>NC_058132.1:160072887-160126635 GCF_016433145.1 Gracilinanus agilis
CTCTGTCTCTGTCTCTCTGTCTCTCTGTCTCTCTCTCTCTCTCTCTCTCTCTCTCTCTCTCTCTCTCTCTCTCTCTAACTGTGTCTCTCTGTCTCTCTCTCTCTGTCTCTCTTTCTCTGTCACTGTTTCTCTCTCTGTCTCTGGCTCTCTCTTTATCTCTGTTTGTCTGTCTGTCTGTATCTTAAATCCTTACCTTCTCTCTTAGAACTGATATTAAGTATTGCTTCCAAGGCAGAAGAAATGTAAGGGCTAGACAACTGGGATTAAATTATTTGTGCAGGGTCTCACAGCTTGGAAGTATCTGAAGACAGATTTGAATCCAGGATTTCTTGTCTCCAGGCCTAGCTCTCTATCCAATGAGCTATCTAGTTATCCCAAATATTATTGTTCATTATTTTTTTGCCACGCCTGATTTCTGTGACCCCATTTGGAGTTTGCTTGGCAAAGATATTGGAGTAGTTTTCAATTTCCTTCTTCAGTTCATTTAACAGATGAAGAAACTGAGGCAAACATGGTTAAGTGGCTTGCCCAGAATCACACAGCTAGTCAGGGTCAAAGTCAGGATTTGGACTGATGAAGATGAGTCTTCTTTATTTCAAACCTAGTGCTGTATCCACTGCACTACCTAGACATATTAATTCTTTTTTTATTTTTAACTAAATTGGTTTTATTCGTACACTCACTTCTTACTTTTGTGTAATCAAAATTGTCCCTTTTACCTCACGAGAACCTCTCTATCTCTTGTTTGGTCATGAACTCTACCCATATCTGAGATTTGGCAGGAAATTTCTTCCTTGTTCTTCTAATTTGTTTATAATTTCACCCTTTATGTTCAAATGATGCATCCATTTGGAGTTTATCTTGGTATAAAATAAGAGTTGTTGTTCTATGGTTAATTGTTGCCATTCTATTTTCTAGTTTTCCAACGAAAATTTTTTTTGGTGGACTATTGAGTTCTTGTCCCAGTAGCTAGGATTTTGGGATTTATTAGAGATTAGCTTGATGTGCTTCTTTCCTTCTACATATTATAAACCTAATCTGTTTTAAAAATTGTTTTCTAAAACAGATTAGATCTATTTCTTAACCAGTGCTAAGTTATTTTGATAATAACAGTTTTGTAGTATAATTTCAGATCTGGAGTTCTTCCTTCCCATAATTTTTCATCAATTCCCTTGCTATTCTTGACATTTTTCTCAGCCAGATGAATTGTATAATATTTCTACTTCTCTAAAGTAATCCTTTGCTAATCTGTTTGGTATAGTACTGCATATATGTTAACTTAGGTAATATTGTCACTTTCATTATGTAAGTAAGGCCCATCCATGAGCAATTAATATTTCTAAATAAAAACTTTGTCTTTATTCATGTAAAGACCTTTTTATAATTTTGTTAATATAGTTTCTATCTGTGTCTTTGCAGGGGCATTCATATATTATGTATTACCTATAGTTATTTTGAATAAAATTTCTCTTTTATTTCTTCCTGTTAGATTTTGTTGGTAATATAAAAATATTGATGATTAGTTTGGTTTTATTTTATGATCTTCAAATTTGCTGAATAAATTATTTGAATCTGGTTTTAAGCTGACTTTTTTAGGGTTCTCTAAATAAATATATCAGCTCCAAAAATAATAATTTTGTTACCTCTGTGTCTATGCTTATTTCCCTGATTTATCTTTCTTGTGTTATAGCTATAGTCAGCCTTTCTAGTATTGTTTTGGAAAGTGATTGTAATAATAGACATCCTTTCTTTAACCTTGATCATATTGGGAAGGCTTCCTACTCATCTCCATTATAGATAATGTTGGCTTTTGGTTTTAGATAGAATTTTTCATAAGGAAAGATGTTTATTCCTATGATTCCTAGTATTTTTAAAGAAATGAAAGCATTTTATATCTCATAAAAAGCTTTCTCTGCATCTATTGATATAATTACATGATTAAAAAAATAATATAGTAAATTAAATTTTTAGTTTTTCTAAGATTCAACTAGCCCTATTCCTGGAATAAATTCAGTCTGAACATCATGTAAAATTCTTGTGATATGTTGCTGTGGTAATCCTGTTAATATTATGTTTAAAAATTTTTTATCAATATTCATTAGGAAGGGCTTATTTATATAAAAAAGTTTTAGTAGCTCTTTGTGTAATGGTAAAGAATTGGAAACTGAGAGGATGTCCATCGTTTGAAGAATTGCTGAAGAAATTGTTGTATATGGTTGCAATGGAGTATTATTGTGTAATAAGAAATAATGAACAGGTTGAGTTCAGGAAAAACTAGAAATACTTATATGAACTGATGCAAAGTGAAGTGAGTAAAACCAGGACAAAATTGTATATAGTAATAGAAATACTGCTTGATGATCAATTGTGAAGGACTAAACTGTTACAGAAAAAACAATTTCCAAGATAACCTCAAGGGACTCATTATGAAAAATGCTATTTATAGTCCAAGAATGAGCTGTTGTCATCTTATTACAGACCAAAGAATGCCATTTTCATTTTATTTCGTTCATGAGGTTTTTATTGAATATGTGATGTCTACTTTCAATTCATGAAGGAAATGGAAATATGTGCCTGAGAGCACTGTTATAACTTATATCAGACAATTTTCTGTCTTTGGAGAGGGATGGGGAAGGAGGAAGAGCATCTGAAAGGCAAAATGTCAGATAACCTCTTCCATTTTATGGGTGAATTTATCCTATTCACAGTTAAAGTTGCTAATTGTGAATTTCTCTTTATTCTATTTTAAAATACTTTTTCCTTTTCTTTCCCACACCATCATGAAGAATTTTGTTTAATTCTGAATAATGCCTCCTTAATCTACCCTTCCACTTTTTCTTAATTTATTTCTAATTCATTTCCCCATCAAGTGAAATGCATTTTTGTATCCAACTATGCATGTATGTTTGTGCATGTATGTGTTTTTGTATATATTTTCTCTATCTTTGACTAACTAGTTCCAATGAAAGTGAGCTTCAAATGACACTTTCTTGCCCCTTGACTTTTGTTTAGACTTCTTTTTGTTTTCTCCACCTGTTCCAATATGCTCCTCTTCCTCTCCTTTTCTATTCTTCTTTTAAGATCTTAAGAAACATAACAGCATCACTCTCAGACTCTTTCTAATTTGAATCCCTCCATGATCCCTGATTCTGATAGATATTAAGAAGACACATATATCATTTCCTAATATTAGAATATAAAGCATTTATCCTTGTTTAGTCCCTTATGATTGATAATTTATGTGTATCTTTGTATGTATCTTTTGATTCCTGTGTTCTATGTCAAAGATTTTATGCAGATTCTAATCTTTACATTAGGAACACTTGGAAATCCTCTCTATTATTAAAGATACATCTTTTCCTCTCTGATATTAAAATTGTGTTGCTAGGTAAATTATTCTTAGTTATAAGCCTAGATAACTCCGCCAAGGACGGTCCCAAGCCCGGCTGAAAAAGGAGGAGGGTTGGGCGCGAGGCTAGCAACCTCACCCCGTAAAAATCTCACTTGCTATAGAAGCTGCAACCTCATTAAACCAACAAAACCAATGATCGCCTAGTCTGGAAGATTGCTCTCCAACAGAGTCCACAACGCGTGCTGGCAAAAGCCAACAAACTCCAGGCCTATGTCAAATCTTGAACATCAGATGGCCTGAAAAGATCTCCAATACCAGACTCTGGGAAAGAACAATTCAGTATCCCATCAGTCAGGATGCTATGAAAAAAAATATGGAACCCACCAGGGAGGAGAAAAATCGGAAGGCCAAAACAGACCTGGCAAGGATATGCCCAGTTGGTGGAAGTTGCCCAGAACAGAGTCCGTTGGCGTGAGATGTCCAGTTGGGGGAAGTTGCCCAGAACAGAGTCCATTGGCATGAGATGGTTGCGGCCCTATGCTCCTCTGGGAGTCAATAGGAATAATAAAATAAAAATAATAATAAGCCTAGGTATTTTGCCTTCTGTAATATTGCATTCCAAGCCATCTTCTTCTTAATAGTGGTAGATGCTAAATCTAGTGTGATCCTAACTGTGGCTTCTCAATTCTTAAATACTTTCTTTCTTTCTGGTTGCTTGGAGTAAGAACATCTATTTTGCTCAATGTCTCATGAAGTCACTAGTTTCTATTTGGGCAATTCTAATTTTCAAGGAATTATTTTCTTTGGTAAGGTTTGTACCTCTTGTCTTGAGTTATTTTGTTCCATATCTTTCTTCTATATTTTTTTGGTTCTTTCACCATTTTTTTACCACTCTCATTTCTTTTTCAAAATCATCTTTAGCTCCCCTTTTAAGTCTTGGTCTATTTCTCTCAGGAATTCTAGTTGGACTTGTGCTCAAGGCACTTTTATTCTTTCCATTTTTAATAGCTTTTCCTTGTAGATATTTTTGAGTCATTCTCTTATTTTTGTTCTAGTTGGTTTTCTCTGTCACTTTAATAGCTCTTTATAGTGAGATTCTTTTTTTTTTTGTTTGTTTGCTCATTTTTCTAGCCTACTTCTTGACTTTGAGCTTTATCATAGATATTATTTCTGAGAATTTTGGAGGGATGTACCTTAACTGAACTTTTGCCCTCTTGGGTCCTTCAGTTGCTTTCTTAGAGTATTGAGTGTTGTGTTGTTTCAGGATCTCAGTGACAGCTCAGACTGGGGACCTAGAAACTTTCAGCACTCCCCAAGTAATGTGATCCAAGGTGAAGTCTGCTCATTGCCCTCCTGTTCCGACCTCTGAAAATTCCTGACCCTAGTTTACATCTGAGGAAGATGCCTGTTGACTTCTCCCTGGTTAAAAGTTCTAATAGACTGCAATTAGACTCAGCCACTATCATTTCATTGAGAAGTTTTTTTTTTTTCTAATATTTTTGCCCTGGTTATTCTCCTGTAGGCTTCAGCCAGGGGTAGATTCTAAGAGTGAGTCCCTAGTATACTTCTAGGAACAGAATCACACAGCTGCTGCTACTTCTGAACTTGTTTCTGACTAGGGCTCATAACCATGACCTTTCCTTTCTACCATTCCTAGGACTATGTTCACTCCCAGTCTGCTCTGGATCTGATCTGTGACCCAGAACTTGGTGCTGAGTGACATAAACCACTAGATGGTACTATGGAGTTTGTTTCCTTACCCTGTACTAGTTCAGGGATCTCCTACAGTGTTGGTGAACCTTTTAGAGATCTAATGTCCAAACTGCAAATGGTGTGGAGAGGGGTTGGGGAACAGCCCCACCCTGGGAGCTTCTGGCTTTCTAGCAATGAATTCTGGTGAATTCTGTGCTGGGGCAATGGTGGGCATGCCTACAAAGAGGGCTCTGAGTGCCCCCACTCTGGCACATGTGCTATAGGTTGGCCAACATTGACAAGGTTAATGTTTTTATATAGTAATAGAGGCTCGATACTCTTTCAGTCACTGGGTTCTCTGGATTGTGCCCTATGGGATGTTTCTGGATAGATTTTGTCCTCAATATTTGACAAACTATCTTCCCCACCTTTTCTAACCTGAAATGGAAAAAATAATAACTAACATTTCTTGCTTGCTATGTGTCAAACATGATGCTAAGCTCTTTACAATTATTATTATCACATTTATTTTTCACAACAACCCTGGGAGGTAAATGGTAGGAAAAGCAACTTGGAAATATTTTCTTGAGTTTCCACTCAGGATTTTGTCTAGTTAATTTTCTAGATTTCTATGAAAACAGTTCAATTGGAAAGTTGGGCTATAGTTTCTACTACTTTGTTGTCTTGGTTCTATTCCCCTTTACCTTTGTAGCCTCTAGAAAGAGTCTTTCTTTCCCTGATTTCTTCATTCTTTCTTTCATCCCATTGTCAGAGTAATCTTCCTCATGAATAGACCTGACAATCAGAATTCTTCTTTGGATTCCTGTAGTCTTTTGAATGTCAAATATAAATTTCTCATTCTGGCATTTAAAACCTTGTACAATCTGGCATTACTGGCATTACCCTGATTTTCAGCTTTGTTTCATAAGAAATTTCTGCCACACATTGTATTCTAGTCAAATTGTCCCCTGAACACAATGTCTGTCCATCCCACCCACCCAGAGACTATGGCACATGCTGGTACTTATGTTTGAAATGCCTTATTGCTTCCTCTATGAATACAGAATTCTCACTGCTTTCCAGACTTCCCCCTTTCCAATTCATCTTACATTCTCTCCCCCATGTTTAATACTCTCTTCCTCCTTCATTTTCTTCTATGTTATTCATAAAGAGGGGTTCTTGAATAGGTCATTCCTCTCAACCAGGTGCCAGTGGGCAAACCTACCCATCCTTCCAGATACATTCAACAATGCAAATACTGATCTGATATCCTTTATGCAATATCAAATTGATCAGACTTCCCTCATCTAGTTTCTCTATTATTATTTTTGCACATTTTATGACACAGCTGATCTTCATTGAAGTAGAAATTAAGTCCTCTAAGGGCATGGGAGCTTTCATTTTTGTCTTTATATCCTTGGGAGCTTAAAAAAGTACCTTGTATAAAGTAGACATACTAGAGTCTGTATTCGGAAAAGATCCATTGCAGTGTCTCATTGGAAGGGACTTTTGAGATAATCCATTCCCAGCTTGGAGGCAAGCTGGAGATGGCTCAGTGGAGAGAGTACTAAGCTCGGAATCAGGAAGATCTGAGTTCAGATTTAGAATCAGACACTATTTGTGGCAAGTCACTTAACCTCTTAATACACTGGAGAAGGAAATGGCAAACCACTCCAGTGTCTTTACCAAGAAAACTCAATGGGTAGCGCTGGCATTCTATAGTCTATGGCAATGAAGGGGTTGAAAGAATCTATGATACCAGAGAAAAGAGCACTGGAATTGCTTTCAGTAGAAACCTACTTGAGTAGGGAGGTCAATACAGACATATAGGAATATTAGATGGGGAGAACAGAGCGATGAGGGAACAGAAGTTATAATGAGAATGAAGAGGCAGTTTAGTGGGAATGAGAGAGTCAAAGGAGTTGAACTAAGAAGACTGTGGTCAGGGAGGGAAGAGAATGAAGTTCTAAATCTTAAGGGTGGAGTCATTCTGAGTGACAAGATTTTAGGTGTGACTGTACTACAGAGTGTCAGATGTAGATGGGTGATAATAGCTTCTCTATATAGCACTTTATGGTTTGTCAAGTGCTTTTCCTAGAAAAAACTCTATAAATAGGCAGCTAAGGCAAATATTATCTCATTTTATAGAAGA
Organism: Gracilinanus agilis; assembly: GCF_016433145.1. Classification (NCBI taxonomy): domain Eukaryota; kingdom Metazoa; phylum Chordata; class Mammalia; order Didelphimorphia; family Didelphidae; genus Gracilinanus; species Gracilinanus agilis. Next base: position 160,080,084 of record NC_058132.1, read on the forward strand.
CAAAGCTGAGGCTCAGAGATATCATAAGATAATAGATTAGGAGCTTCAAAGTATTTTATTTTTTTAAAAGAGGAACTGAAACCCAAAGAGGTTCAATGATTTTCTCAGGATAAGGAACTTGCTCAAGGTCATCTGAGTAGTAAACTATAGAACAAGGATTCCAACCCAGGTCTTCTGATTATAAACTCAGCACTTTAGCCACCATACCCTATTTCTTTATTCAGGGTCACAGAATAAGTGTTATAAGTGTCAGGACTAAGATTTAAACCTATCTTTCTTGACAAGTGCTAGTACCTACTGTACTTCACCTCTTTCAATTCAACAGACATTTATATATGCAAATGTCATCATATTTTCCTCCATCTCCTCTCTTAGAAGAGGTGTATCTCCTCCTTTTCAAGGTTAAGAGGAAGGCTCTCATCACTTCAGGCTCTTACTTCTATTCAAGGCTCAGCTCAAGTGCTGCTTCCTACGTAATACCTTTACTAGCACCAGCTATGATCTTCTCCCTTCTCCTATTACCTTATAATAGCTTAGCCCAGTACCTGGCGGATGCCAGGACAAGGGCCATACTTTGATTTAAACTAAAGTTTTGTTTTTTTTTGAAAATATTTATTTTCTTTAAAAATTTTAGTTTTCATCTAAGAACTTGGACCAAGGTTGTTTCTGAAACTTTGTAGGAAATCCTCTGAATACCCAGTTTTTATATCATGGAGCTGGTTTCTACAGGGCACACAATTCAGTTTAACCATTTTTATATGAATTCTTCTATCCTCTCAGCATTTGCTTCTACCTTCTGTGAAGCTTCAGAGCACAGGGAATAGATGAGAGGTGCTTTTGTTTCTGTGTTCAATTTCTTAGGTCTTTAAAGAAATAGAACTTTTGAGAAAACATTTATTTAGCTAAAAGAGTAGCTCTTCCTTTTTTAAGTTATCTCTGGGACTTTGTTTTGTCCAATAAACATATTGTATAACTAAAAGGTGGGGAGGGAACTAGGTGGCACAGTGGATAGAGAGTCAGATTTGGAGGCATAAAAACCTGTGTTCAAATCTGTACTCAGACACTTTGTGGTCCTGGGAAAGTCTCCCTGATTGCCTAGCCCTTGCCTCTCTTCTGTTTTAGAATTGATACTATCAGGATTATACTACTGGGATTTGTACAGACATCTGAAAAAGAATATTTTATACAGAAACACTGTAAAATAGGCTAGTTTGCCTAGAATTAGACTTCATGGAGGCAGAGGAGAAATAATAAGAAATGACATCAAAGACAGGTTGAAGCTAGACAGAGTTTTAGGTCCCGAATTGAGGAGTTTGTATTTTATCCTAGAGACAATAAGGGGTCAAATTACTGAAGCTTCATGAGGAGAGTGATATAGTCAATGATCATGCCCCTTCTATAGTCATATGGACAATAGCTTGGAGAGGAGGAAAAACCTCAGGCATGGATGTTTTAATTGGGAGACTTTTTTTAGTAGCCTAGGTTAGAGGTTAATACAGTGAATATAATCTGAGACTTAGAGTCAAGAAGAACTGAATTCAAATCCTGACTCAACTCTGTCACCTTGGGAAAGTTACTTATCCTCTCTCAGTCTCGATTTCCTCATCTGTAAAATGGGGATAGAAGTACTACCTCCCTCACAGTGTTGTTATAAGTATCAAATGAGCTAACATATGCAGAGCACTTCATAAACCTTAAAGTGCTTTGTAAATACTAAATTGCTGTGCATCTGAACTAGGGAGAAAACTATGTGAGTAGAAAGGAGTGCCTGTATTTTTTTTGTAGAGCTAGTATTGTCAAGCCTTGAGGACTCATTGGATATTGTGTGTGTGTGTGTGTGTGTGTGTGTGTGTGTGTAGTGGCTTATTAGTAGTGAGGGAGAGGGAAGAGCTAAGGATGATTCCAAAGTTGTGAGTAGATGCTGCCTCTGATTAAAAAAAAATACTTTCAGTTGAAGAGATCAAGTAAGTTTCAATTCAGGGTATTAATTGCACCAGAAAATTGGGATCCAAGAAGAGGCAACTTGTCCAAGATCACATAGCCAAAGACTGGGGAAGGAATGGGTCACATTGAGTCTTATTTCTAGTCTACAACTGTAATGGGGTGGTGTTTAGGAGGATGTGGATATAGTTAAGGACAAGTTGGAGAAGGATGGAAGTCCCCTCCTCCCTCACAGCCACCTCTATTACTGAGAGACAAAAATCGTGTCCCCTTGTGAAAAGGGGAATCCCAGAAGGGTGTGCCACCATTGAGGAGCAAAGCAATGATATCCCCTCAAGGAGAAGTGAGTGATACCCTGATTGGATGGTGGTGCGATTTAGGGAACACAGAAACCTCTCCTTGCCCACAGCATGAGGTCAGCCTCAAAATGGAGATCAGCTTGCCTATACTGTTTGTCCTCCCTCCCTCCTCAGTAAATCTCCCTCCAATAGAACCAATGCAGATCTGGCCTTGAGTAGGAGAAATGAAGGTAAGGTATCAGCAGGAAAGGTGGTGCAGGTATCCCTAAGCCAAGGTCCATCACCATGGCAAGTACCCACCACCTTGGTCCCAAAGATGAGTCACAGTATCACTCAACCAGAGCTTCTCTTTCCCAAACCCACTAATAATATCCTATAAGTTATATTTGCTTTAAGTCTAGGTAGAATACTGCTGGGCAAAGCCTGAGGCAAGTGGGGTTCAGGGAACGGCTCCCCATAGGAAGTCCAGTAACCCTAAACTCAGTTAACTTGGTTGGTAATATGAGTCTGAGGTACAAGTGTCCTATTCAAGTCAGGAAAAACCAAAAGGCCACTTCATGGGATCATCGGATTTCACAACCTTTCTCTCTGGCTCCCAACCCCAAAAGCCCCTGGTCAGGTTTTTCTCTCCCAGAAGTCTCTGCTCTTCCAATGGTCACTTCGGCTCTTCTTCATTCCCAACATTCCGTGGCAGTTTTCCAAAAATGTCAGGGCTTACCTCATTCTTACACAACTTTACCTATTCAGTATTAGCTGCTTTCATTTCAAGATTCATATCTGTGACTTGGAAGAAGGTTTGTCAGAGTTGTAGATGGCACAAAGCTGAGAGCACCAGTTAATTGATCTGATTCCAGAATGAAGATTCTAAACAAATTCCTAGCTTAGAAATGTGGGTCAAAGTTCACAGAATGAAATAAAATAGATACTCATGTTAAGTGCTGCATTCGGGTTCTAGGAACCAATGCACAAATCTGATGATGAGGGAAACAAAGCTACAAAGCAGTTATTTGAAAAAAGACTTGTAGTAGGTTCTGCAGGCACAGCAGGTATCAGCAAGGTGACAGAGCAGATAAAAGACATGCGATCATATTTATTTCACAGTCCAGATGAAGGGTGGCTAAAGGCTCCCTTTATTCTGCACTATTCAGTACTGTATTCTTGGTGTGTTTGCGCATAGGAGAACAATCGTGGTGAGTAGTTTTGAATTCCTGCAGTATCAAAACTCATCTAAAGGACCTGGACATGTTTAGTTTTGAGGAGAAGAGAGAGGTGAGAAACATAATGGCTGTCTTTCAATATTTGAAAGGCTGTCATCTGGAGAGAGATTGGATTCATTCTGTTCAGCTTGGGGAAAACAGAGAGAAAAATCAATGGTGGGTGGAAGTTAGAAACAGATTTACTGTGAACATCAGGAAAATTTTCTAATGATTAGAGTTATTGGCACAGTGGATAGAACACTGGGCTTAGAATCAAGCAGACTAATGTTTGTGAGTTCAAATCTGACCTTAAATACTTACTAGCTGTGCGACCCTGGGTGAATCATTTAACTCTATTTGCTTCTGTTTCCTTATGGAGAAGGAAATGGCAGAATATTTCAATATCTTTTCCAAGAAAACTCAACATGGGGTCACGATGAATCAGGCACAACTGAAGTGACCAAACGACAAACAGCAATGAAATGGAATGATTTATTTCAAAGGGCAGTGATTGAGGGTCATCATGGAGGAGCTCCCTGACTCCTGGCTGGAGATGTTGCAGACTGGATTCTGACATTAAGTAAGGGTTGGACTGGTTGACCTAAGAAGTCCCTTAAGTCAATGACACTCTGGTTCTAACCTCCCATTTCTTCCCTTCTGGATTGGCTCAGCATGTTCCCAGCCTTGCTCTTTGGCTAACATTTCCCTCTCAGCACATGTGATGCCACTGAAAGTTGCTGAGTTTCCAGCAGGCACACGTGTAGAGAGCAACCCAAGTGGGATATTTACGGAGTGCTGATTTTCTATACATATTGACATTTGGTAATTATCATCAGAACTATTCATTCAAGATTAAAAGGGGAAGGAAAATGAAGGGGGGATTCAACAAGGTTCTGTGTGAAGCCTCAGATAACCCTCTGGGTAGCCCTTAGAGATTTTCAGTAGATGAGAATACAAATCCCTGCCATAAGCATACTGGGCAGTCTTCCTCTAGGAAGGCTTCTTCTTCAATGGAAACATGCCTTGGACCTTCCAAATCTCTTGCGGGTGGGGAGGGGAGGGACAGACAACTAGAACCGAGTAACAAAAGCATCCTACAACTCACAGATGAATAAGAAAATAAAAATAAATGGAACCTACATAGAGGTCTGTGATTTCCTGTTCCCTAATTTGGTCTATTAACTAATATAAGATCTTTAATATCTGACTTTGTCAACTCAAACGAGCCTAGACTATGCACTGCTATAAAGGTGAATTTTTAACTAATTTAATCAATTTGGCTAATTTGGCAAACACTGACTAGATATGGAAAATTAGTTTGTTCACTGTTAGGCATGAATTATTATTGTCTTAATGTGGTGGATTTCCCCTCAAACTACATTAGAAATTTTTTAAATCCTTACTTTCCACCTTGGAATCAAACTATATATTGGTTCCAAGGCTAAAGAGTGGTAAGGGCTAGGCAATGGCAGTTAATTGACTTGTCCAGGGTCACAAAGTTAGGAAGTGTCTGAGGCCAGATTTGAACCCAGAGCCTCTTATCTCTGGGCCTGGTTCTCAATCCACTGAGCCATCTATCTTAGAATATTTTTAAAATGATGATGAAGAGGGACTGCAGTTTAGGCATAGTGGACAGCCTTCCACACACTGGAATGGTACCAAAGTGGGAGATGGAGTGTCAAATATAAGGAACATCAAGAAAGCCACTTTGAATGGACCATAGAATGCAAGAAAAAAAATAATATAATTATGTTGGAAAAGTCACATTGTATATACACACACATATATGTATATGCATATTTATATGGATATGTGACAGACACCAGTCCTGTTTTAAGGGTGACTGATATATTTCAATCTCCATCTTTGAGTCTCTGTCTCAGTCTTAGTCTCTTTCATACAAACATCCTAATACATACATACAGATCATTATTATTATACTGTATACAGCATTCTGGTGGGTGAAGGCTCTGTTTTTCTCCAAAAGAGGAATACTGGGAAGTTCTATTAGGAAATGTGGTCTATTTAGTATGATGAGAATTAGGTTAGAAAATCATAATATTTTTATCAATTCCACTCCTGCTCCTTCCCCCACGCCATTCAGTACCTAACCCAGTGCCTTGCACATAATAAGAGATTGATAACTGTTTCTAGAATTAGGTGGCATTTATTAATTTACTGAAATAAGTCACTAAAAGTCCTTACTCCTCCCTTTATAAGGAAAGGGGAAGCATATACTGGTCAAAATGAAACTACAAGTGATTTTGAATGCCTAAGCACTCATATCCTGAATTAATATGAAGCTGCAAATATGTACTCCATAGTTCTTCAAGTTTAAAACAGTTCTAAAGAACCAAGGTACCTGATGTTTTGTATCAAGGGCCTTTGGAGAGGAGGGAGCTGCCGACATTCTGTTTGGAGGCCATTCCAGTAGTGCCTTTGTTAGAAGAAGCCTTCCTCAATAGATGTGCTATTTAGTTTATATGTACTTTATATATAGGCAAATATACAACCAGATGACAGCAGGGAAGGTGAGTGCCAGGCTGGTTAATTTAGTGATTATAAAGTGATAGATACTTTAGGGAAAATTGAAACCAAATTAAACCAAAATATTTTGTTACAAACAATTTTGTCCTCATATCATTTTTTTCTGTTTTTGTGTGTGCATATGTGTGCATTTATACCTCTTTCTTTTTTGTTTTGATTATCACTATTTACACATAAACTGGGTTCCCGTTGCCTAGCAATTTCTCTGCTTCTGTCCACTCATGTTGACTAAATTCTCTGCTTCTGTCCACTCATGTTGATTCAGTTCTCTGCTAAAGAAGAGAACTGTTTGAAATATCCCTGACCTCCTAGTCAGCCACTCATGGCTGTCCACTTAGAAAAGGACTTTGAAAAGGGCATCTGATTATAAGGTATAAGTCAGTTTTCGGGAGAGAAAGGAGATATATCAGGATTTATGATGGCCCATAAGGATTTGCACCGGCTGATATTTTCTTTTATGTTTAATTTAAGAAGTTTTTGTCATGTTGGATCTATGTTAGCCACTTATATCATAAGATAAACTCTATGGGTACCTCAGTTAGCTTTCTGATTGGGCAAAATAACCTAAAGGAACCAGTCCTTATGGGTGTAGAAAAAAAAAAATTGGAGAAGAATCCTAACTATCTGAAGGAACTTGAAAAATCATATCCACCATTTTCAAGCCTCCTAGATAGCTGGTATCTTATTTTTATTTTTATTTTTATTTTTTTTAAACCCTTAACTTCTGTGTTATGCTCATAGGTGGAAGAGTGGTAAGGGTGGGCAATGTGGGTCAAGTGACTTGCCCAGGGTCACACAGCTGGGAAGTGTCTGAGGCCAGATTTGCACCTAGGACCTCCCATCTCTAGGCCCAACTCTCAATCCACTGAGCTACCCAGCTGCCCCAGGTATCTTATTTTTAAATGGCATATTTATTCCTCTATTTTTGAACTGTATCAGTACTGAGCAATCCTCAGTGTCAGGGCAATTTTCCTCATATAGCATTATATATTACACAGAACATGTTCAGAGAAACTATTCTTAATTCTGGGCAACAAGATAGAAACTTACATATTGAGGTGGAGGCCTCCTCAGGACATCTATTATATCACATAGGGGATTGTGACTTGAGATGGTAAGGAAATGTTTTATTGGCTATCAGTTTAGAAAAGCTGATGTCTAAAGGGAAAGGAGGTGGGAACATATGGTCTCATCAGGTTGGAGATAGGATTACACGCCAAGAATAACCTGTGAAGCAAAACAGTTTAATCTTTCAGGGGGGAAAAGCAATATTTAATAAAATAGGTGAATTTCAAATATTCTTTATGAAAAGGTCAGAACTAAATAGAAAACCTGACATTCAAACATAATACTCAAGAGAAGCATAAAAAAGTAAACATGAAAGCATAATCATAAGAATCTTAATAAAGTTAAACTGTTTGCATTCCTATATGGAAAGATGATGTATGAAACTCCTAAATATATTACCATCTTCATCATTATTATCATAATCACTGTTATTATCATGATGTAGATTAGTTGTATCTAACTCATGACCCCATTTGGGGCTTACTTGGCAAAGATACTGAAGTGGTTTGCCATTTCCTTCTCCAGATCATTTTACAAATGAAGAAACTGAGGCAAATAAGGTTTAGGGTCACATAGCTAGTAAGTGTCTAAGGTTGGATTTGAATTCAAATTGTCCTTACTGGAATTCTGGCACTCTATCCACTGTACCATCCAGCTGCTCCTTACCACTTTATCATTATTAGGAATTAAAAGGAATCTTCAAAGACAAAGGACATAAATATAAGCTTATTGTATTAGAATGATCTCAACAAAAACATGAAAAGTGAGAAAGAGATATCCACTGGGATAGAAAGGAAGGAAGAAGTAGAATGGGAAATTTTTCTGACATAAAAGAGGTGAGCAAAGAAGAGCTTTGCACAGAGGAGAGGAAAATGAGGAATGTAGGAGAAATGTTTTAACCTCACTTTCATTGGAATTGGTTCAAATAGGTAGGAATACACACACACACACACACACACACACACACACACACTCCTTTCAGTATAGAAACTATTTAACTCATTAAGGAATTGGGAGGGGAAGAAGATAAGAGACATGGAGAGGTGGGGATAATAAAAGTGAGGGTAGATTAAGGGAGACATGGTCAGATGAAAAATAAACTTATGTGGAGGGATAAAATAAAAAGAGAGGGAAGGATAAAGAAAATAGAATAGAAAGAAATACATAGTCATCATAACTATAAATGTGAATAAGATGAATTCACCCATAAATGGAAGTGAATTAGAATGGATTAGAAACTAGAATTCCAAAATATGTTGTTTATAGGAGATATACATGAAACAGAAAGACAAACAGTTAATATAAAGAGTTGGAATGGAATCTATTATGCTTCACCTGAAGTAAAAACGAAAGGTAGAGTAATCTAATCTCAGACAAAGTAAAAGCAAATTACAACTTATCAGAAATGACAATGCAGGAGAGAAAAAACAAGTACACTAATAAACTATTGGTTGATTAGTGAATGTATCTAATCATTCTGGAGAAAAATTGGAACTACGCCCAGAGGGCTATAAAACTGCACACCCTTTGATACAGAAGTACTGCTATTAGATTTGTACCTCAAAAAGATCAATGGAAAAGAAGAATGATCTATATTTGCAAAAGTATTTTATAGAAGATCTTTTTGTGGTGGCAAACAATTAGTAATGGAGGGGATGCTCATCAGTTGGGAATGGCAGAAAAAGTTGTGGCATGTGATTAAGATGGAGTGATATCATAGTATAAGAAATAACAAGGGAAGTGATTTTAAAAAGAAGTAGCCAGCCATTCTGGATGCCAAGAGGTTCTCTTCCTCCTTGCCATGCAGCTACACAATGCATACTTCCTGTTTAACATGGCAGCTGCCTAGTTGATTCTATCACCTAATCAAGTCCTAGTTTATAGATAAATAGAGAGTAGTTCTCTACCCTGCAAGTTTTTACATCAAGACAATAAAGGGAGGACCCAACCCAGTTTCATATCTTAGGAGAGAGATGGTTTTATAATTTTAAAAATCAACTGTTCTCAGGGGCCAAAAGGAGAAGCATTTCTTAAAAAAATAACCCAATTCTCATTCAAGTGAAATGAGAAACCAGAGACCTAGGTTCCCTATCTTCCTGGTTGACTGCTGTGGGAGCTTTCAGTGCCCTATAAACTTCATGTGAGTTAACAGTAATATTTTTTCTGCCTTAGTCAGAACATATATGGAGTCCTGGGTTCTATTCTAGCTAACAGATATTTGAAAAGACAAAGACATGTTAGAGTATTTCTAGTAGAGGGCAATAAAACTATGAGCCTGGAGAATATGTCATGTGAGCACTGGCTAAAGGAACTAGGATTGTGTAATCTGGAGAAGAGAAAACTGGGAAGGAGTATGTGGGGTGGCAGTAGAGATAGTTGAGAGCATACTAGTTATCTTCAAACATTTGAAATATCATCATGTAGAATGGCAATGTATCATCATGATATCATCATGAAAGAAAGACTCTCATAGTGAGAGCCAGTAAGACCTGGGTTTCAGTTCTACCTCTGACACATACTAACTGTATGGCACCAGACAAGTCATTTAAACTCCATTAATCTTCTAGGCAATTTTTTAAGACTGCAAATTGTGGAGAAGGTGCTAATCTGAACGGGTAGAGAGGCTTTATTTTCAACTGGAAGTTTTCTTCATTAATGAAATCACAGTTTTATTCCTTATCCTTATCATATAAAATGATTAGTTTTATTATTCTTGGTTCCAGTGGCCAAACAAGGACTAATGGGTATAAGTTGAGGAAAGGGAGATTTAGGTATGATATAAGGGAAAATAAAAGAATAAAAATTCCCCAAATTAATAAACTGAGCTCCATTCATTGTCTTTAGTCAGAGGGATGTGTAACAACAAAGAGGTGAGCCAGTTACCAATGTTTGATAGAAGGAGGATTGGGAAAGTCTTTGTAGTGAGTCTCTCTTCCAGCTCTCCCCTGGGGCCAAATATATGCTGGGAGATTTTAAGGGGGTGTCACCCCAAAACTGGGTGACCTGGATGGCCGTGTCACCCCATAGGAGTTGGGGGCGAGGCGTCCCTATAAGAGGAGGTATGTGGTACCCAATACAATTCTGAATAAGGATGGGGTTCACACAAACCTCCCACCGATCAGTTAATTTCACAGCGAGGGGTTCTGGCCTCAAGATGGAAGCAGCCAGACCAAGCTGTGGTTCCCCTTTCTCTCGTTATCTCTCAGACCCTCTGGAACGCTGTCTGACTGATGAATGGCTTTTATTGTTTGCAATTCAGGGATTGGGGAAAGGGGTGAAGGGCAGAGGGATTTTGGGGTGCCCTCTTCTCTATTTCTATGGAGTCCATCACTTGGGTGGAAACCTTTGGGGTTCCCATTTCTCAGCTTCTTCCCCTAACCCTCCTCCTGTTTCTATCCTTTTCTATAAGTGTAAGTTTTGACTGAAAGGGGGTCTCTTAGCAAGGTTGGGTAATAGGAGAAGGAGACTAAGAGATCGCTCTCAAAATGGAGTCCAAAAACTTAGCTGACTCTTTTGTTGAAGTCTTGATGAGAGAGATGTGAAGGAATGGCTTTGATCAGGGAATCAGGGTTTCAATTTCCAAAGAAAGATCCTCAGAAAGCCCTCAGGACTGGATCCGAGCTGGGATGTCCTCCTCCTCTCTCCTCCCAGTCCTTCACCTGAAGACCTCTCCTCTCTCCTCTTCCTCTGGAGAATCTCCCAGAATTCTTCTCTGGTATCAACTGTCAGCAACTGTCAGCACCTGCTTTCTCTGGCTCCTTTTGTCCCATCTCCCTTGTACAAATCCCATCCTTACAGTATCCTGGTTTTGTGTGGTGGGACTTTTGAGTCCCACTTAATTTATGCATCACTATTTCCTATTCCTATCTTATGTTCCCTCTCCCTACAAAATAATAAATCTTTATCTTGTCTTATCACTATACTAATTATCTATCAATTCCTATTCTAAGACAGATTTTGGAGAGGTTGGTAGGGGGATGAGGGTTGCAATTTATATAACAATATGTATGGGGTGTAAAACAATTTTGTAACAATAAGTTTTCCATTGAACACAATGTCTAAGTTTACAGTATAACAATTTTCTTATTCTTAAACTCTTCTAAGTTATTATTTAACCCATTCATGATTTTAACAGAATATTTAACTTGTTTCTACTTTTAATATATGTCTATCAAGTAATGCAGTACAATTATCTTATTATTCCTAGCTGTTATCAAATCATGTTTAAACTCTCTATGTTTTAAATGCAATGTTAGTTTTTATATTGAGAATCTATTTTAGTATGTTAGTATTATTAGTTATCTATCCAACAACACATATATTTTATTCTTATGCTTTCCCTACACTAGCTCACTAAAATTTTTTTTGAACTTCCCTAGCCCTTTCTGTACTTTCCCTATGTCTAATGTCCAAATTATCTGCTAAATTGTTATTATGTTACAGTATCTACATGGTTAGGGACTATTATTTATAATTCTACTCTACTTTTCCAACCTATGTTACAGGCATATATAGAATTTACATTATTTACACTATTATACATTTGTACAAGCATTAGTTCTGCATATTGATGTTAATCAAACAAGAAAAATCACTTGATCTTCTTATGTGGTTAAAAGTATATGGAACTTGCAACTATTTACATTATATATATAGTTTCAAGTTCCATATATATACATTTTGTATTTATACAATCTTCAGACACTTGCTTATTTACATGAGGTCTAAACTAGATATCTGTTTTGTGTTGTGTTTTGTGTTCTCTTTGTGTACTGTGCATGCAAAATACTCACTCTTGTTTCCAAAGTTGTCAATTTTCTTCAAGTTGTCTATAGATTTCTCTTGTATCTTGATGCTATGTACTGTGGCTGTATTTTCCCTAAAGTGTGAGGTTAATTTGTGTTTTTGTGCTATCACTGCACCATAGCCTTATGTAAACCATTTCCCTCTGTCCTCTTCTTTGTGCAATTGTCCATTTTTGCAAAGTTCAAAGTTCAAAAGGTTTTTCACAATGTCTTTTCAAGTACTCTTTCCTTGCATCTTTCTTGTTGTTGATTTCCCTAATTTCCTTTTCTTTTCTTGATTCTTTCCCCCTTCTTTGTTTCTCCATCACATGTTGCCAGTTGTCATACATGTTGTTGGACAGGCTCTCTGGTCCAGATGCAGGAACAGTGTGGATTGTGATGTTTTGTCAGTGATGTCAATCAATTGTTTGTGTGTGTATGTTATATGCACTTTCAGATGTTTTGCAGTGATTTTGAATTTCAATTCTCAGTCTTCTGCACATTCTGTAATTTGTCTATCTTGAACTTTTTCTGGGTGTTCTGCATTTGTATGTTTCTTTTCAGGTTTCACATGGGTCACGTGGAACCATGAATCTCTTCATTCTACTTTTACACTTGTAGGGATAGTGAGCAAAATTTGATAGGGTCCTAACCATTTGGCTTTTGTTACTGATTTTCTTGTGAAGTTTCTTATGTATACTATGTCTCCTGGTTTTAAATTATGAAATTATAATCAAAAGGGAGCTCTCTGTTGAATAAACCAAGTTAATGGAGTTCTATGAGTCTTTTTTGCAGGGCCTGGATATATTTATGCAGTTCACAATCTGTGCCCAGCATTGAGACATGTGGGGTTTTGTGAGCTCTCCCTTGCCAAAGAGGTTGGCCATAATAGCATTTCAAATGAGGAAAGATGTAAGTCCCCACTAGGTTTGCTTCTCAGATACCATAACACTATTGGCAAAGCATTTGTCCATTTTAGATGAGTTTCTGTACAGACTTTGCCAATAAGTGTCTTTATTTCTCTGTTGAATCTTTCCACCTGCCCAGTGCTTTCTGGGTGATAAATGGCATGAAAATTCCATTTTATTCCTAGATTCTTGTAGACTTCTTGGAGTATTGCATGAATAAAATGACTCCCTCTGTCTGATCCAATTCTATTGGTTATGCCAAATCTAGGAATGCTTTCTTTCAGTAGGGATTTTATCACGAATGCTGCATTGTTCTTTTTGGCAGGGAAGACCTCAGGCCACCTTGTCAACCGTTCAGTTATGACAAGTGCATATTTGAATCTTTTATCTTTGGGCATGCATATATAGTCTATCTGCAAGCATTCAAATGGAATGTATGCCAAAGGTTGGCCTCCCAGACCTTTTTTTCCTACAAACTCCCTGACTGAACTGCAAACAGATCTTGCATTTTTGGCAAACTCATATGGCATAGGGGGAGATTCCAGATGCTAACCCAGAAATGTCATATGGAATCGATTAATAACTGGGTGCCATAATGCCCTTTTTCATGAACGGCATTGCACACTGGATAATATAGAGCTTTTGGCAAGATGGATTTGCCTAGCTCAGAGAACCATGTGCCGTTCACTAGTTTGGCCCCTAAATTTTTCTTCTAGTCCTGAATTTCCTTTGGGCTATAGGCTTTTTTTAAATTGTCCTTTTCCACAAGGGTGGAAGTCAGAACATGGATAGGGCCAAATCTAGCCCCATACTTTGCTGTTATGTCTGCTCTATGGTTCCCTAATGATGTGCTATCTTCCCCAAGAGTGTGGCCCCGGCAGTGCATGACTGCTACTTCTTTAGGTAATTGTTCTGCTTCTAGAAGTTGCAGAATGATGTCCCCATATCCAATTTGTTTTCCTCCTGATGTTATGAATCCCCTATGTTTCCAGATTTGTTCAGTGGCATGTAGGACTGTAAAAGCGTATCTGGAATCCATGAAAATGTTTATTCTTTTGCCTTTCCCAATTTGAAGAGCTCTTGTTAGACTTAAGATTTCTGCCCCTTGTGCACTCATAGTTTTTGGCAAGGATGCATACCATAGTGTATCTGTTTGAGTTACAATAGCTATTCCCATGTATTGTTCCCCTTCAAACATGTATAAAGAACCATCTGTGTATATGCTTAGGTCTGCATTTTTAGGGGACTGTCTGTCAAATCCTCCCTAGTCTTTTGCACTAGTTCTAATGTGACTTTGCAGCTGTGCACTGGTTCTCCTTTCATTGACAGATCTGGGATCAGGGTGGCTGGGTTAAGCTCTTTACAACATTTCAAGGTTATATTCTCATTGTCTAATAATACAATTTCATATTGGGATAGCCATTGAGATGTAAAGGCTTGTAAATTGCTGTTTTTAACATGGTTTCTATTTGATGTGGGGAGTACACTATTAGCTTGCATCCAAGAACCAATTCAGATGACTTTTTTAATCATGAGGGTGTGAGGGGGTGAAGGGAAGAAGGTAGGAGGATTGGAGGAATGGGAGAAAGGAGAGAGGAAGGTAGAGGAAGGGAAAGGAAGGTAGTGGTCCCCAGCCCTAGCAGGGGGAAATTGACCAGAGCCCTTTGGGGCTCAAATAAAAGATCAGAGAGCAACTTTAGGCTTTAGACTAGCTAGGATTTATTTAAATTAGAAAGGAGAAGGTATAGGAAAAGTAGGAGGTAGATAGAAAGGGAAAAAGGTGCTGAGAGAGATCAGGGTAGATAGAGTCAGCCAGCCTCCAGGCTCAAGAGAGCAGAGAGAGAGAGCCCAGCAGGGTACTGAGAGAGAAAAGGCTCCAAAATTTCTCTTTTATACTTTCTCTGACACCTCCCACAAAGAAAGTGGGAGGTGTTGGGAGAAATTGTAGCAAGGAGTCCTGGGAGTTGTAGTCTCCCAGGGTATACAATGATGTTAAATGCCACAAGGGCAACTGTGGCTATTGCTCAGAGATACTGAGCCATTCCTTTGGCCACCACATCTAGCTGAGAGCCATAATAAGCCACAGGTCTGAATTGTTGTCCTAGGGTTTGTACCAATACTCTAGAAGTTACTCCTTTGTCCTTGTGGACAAAAAGATGAAATTCTTTGGAGTATCACTATTTTCTATGGAAACATTGGTAACTGGCTCCCTTCTTTATTGTTACAGATGTGGTATGAGGAGATTCTTAGTTACAGGTTAGACTAGAATAATGGATTCTTAATCTTTTTATTTTGGTCTTAGACTGCTTTGAACATCTGCTCAAGCCTATGGCCCACATCTCAGAAAAATTCTTTTACTATACAAAATAAAATAACATTGTAACATAAAGAAACCAATTATATTGAAATAAAGATGTAATTTTTCCTCTCCATTCAAGTTCATGGACCTTCTGAAATCTAACTACACACACCTTAGATAGGTGGGATAAAGATTAAAGTTAAGAACTCCAGGACTAAATAGTCTCTGATGCCCTTCCAATACTGAGATTCTGTGATTTCATAACTGTGACTGATACTGATCTCTCCTCCCACAAAAACAAACTAAATCTGGTCCATACCTCCTCTAAACCACCTTCACTCCCTGCCAAAGAAAGTCAAAGGAGTAATCTGAGAAATAAAATGCCACCAACTAAGATTTAGCAACAGTTTTATTATAAACATCTCTAAAAGTCATGGCCTTTCAACCTAGTTAAAAAATGAAAATCAGAAATATTATTCACATAGGTAAGTGGCCTTGTGTTAATGTCTAGCTAGGAGAGCTGTACAGCAGGAAGGAACTCTGTCCACTAGGCAAACAGGTCTCAGGAGGAAGTTGTGACTGAGTTCCCTTGGGATACCTTATGGTGTGCTGACTTCTGCACTGTCTAAGAATTCCAAACCTGCTTATCCTTAGGACAGGAAAGAAAGCAGAAGGGTGGAGTATGTTAAGTCCCATTTTGCTATTGCACTGGCTATTGCAATCCCCTAAAGCAAAGCAGCCAAATGCTGGTTTCCTATTTCACTGGAAGGAAAAATTAGGCAGAGAATGGTCTTAAACACTTTTATGAGGTCTCCTACTGAGTTACTGACAGAGATGGGATGAGAAACTCAGTAAGGTAAAGTTATGTTTTTTAATCAAAGAAAAACTGTTGTTGGCTTTAAAAAACAAGGCAATGACAACCTCAATGTTCTCCATATTAGAATCCTAGAAAATCAGATTTGTACATATCTACGTCTGCCTAAGCCCTAGCAAGAATCCCTGCTGTGATATATTTGAAACGGAATTAGTTAGTCTCCATTCAAAAGTTCCCCATATTGGGGGAGCCTAATGTCTTTATATACAGTACAGTTTTTAGTGCCCTGGAATGGGGTTTTGATCTGGGTTTGGTAAGGAAAACATCAAAGATAGCTACCATTTCCCTTACCATCTCCTTCCTTGTTTCAGAAAAAAAAAAAGTTAAATAAAATAATTTGCAGAGCCCTGTCAACACTGACTCTTTCCATCTTTTATCAGCTTTCCAACTTTGAGATGTATAAATTTAAACCTTAGAGTTAATTTCCATTTCTCTTATTTTTAATGAATTAGATCCACATTTCACATGGTTATTGATAGGTTACAATTTTTTATTAGGATAATAGATAAATATAGATTAAAAATAGACATGGATATATAAAAATTATGTCAATTTTTTAGATAACATGTTTATCAGATTTTCTTCAGAGTGGTTCAATTCACATTTGCTCTTCCAGACATGTTTAAGTCCCTGCCCAAAAGGAGTTCAGTGTCTTCTGGGGAGAGAATATTACATACAGGAAATATATTGAGGATAATGACAGAAAAGGCACTAAAATTAAAAGGGATAGAGAAAAACTTATTGCAGAAATTTGTATTTTATCTGAGACCTGAAGTAAATTAAAGAACCCAGGAAACAGACTGAGGAAGGAGAAAATTCCAGAAAATGGGGGACAACAATCAAACCCCATCTCTCTGATGGTTTCTCTTTATAGTCTAGCTATCTGGATTTTGTTCAATCAAAAGCTGACCCAATTAAGTTTTATGTAATGGAGATTATCTATTTAATTGAATCATAAAATCACAGACTTTGGAGGTTATCTTGTCTAAACCCCTCCTTTTACGGATGAGAGAACTGAATCCCAGTAATTGGCTTGCTCAAAGTAACACAAAACTAAAATTTTAACCGATCCTTTGATTAAATATTAATTCTTTTTCCATTGTACTCCTCTTAGATGATCACATTTAAGTGGTTAATTTTTTTTTCTACCCAAGATACTCATGGAAAGTACCTCCTATTTTTTTTCAAATTATGTTATAATATGAACTTTTATGTTTAGATCAGGAATTATTTTAGAACTTATTGTTATATATGGTGTAAGATACTGGTCCAAATCTAATTTCTGCCAAACCACTGTAGTTTCCTGAGCAATTTGTTTCAAAAAGAAGAATTCTTACCTCAGTAGGTTGTATTCATGAGTTTACTGAACACTAGACTGCTGGGTTAAATTATTTCTGGTCTTTTTTATTTAGTTTGTTCCACTGATCGACTCCATTTTTTAAAATCAGTGCCAAATAGTTTTGGAAAACATTAGTTTTTAATATAGCTTGAGATCTGGCAGTGCTGGGCCCCATCCATTACTGCTTTTTTCCATTATAATCTAAACTTTTTCTTTCCTTCACATAATTTTTTTATAATTTTATCATCTTGTGTTAAATATCTTCCAAAATTATTCCTGCAAAAGCACTTTTCATCGTCAACGATATATTCCAACTTAGTTAATTGGGCAAGAAATGTTTGATAAATCATGAACATTAAGGTGTTGGATGACTGAAAATAGTTTGAAGTTATTAGTAATACTTTGTCCCGGGGGATTATTTTTAAAAGTTACAGCAGTGGCAATGGAAAGAGCACAGTATAAGGCACTGGAAGCCATGGGATTTATTCCCTTTATACATGACCTTGCCCTCAAGACTTTGAATCTCCCTATGCTTTAGTTAACTCAGCTCTAAAATACCTGCTTGAAGGTAGGAGCAAGGCAGGAAAATACTTTGAAGGCCCTTCTGGTTCTAGGATTTATGATTCTGTACTTAAAGAACCAGAGCTCACACAAAGGAAGGGTTAGAGATTCAAGGGTAGAATTACAGCACCTCTGGTAGGTGGGCAAGGAAATATTTGGGGTTAAAGGGAACTGCTACAGTCCTGAATCTGCTCCTTTAAGCTCAGCTTTCTCTGAATACTTTAATACCTTCCTTGCTCAGAATGTCCAGGACCCTAAATGATTAAGGAATATTTGCAGAATTCCCAATAGGAACACTATTTACCACTTAGTAGCAGTCACTGAGGCACCCAATGTTAATATAAACCCCAAGAGAAAGCAAACTTGTTGGCTGATGGACTTACTTTAAAAGGGGCTTTGTAGTGCTGCCTCAAGGCAGCCTATGTAGTGCAATGTATAAAACACTGGGATTAGAATCAGGAAGACTCATCTTCATGAGTTCAACTTCAGCCTCAGATACTTCCTAGCTGTGTGACCCTGGGCAAGTCACTTAACCCTGTTTGACTCAGTTTCCTTATATGTAAAATGAAAACAAGAAGGAAATGGCAAACATATCTATGCCAAGAAAACTCCAAATGGAATCAGGAAGAGTCAGTCATAACTGAAATGACCGAACTATAACAAAAGCAAAGCAGAGACAAAGTGAAAGGTGAGTTGAAGAAAGAGTAGAGCTGATCTGTTGGTTTTGGGTAGATTAGATTCTTCCCTGCTGCTGGCTGCTCTTCCTTAATTTTATAGCTTTCACAGAGCTCTAAATACAGGGCACAAAGCTAGTTACCCACCTTCATAATTCATTCATTTATTTTTTCATTCTAACAATGCCTCACATACAGTAAGTGCTTAATACATGCTCATTCATTTATCCAAATAAGAACTAATTTTTTCTGTCGCCTTTTATTCCCTCCTTGAGGAAGGTGTTTAGATATTTACCTACTAATGAAATCTCTGATTCTCTGTACTATTGTGGTCAGCCTCGAGGGTGGAAAGGCAGAAACAAATCATGAGTTTCTGTTCTACCTTGCTTTGGGGGCATTATGAACACCTTGGCCATGGTACCTTATTACTATTCACTTCCAACTTCTAGCCTAGTTCTTAGAATTTACTTTAAAGATAATGAGAGTACTGAATAAACATATAAATGCTCTATAAATATTTTGAGATGGTGGAAGGAGAGGGAGAAAGAAAGGCACTCATCCAAGCATCCAAGTTTTAATGATTTCCATTGAGTTTTTTTGAAAGCTATTTCTGGATAATAGATGTGTGCAAATATAATACATATGCATGTATTCTAAACACATACATGTAGATGTGCTATCAAATAAACTATCCAGAAATCCTGAGGTAAGTCATTCATTTTTTTTAAATGATGGAATATAAATAAGGGCTAGAGTTCTCAAATCTACAAACATTTATTAAACACTTACTAGCTGCTAGACATTGTGCTAAGTATTAGGAGGACAAAGAAAGGAGAAAAAATACTCCTTGATCAAAAGGGGCTCAGTAAGCACTAGAGGAAACAACTTACAAATATAGAAGACATGATGGAGATGATTACAGAGAGAAGGCATTATAATTAAAGAAGATAGGGAAAAAAAGGCTTCTTGTAGAAATTTGGGTTTTAGTTGCACCCTGCAAAAAGTTAGAGAAGTTGAGGAACTGGGTAGCTCAATGGGTAGAGAACCAGGCCCAGAGATGGAATGGCCTGGGCTCAAATGTGACCTCAGACACTTCCTTGCTATGTGACTTTGGGCAAGTCACTCAATCCCATTTGCCTAGCCCTTACCACTCTTCTGCCTTGGAAATGACATTCACTATTCATTCTATGACAGAAGGTAAGAGTTTAAATAAAAAAAGAGGTTAGGGAAAGCCAGGAGAAAGAGATTAGAAAGTAGAAAATTACAAGTGTTAGAGACCATAGTTGGTGAAAATACGTGGAGTCAGGAGATGGTGTGTCTAGTTCAAAGAATAACAAGGAGCCCAAAGTCACTGGATCATAAAGTGTGTGGAAAAGAATAAGATGTCAGAAGACTAGAAAGGTGTGGGCAAGTCAAGTTATGAAGGATTTTAAAAGACAAACAGGATTTTATATTTGATCCTGGCTTTAATAGGCAACTACTGAAGTTCATCAAAAGATATATTGGGGTGTGTGTGTGTGTGTGTGTGTGTGTGTGTGTGTGTATGTGTGATCAATCAGGCAGCTCAATGGATTATAGTGGGAAGAGACTTGAGGCAGAGAGGCCAACCTGCAGGCTATCTCAATAGTCCAGGTGTCAGTTGATAAGTTTATTGAGTAGGGGAATGATATGGCAAGACCTGCACTTCAGGGAAAAAAAAAAGCCAACAACATTTCGGCAACAGTGTGAAGGACTTATTTGAGAGTGGGGGGCATCTGGAGGTAGGGAGAGTAATTAGAAGTCTCTTGTAATTCTCCAGGTGAAAGGTGATAAAGGCCAGACCCAGGGTGCAGGCCATGTGAGCAGAGAAGGAGATGGATGTGAGAGAGATGCTGTAGAGACAGAAACAACAAAATTCGGTACTGAAGGAATACTTGGGCTAACTGACAGTGAGCAGCCAACATTAACACTTAAGTTGTGAACCCAAATTGTGAGTACCTGGAAGTACAGTGGTGCCCTATAGAGAAATGCAAAGTTCACACAAGGGGAGGGTATTTTAGAGAAAGAGAATGAGTTCAACATTTGACATGTTGAGTTTGAAATGCCTATGGGATCTCCTATTTGAAATAACCACTAAACATTTATTATGTGCCAACAGTGCTAAGTACAATACTGGAGATACAAATATAAGAAGACAGTCTTTGCCCTTTAGGGGTTTACATTCTAATGGGGAAACAACAACATATAAAAAGAAGCTGAAAATAAGAGGAGGGAATAGCCAATAGCAAAATGAAGGACCTTGACTGGATCTCAGGAGCAAGACTAGGGTGAAATATATACACAACACATATAAAAATATATACATCCGTATGTACATGTACACATATACACGTATAGCCTATAGAGATAATCAAACCTATGGGAGTTGATGCAAAATGTAGAAAGCAAAGAAAAGACTGGTGTCTGAACCTTAGGGTACATTCAGAGTTGGAGTACGGTATGGATGATGAGCTAGCAAAATAGTCTGATAAGTGTGGGGGGAAATGTTGCAAAAGAGCAGTGTCATAAAATCCCAGAGACCAGAGAGTACCAAGGAGGAAAGATTGGTCAATAGTATCAAATGCTACAGGGAGATTCAGAAAGGATGAGGACTGAGAAAAATACCCAAAAGGTTACAACATATTTGAAAATTAAGAATCATTGTTAATGTTGGAAACAGCTGTAAATATTGTAACTCTCCATATGACCTACAGACCAAGGTGTTCTTTTGAATGAAATGCCTATAGAGAAGATCTATATGAAAAAGGATCCTCATAACTGGTATAACACTTTCAATCTCAATATAATAATATTAGGAATAAACTCTTGCTTATATAAAGATAAAATTCTGTTCACAGTCAAAATTAAAGAGAGTTGAAGAAAATGTGTCCTAATATGTCTCCTTAGTTGATTATTATCACCACCATGATGACGAATTTGTAGATTTAAAAAAAAGAACCATCCTCAATATACAAATTTTTGGTTTCTTAAGGAGTACTTCAGACAGTCTCTTTACTATGGCCTTAGACTCTACCCATCTTTTTCCATCAGAAACTTTGACTATATCCTTGGATCCTGATAGATATGATAGATACAGTTTTGTCTTATTTTGCTGGGGCTCATGCCTCCACACAATTTCCTGTAGTTTCTTCATCTCCTCATTCCCCCTCTTGCTTTCCAGCATCCCCTTAAGTGTTGTCTGTAAAATCTAATGTTGGGTTTGAGAAATCAGTTTCAAGGGTACAACATGGAGTAGAAATGGTAAGCAGAAATTAGTCTGAAAAGAACGTAGGGCTTTTAGTGGTCTTCAAGATTATTATGAGAGTAGTACGACATGCCATTTTTTAAATATAAAAGCTAATATAATTTTGAGCTACATGAAGACAGGCATTGCTTCAAGAAAGAATCAGGTAAGTATCCCTGAGTACTCTGTTCAAGTCAGAACATACCTGGAGTATTTCAATATGTCATTTCTTGGCATTAAATTTGAGGAAGGATATTGATAAATTGTAGAGTATCCAGAAGAGAAAAACAGGGTGATGAAGGGCCATGAGGTCCAAAACAATTGAGGCATACAAGGATCAGCTGAAAGAACTGGGAATGTTCAGTGTAGGGAAAAGAAGGCATGGAAGGACATGATAGTTACTTTTGAGTATGACATAAGAATGATTTAGGCTTCTTCTTTGGGGTGCTAAAGCTTTTATCTCAGAGGGTATAACTAGGAGCAATGGGCAACCACTGCATTGAGGAAAATTTGGTCTTAATGTTTGGGGTGGGTTTGGGACTTGTAATACTCAGAGTCTAAATGTGGAAAAGACCAGCTCAAAAACTAATGACAGCTAGGGGACTCAGTGGCTGCAGTATTGGATTTGGAGTCAGAAAGGCTTGAATTTGATTTCCAACTCAAACTAGCCCTGTAATTTGGGACAAGTTATTTCACTGATCTTCAGTTTTCTCTTAGGTAAAATGGGGATAATAATAGTAACTACTCACAGGGTTGTTGTGATAATCAAATGATTTACCATGTAAAGTGTTTTGCAAACCTGTATATAAATATTTACTATGATTATTATCATCTATAATAATATTTATAATAAAGTCCAATTTGAAGACTTCAAACAAATGCTCAAGGAATACTTATAGGATATTGCTGGGTATTTATATGTTTTGGCAACTCATAAAATAGAAATAGAATAAATAGAAATTTTTATTTTTAGATATGTATTGGAGTAGATAGTCACTAAGATCCCTTTCCTACCCTAAATTCTCTGACTGTAAATGCCAAAGCTGAACTCTAATCCATGTCTTCTTTTTTTTTAAAACCCTTACCTTCTACCTTAGAATCAGTACTATATATTGGCTCCAAGGCAAAAGAGTGATAAGGGCTAAGCAATGGGGATTAAATGACTTTCCCTGGATCACACAGCTAGGAAGTGTCTGAGGCCACATTTGAACCCAGGACCTTCCATCTCTAGGCCTGGCTTTCAATCCACTGAGATACCCTGCTGCCCCCAATCCATGTCTTCTTACTCCAAATTCACTGCTTTTTCTGCCTTCCAAACTGTTGAGAATAAACACAAAGAGGAATTAGGTGATGAAGGATAACTGAGCAGATGGCAAAGTGTCCATGGTGAGTAGGGACTGGTTCCCTAATGATCACTGTAGGTCTAGAGCTGGTTAGATATGGTATGTGAAGGGAAATTTTCACTTGTCCACCAATTAGGATAATTTAGTCCAGTTTAGTTCTAGAGCAGAGACTCCAAACTGAGTAGATTGATTCTCTTTCCTCCTCTTCTTGGAAGAGGAGGAGGAATAGTGTCTGGAGGTCCAAGTCCTCAGAGATATCTGGTCCTGGTGGTAAATGAGAGGCAACAGTAGAACAGATGGCAAGTTACTTGTTCTGGGTGGAGCTTGGTGACATGGCACATGACAAATAGGAAGCACTTAACAAATATCAGTGGTGTATTGATTAATGTTGGATAGCTAAATGACAAACTAAGAATTCCTAGAGAGAAGTGAACAGAAATGATAGGAACCTTAGGAAAATAAGAATGCTATCTTAGATTAGTGGTTCTTAACCTGGCGCCTGTGAACTTAAAAAAAAATAAAGTTATATATAGATATAGATATAGATGTAGATATAGAGATAGATAGATAGATAGATAGATAGATAGATAGATAGATAGATAGATAGATAGATAGATAGATAGATAGATAGATAGATAGGGATGGGAACACTGGGCACAGTTGGACATATTATAAGCAAATCCAGGCATGACCTAGTCAAAGAATCTAGACTTTTGGCAACTAGAAAATTCTGCATATATCTTTCCTGTGCCCTTTAAAGGTAAGAATTAGAATCTTGGATTGACATATCAAAATATCAAAGATCCTCCACTAACCCTCCACCCCATCCCATTTATTATTTCTCTTTTACCCAATGCTGTCGGTCAGATAACTTGGACCAATAGGCCCAGTGTTTAGGAAGTAGGCAATATCACTTATGGAGCTAGATTTTAAGATGTTCCCCCCACCCCTACTTTTATTACGAACTCCAGAAGTAGGAGTGACCTCTGCTTCTGGGACTTAGACCTGTAGACTGGTCTGCTTCAGAAGATCACTAAGAAAGAAACTATTCAGAGACAATTTTAATTGTAATAAGCCCTCATGACTAAAGTGGTCTTTTATTAGCCCAACTGGAGACCCATGTGTCAGGAGAGACCACCTCCCTCCCCCTGTTTTGCCTCCTGGCCCTTCCCCATTAAATTGAAATATGGCTTTAATATAGTCCCACCTGGGGGAAGTGCTGTCTGAGTCAGCAGTCCTCATTGCCCACCATCCCCCAAGCTGAACTGCCTCCTGTTTCCTGGTCTTTTGGCAGCTTTCTGAATGGTCAAGTGAATTTTTCAGTCCAATAGGAGCAGTGTATCTGGGAAACAAAAGTGGGCATTTAGAGGCTTCACCACCAGCTTCATATCAGAAAGAAAAAAAAAGTTTTGTGTGTAGAGGATGTGTGTGGAGGGTGGAACAACTATCCTATTGCATAATGAGTTTAAAATTCCTTAATTCAAGACTTACTTGTGAAAAGTGTAGGATGAGTAGTTCCAGAGACCCTAGCCTCAATTTGCAGTGGCCTCTAAAGGTGCCCTAGCACATGGCTAACTTCAGATCTCTGTGTGGCTGGTCTGGATTGGGAGCACCAGCCATGAAGAACAGGGTATAAAACAAAACTTTGCTGCCTCCCATTAAATAAGACTATCAGAATTACCAGAACAGGACACATTGCTTAGATGCAAAATGCCTCAGTTCTCTTAATATTTTTGCCAAGTCCTAGAAGTTCTCAGATGATTAAAAACATGAAACCTTCAGAGATAAAAATGACAATAACAACTAGCATTATATAATATTTGCTATGTGCCAGGCATTTTACAATTATTATCTCATTTGATCCTCATAAAATCCTGGGAGGTAGGAGCTATTATAATCCTCATTTTACAAATGAGGAGAATAGAGGTAAAATGACACAGCTAGTAAGTATTTAAGGTCATATTTGAATTCAAGTCTTTTTGAAGAATCCATTGTTCTATCTTGCTGTCCTGGATCCTGAAATCTCTGGGCAATGGATTTATCAATATCATAGGGGTTGGGGAAAGAATACTATTTTTATTGATGACTTTTAGTTGGGTGTTTCCCTGATAGTTCCTTAGTCCAAACCTTTTTTTTTCTTTTTATTTCCAGTCTCCCCATCTCTTCTAGAGAACTGAGAATACATACTGAATCACCGAGGCCAGAAGACTTGGACAGATTTTTCCTTTAAATCCATTGAGACCATATGTTCTCTTAGAAATCTCAAACACTCAAAATTCTGAGCAAGGTGTTCCTCCTATTGCACGTCCATTGTCCCAAGTTACCAATCAACCACAAACTATACTTGGTGCATATTCCTATTTTGCTCTAAGTTTAAACCTTGAAATATTGCAGCCAGCTTTAGGATAGTATTTCTGAGATCATCCAGCATCTCTGATTTGTCCTTTAGGGAATCAATCCTAATTTCTTCTTAAATTTCTTCTTAAATAGCTTAGAGTCTACTTGCTTTTGGGAAGGGTCTTCATCATGCAGAAGGTGGAACCCAGACTCCAAAGACATGATCCTTGAGACCTTTTGTCTGAAACCATTGTTGTTTCACTCTCATCTGGAAGTGATCTTTCTCTCTCGCTCCCATAACACTTTAGACTTTCTGTGATTCACTTTTCATATTTGATTTTGTATTGTAGTTCTTAGAATTCATGTTTTTAATTAGACTGTAAACTGCTTGAGGACCTTGTTTTTATTCTTATATCATGTAGCTTAGCATAGTGTTGAATAGACTGGGAATATCCATTGAATATATTAAGATATGAGTGATTAACACGGAGAAAATCAAGTCCTCTATAGATATTGTAAGTTAGAAACAATTTAAGAAATCCTCTAGTCCTTAGCCTTTCACCCCATCTCTATAGTTTACTTATTTATGGATGGGGAAAGAGCAGCTCAAGAGGCAAAGGGACTTGCCAAGGGAAAGTACTAAAACCTGAGATTTGAACCAAGACCTCTAATTCTAAGCCAATCATTTTTAGCTATGTCACATCCTGATAAGAGTAGGAAAAGAATGTGCTAATAAAAAGCAGCATTCTAAGTTTTGAATTCAAGTGATAATGGATAAGTAAGATCTCTCAACCTTAGTTTCCTCAACTAAAGAATGGAAGTAATAATACATGTATTTTGTACCTCACAAGGTGATTGTGAGGAAAGAACTACTATTATTAAACAGAGAAAATTTGGTGTCAGTGTCTGCAATCCCTCAGTTCAAGTATTAGCACCTGTTCTTTATTTGTTTATAATGCTGTTTTCCTCTCTGTTGGTTTCCATAAGAGTTCTGGGCAGAATCTGCCAAAACTTTGAAGAAAGGAGTCCTTTCTCTCCTCTGTAGGATCCCTCTGTCTCTTGAGGGAAATGGTCTATTGCCCTATAATTTGTTTCTTGGTCTTGCCAATAGAGTGAGAATAAAGGAGGGGTGCCCTTGAGGATTTAGGGGAAAGGTGATATGGGAAGAGAATTAAATTGAGGGATTACTGCTTTGCCTAAAGATCTTCACTCTCTGAATTGCTGGATTCCCCTTAGAACAATATCAAATTATATAGCAAAGGTCTTTGTCCAAAGCTCATACAATTTGATTCTTACCCTGTCATCCATATTAGAGCTTAAAAGGAATTAACTGGTATCATGAGGTACCATATTTCTCATTTGGCCTCATGGTTGTTCCAAGCACAGTGCTTTCAAATGTACCCACTAATGTGCAAAGGAAAGGAAGGACTATCAAGAACTTAAATATTCAAAAGAAGATTATATGAACATAAAGGAAAGCATGAGGAATGGAAATGGATAAGAAAAGTTACAAGGTTTAGAACTTGTTGAAATTTGAATGGATTAGCAGTGGATGTTATAGAATCTCCTTTCCTAGAGATTTTCTGTTTATATGTTGTAGTTATTCAGTCATTTCAATCATATCTGACTCTTTGTGATCCCATTTAAAGTTTTCTTAGCAAAGATACTGGAGTGGTTTGCCATTTCCTTCTCCAGCTCATTTTACAGATAAGAAACAGGCAAACAGAGTTAAATGACTTGCCTAGTCACACAGCTAGTAAGTCTCTGAGGCTGGATTTGAATTCAGAAAAATGAGCCTTCCTGACTTTGGCTCCGGTATTCTTTCTACTGCATCACTTAGCTGCCACTGGCTATATAGATATAAACATAAAGGATGCTATTCTGGAGTAGAAGGATTGAGGCTCTATCTGGTATATGGGGAATGGACTAAATGACCTCTCATTGCCTGTTCCTAGGTGAAGATTTCACAATCCTATAACATATGTTCTTCTACTCTCTTTCACAGCAGCAACGTCTCGCTCCTTTCTCTCCCACTCTCTTTTTCTTAGTAGCTTTCCTGTCTATATTCATAAATTCCACGAAATTTCTTCCCAACTGGCTTCAGAAAAAAAGAAATCATTGGATTAGTCAACCTAATCAGGTGTGCTTCTGACACCTCATTTATCTTTCTCTCAAGGCCAGTTAGCGGAGATCTCAGAGCAGGATTAACTACAATAATAAACAACAAAAAATGGACTAGACTGCAGGGAGATTTGTAGATTTTTCCTGGGCTCTGAACTTTCGACTGTAATTTCAGTAAGGACTCCTCCTTTCCAAATCTGAGCCCATGCCATCATCTAGCAGCTGATTTATACTGGAGAAAAATAGTATTTCATGTATGATGAACATATTTTAAATCTTTTACTGTTCAGATATCCTTTCTTTCATTTATTGTCACTTCATTGATGTAAGCCAGATATCCATCCCCAGGACAGCCTGATAACTGAATGTCATCAAGCTACATTAGCGATCCTAAGAATAAGACTTAGTGCAGTGACAGATTCTACTAGAAATATAATTGGGAGAAATCCCAACAGCTTGGCAGTCTGAGCAAGTGGTCTATTCAGACCACATATGGATTCATTTTCCCCTCTTTCTGGTTCTTTTTTTTTTTTTTTTTTTTTTTGGTCACGTATTTAAACTCAGTCCCTTTCTCTCTGTGTATGTGCCCCACATGATGTAATAGAAATCCTCAGAGCTGCCTGAGTATGAGCCAGGTTCAAATGCCCACTCTGTTACCTGTTTAGCTATGCAGTCACATAACTCCCATAACTTCTTTGTCTCTGTTTTTGGATAAGAGGATAATAATACGTACATCACTTAATATTTAGAGTCACTGTGAATAATTTTTTTAAAAAAACTAACTAAATATGAGATTTTATTGATATCACTTTATATATTTATATTTGAAGAGTTGGTTATTTTTCTGACAAAGCAAAAAATATGAAATTTGGACATGCTGCCACCAGGTGGTGGTAGGCACGTAGGTTGTAAGATTTGAATTATAAGGTGTAAAATTAGTTAAGTAAGATAAAACACATTAGGATATACTCTCTACAAAAACCTACACAGAATTATATAGCTGCTTACCCCACTATATGAGACTATGAGCAGTGCCAGAAGCAGGTGAATGGAGTAGCACCATTACCAGTACAGGGGGGCAACGTTTTGCTTGCACATGTAAGGAGAAGGAAGGGGGATTATTGCTGGCAATCGATTTTTAAATATGTTTGGACCCCTACCCCTTTTGGCAGGTCTGAATTCAACAAAGTAGGACTTGGGACTCAAGAAGAGCACAATGGCAATAAGAAGTCCCCTGAAAAGTTTCCTTCATGTGACTATTGATCTTTGTGCTCTACCCAGTACATTCAAGATCCATGGAGCACTATTTTTGTTGGGTTCAGTGATTCAGATCTTCCCCTAAAGAAACCCTACTTTTGCCATTCTGGAAATTCACCAATATTTCCATAGCAACAACGGGAATAATTTACTCCGATGGGGATGGGATCAATCAATCAATAAACATAGATTAAATACCTACTCTGTGCCAGACATGGTGCTAAGCATTGGGGATACAAAAATAGTCAGGGGATAGTCCTTGCTTTCAAGGAACTAACAAATCTAACAGGGGAGATGACACACAAACAAATATATATATATATATATATATATATATATATATATATATATATATATATATATATATATATACAAACTACATACAGGATAAATACTGTTTTTGTCCCTTAAGAATCATTCCTGGAAAAGATGAAGGAGGTATATAAAAAGAGGAGCATGGTAATACAATAGCTAGAGATTCCAGTAAAGCACAAAGAAGTGATCCATATAACTAGTGACTGAACCACCATTATTAGTAATATAAATGTACTATTTCTTAGTTTTTTGTTGTTGTTGTTTTGGAGGAGGGGAGGATTATGGGGATGTGGATTAAGGCAATTACTGTTGCAGGTGGATTATCAAATTGGCCACAGCTCTTTGGATAGATTTATTTATCAGATGAGAGATAATCAAGTCAGAGTTAACCTTTGGTGTGCAGAGAGGGCACAGCTATATTATTTTGGTGACCTGAGGCAATTTTCTTCTGTGGACATTTTTCTTTGTGTCCTATATTGTTTGCTGACTGACTGGAAGACAGCTTCAGGGTACACTTATGGTATATATGTGACTTTCTCCCCTGAGCATCTTGTGTACTATGTTTTGTGTGGTACTTCCACTGAGTGCTACATGAGAAATGGATATGAATAATTAAATTATTTAGAAAATTGTTATATAATTATATATGATTACATAAATGTATGATTATATACATATGTGATTATACATATATATGATTAAATAACTCCATGTATAATAACTATGAATAATTTTTTTAAAACATCTGAACATGTGCTCATTTTGGCTAAAAATATTACTAAAATTGGGTCTATGTAGAGAAGTGCAATGCAAATACGCAATGCAAATAATTTATATGATCCCTTGTGCCAGGGTAATACACAAATTCCTGAAGTTTTCTGTATTTAAAATTGCTAATAATAGGAGAAAAGAAAACTGAAAAAACTTAGGTTTCATCTCATATAGAGCAAATTCACAAAGATGAAAAAAGGAAATAGTCAATGCTGGAAGGTTTCTGGAAAGACAGGCACGCTAATGCATTGTTGTTGAGTTGTGAATTAGCACAATCATTCTGGAAAGCAATTTGATATAAACAGAGTGCTTTAAATGCCCATACCCTTTGATTCCAAGGTTTAACTGCTTGGCATATACTCCAAGGAGATTATTGACCAAAAAGAAAACAAAAACAAAGGCTCCATGTATATACCAAAATATTTATAGTAAGTTAATTGGAGTAATGAGTAAGTAATTAGTTACTCATGATCAACCTCAAATTCCAGGGGAAGGAGGGAGGCAGAAAGGTGACTACTGATGGATGAGAGAGGGGATCAGTATACTCTTCAAGGATACATGGAGGCTCGATATAGACCCAAACACATATAGATGGAGGACAGACGTAGAGGCCAGTGGCTAGGTAGATGGAGTAAAGCAAAGATTTCCTCTCAATGTGATGGAGGTCTGCTCATGTACTTTGCCCAGGCACCCTGCCCACAACTGTGCGCTCTCTCTGGATCTTCAGCTTTCACTTGTAGAATTTTTTTTTCTTTTATTTTGGCGGGGAAATCATTTTTTTGTTTGTGTATGTGTGAGGATGGGAAGCCATAGAACAATGAGCAGAGGGGCAGGGTCAAGGAGAGAGCATAGTATCATGTAGCAAAATTAACGTAGGCCTTAAAAGTTAAAGCAAGAATTGTCGATATAGGGTATGGTACTGTTCATGGCTTCAGTTATCCATAGTAGGTCTTAGAGTGTATCCCCTGTGGATTTGAGGCAGGGTATTTAATGCGATGTACTTTAATGTAATAGAATATTATTGTGCCATATGAAATGATGATAATGAAGAATACAGATAATCATGAAAGACTTAAGTGATTCAGAAATAAGAAAGCCAGAAAAACAATATGCATGACAAAACAATCTAAAGAAGATATTGCAAAATTTTATAGAACAAGTTTCATTCCAATAAGAAGACACCTCTTTCTCCTTAGAGATTCTAATGTGTCCATAGATGTGATATACTACATAAAATTTCATAGTTTTATCATGTGTTTGGTTTTCTTCCTGAATTTTTTTCTTCTTTATCTTCTACTTTTTTTGTTTGTTGGTTTTAGACTACTTGTTATAATAGATAACTCCTGTAGTTATAATGGATGACTCCCAAATTGAATGGGGGTGGGGGAGGGAGAGAAAATAGGTAACATATAAGCTATTTCAAGGAATCAAAGAAAAAAAAAGCTATCAAAAACTATTTTAAAATAAAATACAACTTCTGAATTTAAGGAAAGGTTCTCATGTTGTTTCAGTTGTGCCTGATTCTTTGTGACCCTATTTCAGATTTTCTTGGTAAAGATATTGGCGTGGTTTGTCATTTCTTCTCCAGTTTATTTCGTAGTTGAGGAAACTGGGGTAAACATAGTTAAGCATGGCCAGTGTCATATAGCTAGTAAGTGTCTGAGTCTGACTTAGAACTCAGATCTTGACTCCAAGTCTGGCACTCTTCCAATTGTGCCACTTAGGAGCCCTAAGCAAAATATTATCCAACTTCAAAGTTTCATCATGATTCAGATAGAAGTATCTAAAGAAGATATGTTCTAATTTATAATTAAGTATATTTTCCACTAATCTTTAACTTTTCAATCAATATCCGGCTTTTTTCCTAAATCTGATTGTTAGGTATCTTTCTTTTTTTTTTTTCCTAAATTTTCTTTTATTTTTTACTGTTACATTTAAGAAGTTTCCAACATTTTTCAAAGAATGTCGAGTTTTGAATTCTCTACCTCCTTCCCTCTCCCCATTCCCAATTCCAGCCCCTCCACTTTGAAATGGTAAGCAATCTCATATAGATTTTATATGTAAAATTATGTAAAACATTTTAAAATTTTAATTATTAATCCTTTAATGGAAGGAAACAAAAAAATTAAGAAAGAAGGTGAAAAAAGTTTGCTTTTGTCTGAATTCAGACTCTATCTTCTTTATCTCTGAAAGTTGATGACAATTTTAAACATGAGTCCATTGGAATAGTTTTGGATTGTTGTATTGCTAAGAATAGCTAAATTATTCACAGTTGTTCATTGAACATTATTCCTGTCACTGTGTACAACATTCTCCTGGTTTTGCCCTGAAATATTTCACTCTGTTTCAGTTCATGTAAGTCTATCCAGGTCTTTCTGAGCTCCTCCTGCTTGTCATTTCTTATAGCACAATAGTATTCCCTTACAATCATATACTTACTTATATAACTTATTTCCTAACTGATG
Source organism: Gracilinanus agilis (assembly GCF_016433145.1). Classification (NCBI taxonomy): domain Eukaryota; kingdom Metazoa; phylum Chordata; class Mammalia; order Didelphimorphia; family Didelphidae; genus Gracilinanus; species Gracilinanus agilis. The sequence goes on from NC_058132.1 coordinate 160,112,445, forward strand.
AGTATCCCCTCACTTCCTGATTTTTTTTTCTTTCACAGAAAGAGCTACTTTAAATATTTTTATATATATAGATCCTTCTCTTTTTTGCTTTTTATCTCTTTGGGATACAACCTAATATTGCTGGGCAAAGGCTATATACTATTTTCTAGCCTTTTGGGCATAGGTCTAAATTGTTCTTCAGAATGAGTGGATCGTTTCATTACTCCCCCAACAGTGCATTTGTGTCTCAATTTTCCCATATTCCCTCCAAGTTTTGTTGTTTTTCTTTTCTGACAGATTAGTCCAGCTGATAGGTGTGGGGTGTTATCTCAAAGTTGCTTTAATTTGCATTGCTCTAATTAATAGTGATTTAGAGCATTTTCTTTGCATGTCTATAGAAAGCTTTAATCACTGAGAACCGCCTGTTCATATCCTTTGACCATTTTTCAATTGAAGAATTATGTGTATTCTTATATGTCCTACTCTTTTCTCTATGTACTTGAGAAATGAGGTCTTTATTAGAGAGACTTATAAAATATGATTACTGTGTGCTACTCTGTAGCCTATTTCTCCTGTTTAGTTTTTTGATCACCACCTCCCCCAATTTGCCTTCTTTTCTATCAGTTCCCCTCCCACTCTCTTTTATCTTTCCCTTCCTACTATCCTGTAATGTTCTATGTTCAATTGATTGGATATATTCTTTTCGAGCCAATTCTGACAAGAATAAGATTCATATACTTTCTTCTATAATGCCCCCATTTTCCTTTATACTGTAAAATTCTTTCTTTCATGCTTTTTTATGTAAGATAATTTTACCCCATTCTATTTTTCCTCCCCCTAACCCCAATCCATTCATCTTTCTCATGCCTTAATTTAATTTTTTATGTCATATCATTATATTCAACTCATACCCTTGCTACTGACCTATCTATACTCCTAAATGCCCTAAAGTTCTTCCCATGAAGAGATACATACAATTTAACTTTTTGATTATTTTTTTGATTTCTCTTTTCTATTTGCCTTTTTATGATTTTCTTGAGTCTTATATTTGAAAGTCAAATTTTCTTTTTTCAGCTCTGATCTTTCCATCAGGTATATCTGAAAGCCCTCTATTTCATTGAATACTCATTTTTTCCTCTGCAGGAATACTCAGTTTTGCTAGGTAAGTAGTTCTTGGTTGGAGATCTGCCTCCTTTGCCCCCCGGAATATTACATTTCAGGCCCTCTAATCCTTTAATGTAGATTCTTCTGTTATCCTAACTGTGGCTCCGTATTTAAAATGTTTCTTTTTGGCTGCTTTTCTCTTTGTCCTGGGAGTTCTGAAATTTGACTATCATATTCCTAGGAGTTATACTTTTGGGATCTCTTTCAGTATATGATTGGTGGAATCTTTCAATTTCTATTTTGTCCTCTGGTTCTAAGAATATCAGGGCAGTTTTCTTTCATGATTTTTTAAAAGAGATAATGTCTAATCTCTTTATTTGATCATGGCTTTCAGGTAATCCAATAATTCTTAGATTTATCTCTCATGGATTTTTTTTTTCAAGGTTAGTTGTTTTTGCAATGAAATATTTTATTCCCCCTGCCCGATTTTTTCATTCTTTTGACTTTGTTTGATTGTTTCTTGCTGTCTCATAGAGTAATTAGCTTCTACTTGCCCAATTCTAAATTTTAAGACATGATTTTCTTGAGAGTGTTTTTGTACTGCAGTTTCTATTTGTCCAATTCTACTTTATAAAGGCCCCCCCTCTGAGGGAATTTGTGTACCTCTATTTCCATTTGACCAATTCTGCTTTTTGAGACATTCTTTTCAGTACATTTTTGTGTATCTTTTTCCATATGACCAATTCTCTTTTTTCAGTAGTTCTTCTCTTCATTGTATTTTTGTGCCTCTTATCAATTGGCCTATTCTGTTTTTAAAGGTATTAATTTCTTCAGTATTTTCATGTGCTTCTTTTATCAAGCTGTTGACTCTTTTCCCATTATTTTTATCGTATCACTCATTCCTTTTCTCAATTTTTCTTCCACCTCTCTTATTTGATTCTTAGAATTCTTTTTGAGGTCTTCCATTAATTCTTTTGCAGCTTGAAGTCTTTTTTTCTTGAAGTCTTTGGATACAGCATTATTGTCTTATTCTAAGTTTGTAGTTTAGTCTCTCCTGTCACCAAAATGACTTTCTTTGTGGAGTTTCTTTTTTGTTTGTTTGCTTCCTCATTTTTCAGTCTTTTTGTTTCATTGTAATTTAAAAACCTGATGAAGTTGTGACCTGTAACCAAGGTGAAGGAAACACTGTTCCAAGCTGAATGGAAGTGCATAAAGAATATCAAGGCCAGAGTGCCACAAAGAAGGATCTCCAGCAGATACTGGGGATCCATCTATTTTAAGTTCTTCCAAGGTGTATTTAATACTCTCTCAGACCTTTGTATATCTTTCAAATCTAGAAAAAATCTAATAAAAATAATTTAAAAAGTAAATGACTAGATAGAATTTCAGATCATTTAAAACTGTTTCTGACTGGATTGAGCCAGTTCTGACCAGTTTGAACTGAATCTGACTGGTTCAGACTGGGTTGCCAGTATGGGCTGGCTCTGACTGGTCAAGACTCATTTGTGTTGGTTTAAGTCAGTTCCAACTGCTTTGAAACATTTCTGGCAAGACTGAGAAGGTTCTGACTTGTTCGAGCCTTTTCTGACTCATTTAGACCAATTCTGACTGGTTTAGGTTGGGTTGAGTTGGTTCTGACTGACTCAAACCAGTGTGGACTGGCTCTGACTCATCTGTGCTGGTTTGTGCTGGTTTAATCCAGTTCTGACCAGTTCAAACAATTTCTAGCCGGTTTCAGGAGTTTCTGATTTGTTCAAGGCTCTAACTGGTGGGCCAGTTGGACTGTTTCTGACTGGTTTGAGCTGGTTCTGACTGGATTAGGCCAGTTCCAACAAGCTCTGACAAGTTTGGGCCATTTCTGACTGATTTAAGCAGGGTTGAACTGGTTCTGACTGGTTTAGCATGGCTTAACTCAATTCTGGATAGTTTGGACCAGTTCTGATTCTCAAAGATTTCAACAACTTCTGGCCAATTTGGACTGGTTCTGACTGGTTTAAACTGAGTTGAGCTGGTTCTCATTAGTTTTAACCAGGTTGGCTAGTTTTAAGAGGCTTTAGTGGGTTCAAATAGGTTCCACCTGGTTTGGTCTGCTCAAACCGGTTTTTCTTGAATTCTGTTCTTGTTCTCTTAGAAGTCAGAAACTAGATTATAAGGGATTAAAAAGTGAGAGAAGAGAAAGTGGCCTATTGTAGATGCCTTTTCAAGGTGTTTAGATACCAAATTCTTATTAAAGAAATTTGATACAAGATTTTTTTTCCCCATTGAACTGCTGAAGTCCCTATTGTCTCTGCAGAAACTTTTTAGTTTTAAGTAAAATTATATATTTATCTGTTCTAATTGCCTCTATCTCTTGTTCAGTTTAGGAAATATCTCTTAGCTATGAGAGATGTACAGGCTCTGATATTCTTCTAATTTTTTTTATACTATAGTATAAGGCCAGATCTTCACTTCTGTCCATCAAAGCTAAGTAGCTCTTCAGAAGGATGAGAAATTGTTCAGATTTTTTTTTTTTCAGATAATACTAGTGAGGGAGTAGTTTTATAATATCTTTGTATATTTAGTAGTACTATTTTATTTTCATCCTAACTACTTTTCATCATTTCCCTTGATACTCTAGAACTTTTATTTTCTCAAAAGAACTTTGTTATCCTCTTTTTAAACTGATTTGCATATCATTTTGAAAATATAAATTAATTTTAATAGTATCATCATTTTTATTATATTGGCAAAACCAAGCCCAAAGCATTGAATATTTCTCCATCTTTTTACATCATTTTATAAATCATTTTGTAAATGAATCTACATGTGTTATAGATGGTATGTTGATATTGGATAGGGCCTGATGGAGAGATGGTCCAAGGTCCTCTGATGATGTAAGGACCTGAGCTGAGTGAAGGTTTGAAGCCTAGGTGAACACCAGGTCCCACAAAGTATTTGAATCTCAGCTAAACACCCAACTCACACCTAACAGTGCCCAGGAATAAATGATCAAGTGAACAGCGGTGAATTAGATCACACAGCTTCTCTGGTTGCTTATCCTGGGTTTTGATTGATGAATAAAGCTATGGACTAATGGATAATACCAATGACTATGATTTGACTTTGCTGGAGCAATCCCTTCCCTCAGACCCAAGGATAAGATAATAATTGTAACAACTCAGGGAAAGGAACAGGGTTGAAGGAAAGAGGTGTTGGGAAACCTTCACTAAACTACTGATGATCAGTTTTGTCAATCAAGGGCAATCAGGTTGAGACTGTCTGCTGGAGATCCTTCTCTGTGGCACTCTGGCCTGGCCAGGCACCTTTGGCCTTAACCAAATTAATTGAGTCTTGATGTTGTTCTTTTTTTGATGTTCAATTATTAATATATAGCACAGTTTTGTCTAGAAGTTGAGGATGTGATAAGTATTGGAATAGGACGCAGATAACCTAAACCTAGGTTTGGTTGGCCTACCCACCCAACCACCCAGGTCTCTTCTCAGGAATGAGAGAGATTCTTGTTCCAGTTTCTCTTTTTTATAGTCCTGGCAGTAACTGCTTTTTGCCCTCTGGCTCATGGTATCTGGGTTGGTTCTAAATTCTAAAACTGTTGGGTGTCACTCATCCTGGTCTCCATTTTGCATTGCAAAATGATATTACACATGCCTTTTTTGAGCTTTGGGAGATTTATTATTTTATGTAGTTTGTAGTTTTTTGGAATGCAATTTTGCTTTTTTATTTTTGTTTCTTTGGCTTTGTTATTATTATATAAAATGTTATTAATCATTCAGGATTTATTTTGTTGCCTGTAACTTTGAAAAAACCATTACTTGTGCCCATTAATATCCTTTGAATATCTTGGGGTTTTTAAGTAAAACATTATATTATCATTATTATCTCCTCTTTACCTATCTTTATTCCCATAAATCTTTTCCCTTGTTTTATTGCTATTGCTAAGATTTCCAGAATTTCCAGAGATGTCATGGGGAGAGTGGTGATAATAATGCTTTAATTGGGCTCCTTGCCTCAAATTTATGCAGAGAAAAATCAATCATCCTCTCAATGGCCAAGGTGATTTTCTTTTAGAAAAATATATTTTTGCATCAATTTCATTAGTAATATTTGTCTATGATTTTCTTTTTATGCTTTGACTGTCCTTGGTTTATGGATAAAGCCCATATTAGGAGAAATTTGACAGAACTCTTTTTGTCTCATTTTTCAAATAATTTAGTTACATTAAAATTAATTTTCACTAAATGTTTGATAGAATTCACTTGTGAATCAATATTTTATTGGTTTTTTTCCCTTTTTGGAATTTGGCTTATTTTTCCATGAAAGATTTATGTAAGTCCTATATTTTCTATTCAATTAATTTTGGTATTAAGTTTGTTAACTATTATTCTATTTAATACATATTATCAGTTTTATTGGTATCTAATCAGTTAATATAATTCCTAATTTTAAAATTTAATTTCTCTTCATTTGTTGTAGAATTTTTTTTTCATCTTTTACATTTGTAGTTTTCTTCTTTTATAAATCAGACTAGTTAATCTAATTTCTCTATTCTATTATTTTATGTTTCCCTGGCTTTATTCATCAATTCAATGTTTTCTTACTTTCAATTTTGTTAAATTCTACTTTGATTTTTAAGATTTCTAAGTTGTAAAATTAGGGGGATTTAATTTACTGGTTTTCAACTTTTCCAGCTATATTCTTTATTCATGAATCTTTTCTTTTTGTTTTTTATTGATTAAATTGTCTAAAAATACCCATTTCCCTTAAGAACTACTTTGGCTATATTCCTCAGATTTTGGTATTTGGTCTCATTGTTATCATTAAATTTAAGGAAATCATTGTTTCTATGATTTATTCTTATATCTACCAATTTTAAAGATTAAATTATTTTGTCTGAAATAAATTTAAATCTTTGATTCAAAAGCCCCTTATAATTTTTTGCATAATGGTTTGTAAAATTTCTGCTATTTTGCATTTTAGATATTTTTAATGCCTTAATAATTGGCCCTGTTCTCTGTGTGTGTATGTACATGTAAAGATGACTGAAAGAAATATAGATATATTGATAGACATATAGATTAATCCAAACCACTCAGTACCAGCTCAAATCCAGCTCAAACTGGTCTAGACCAGTTAGGTTGGATCAAACCAGGAGGAACTGGTCAGAATCAGGTTAAAATGGACTAAACTAGTAACATTTTTACTCTAGAAGCTATTTAAACTAAGGAACCAAGGAAGAGCTTGTTTGTGGCATAACACGCATTGAATAAAAGTGGAAAAATGATATTAATCATAATAGATTGCTTATATCAGCTTCCTCAACTCCTATACACAGCCTCTCCACATTCCTGTATATTTTTCTTTGGATTCTGTAAGATTACTCTATTCAGGTGTTCCTCTAATCTGAAAAATACTTTTCAGATATCTTTGCTCTTTTGTTATCTATTTTTTGCCCCTTCTTAAGTTGGTGTGTGTTTACTGTCCTGGGGCTCTTCTCTAAGGTCTTCTTTATTCTGTTTCTTATTGTCTTATCAGTTTCCATGCATCAATTATGATCTATAGGAAGTCCTTATGTCTATACCCAGTTGCAACCTATTAAGTATCATCACCTAGATGGAAATTATTATCTTTTTACTTAAACCCACTTTTGCCCTAATGCAGGGAGATCTTTCCATTTATTCAGGTTTATATGCTTGGCGTCATTTTTTCCTTTTTTTTTTTTTCCTGCTTCTCTCCTTCCCCTTATCTAGTCAAGTGACAAGTATTGACAATATATGTTTATAGTATCCTTACTTTAATTACCTTTTTTACCACCCATAGGGCCACTATCCTTCTTCAAGTTTGTGTCACCTCTCTCCTGAATGATTGCCATATCTTAAAAGTTTGTCATATCCCTTTTGGGATACTGTAGGGTTTTCTTTTCATTTCTTTTTTTTTTTTTTTAAAGCTGATTACCATCACCTCTTGCCTATCCAATTTAAATAGCACATTAGTTGTTCTTTCTGCTTACAGATACTACTCTCTTTAATAAAACCTCCACATTGCTAATTAATTGATCTTCTTTAATCACAATTCTGGACATATCACCACTTATTTAAAAAAAAAATCATTATTGACTCCTTCTTACTTCTAGGATAAAATGTCTGTTTTAACATGTATTTTAAGTTCTCTACTATATAACCCCCATCTTCTTTTTCTGTCTTCCCCTCTGCCACCCATATTATGCTCCTTTATACACTTTTTATTCCAGATTAGTTAACTAACCATTTCACCAACACAACATTATAATTCTTACCTCTGTGACTTTGCATATGTATTTCCACAATGTATCTAGAATCGACCCCCTTTTTTTCTTTCCGCTTGTAGAAATCTCAGTCTTAGGGACAAAAGCATTGGAACATAATTGAGTTGCAGATGTGCTATTGTTTCATGATAATATTATACAGCTTGCCCAGGTGGTACTTTAATCAAACAGAGACAATGGACTGCAGCTTGTGAGAGTATAGAGAGCCCAGATGAGAGCTCAGTAATAACAATAGCTGACATTTAGAAAGCACTTTAAAAGGCTTTTTAAAAAGGCTTACAAAGCACTTTGCATATATTATCTTATTTGATCCCTACAGTAATCCAGTGATATAAGTTTTAAAGTATTTTACCATTTTATAGATTAGGAAAGGTTAAATTATTTCTTTGCTCTCTCATCATTAAGTGATAGAAGATTTGAATGAAGCTTTCTTCTGTCTACTTTTTTTTTTGGTTTGTTTTATAAGTCTAATTTTTTTGTTACACTATCCCAAACTCAAGATACTGAGAGAAAGGTGAGGAAACCTGAAGACTGAGTTTCTGTGCATTCAAAAAAGGAAAGACTGAAAGAGGACAGGGTTCTGTCCTTGGTTTTATTCTTGCTTTCCCTACTCTCTCTCCCTTGATAATCTTGTTTCATTCCTAGAGGTTAAACTATCATAGGGATATTTGAGCTGAGCTTTGAAAGATAGGTTGGAATTAAGTAGGCAAAGTGGGAAAGGAGAATATTCTCTATTAAAAGTATTTATATAACACCTACTATGTATCAGGAACTATGTTAGCACTTTATAAATTTCATGTCATTTCATCCTCACAAAAGCCTTGGGAGGGAGACCATGGAGCCTTGATTTTATTAAGAAGGAAAAAAGGAGCCACTGAGGATGTATGAGCAGAGGAACCCTATGGTTATGTCTTTATAAAGGGAAAATTAGTCTGGCAGTGTTTGGAAGCAAAGATCAGAAGATACAGAGCATATAGATAAGACTTGATAGGATGTTGCAGCTGGTAATAAGGATCTGTATTAAGAGAATGGTAATAGAAATATAGGAGAAGGGCCAGTTGTGAGAGGTAGAATCACAACAGTATTAGTGACTGATTGAATGAGAGTTTAAGGGAGGAGATGGATAGGATAAGAAACTGACCTGATTTTTTTTTAATGAGATAGGGAAATTCTAGATGGAAAAACTCCCTCTACTAAGGCAAGCAGACACTTCTCCCAAAACTTCTAGTCTTAAGGAATTGCTAGGCTTAGAGCACTGATAAATTCAATCATTCAATCAATAAATATTAATTAAGTACTTGCTATTTGCCAGGCATTGAGCTAAGTGCCACAGTTCAGTGACTTACCAGGTCTTTCTGACTGCAAGGCACTTCAGGATCCATTGGGTCATGCTGAAGGGAAGAATCAAAGAATTTATAATATTTTGTCTTTGTATTTTCTCCAAGTAATTCAAATAGTTACTTGAACATAGTAAAGATTTAACAAATGTTTTTAGAATTGAATTTGTTTAATTGAAATAAATCTGCTTCAATTAATTGTTTACAAATATTTGGAAGCAAATGATCCATTGAGGTAGAAAGGTTTTGTCCTTGTTGCCCCCAGATTATTATTTTTAATTCAACAAGACATAAATTCAACAAGCATTTCATAGAATCACCTCTAAATTGGAAGTGGAGAACTCTTAAATGTTCACTCTATGAAAGGCACTATGGTTGATGCAGGAGATCATCAAACAATGATAAAATAAGGCACAGCCTCTACTCACAGTGACCTTAAAATGTTGTAGAAAAATTAACAATATATACAGTGATACTGGAAAAATGAAGCAGAATGAGGAAATATGAGGCAATAGTATACCTTAGTTCTTTCCCACAACTTTGACAAAGATCAAAGACATAACCAAATCATGTAGTGATAGAAAATTCCAAGGAGTAATCACCATGAGTCATTTTTCTCATCCAGGTTGGCATAGGGAGAAAGTCAGAGCCTTTTAGGTACTGGAGCGGAGGTCCAACCAAAAAGGTCCACACAGTGCCATCTAGCATGAACTCTAGATCAGAGCCTGTAGCTCTATATCAGGGCAAGCTGTGGCTAGAGTGGCTCTGTGGTTGTGAAGCACACCAGGAACAAGAACAGAAGTCTGCCAGACAGGTTGTTGGTCCACATAGCAGTTTTGTACCCTTCAGATGAGTGACTGGGGCACAGGGTCTTGACTAAGATTGAACCTGCAGTTCTGTCTCTCTGAACCTACAGAGACTTTTAGCTAGCAGACTTGAACTTGGGCTAATAATTATCTACTGAAGATCCAACCATACTTAAACTGGAGTCCCAAGCATGAAAGGCACAGATCAGGAGTGTAGCGATCAGACTTCACCCTGGGTCATGAAGATGTCCTAGTCTAAGACAAAACTGAAATTCTTGAAGAACATAGCATTTAGTACCTAAAGTAAGCAGTAATAAGATCTCATAGAATACAGAAGAGGACAAATAAGGTCCTAACATTTTCTGCACTTAATCCATGCCATTTCCCAAGCAGCTCACCCAATCATGCTCATTCTCACTCTGAGAAGCATTAGTGTAAGTCATTATATTGTTTTCACCAAACTTTAGCTCCTACATCAATCTTTGTCTGGAATTTGTGCTTGTAATCTCATTAGAGTAGTGTTTTTCTTTGTTTCATTAACTCTATTTAATTATTAAAATTGGCCCCAAAACATGGAGTAGTGATTCCGGTAGCTCTGAAGAGTCTTGGAATGGGTTGATCACATAAAATGAGATCTCATTGTATTAATATTTGTAAAGTGCTGCAAAGTTTACAAAGTATATTACAAATATTTAATTTGATCCTCATTTCAACCCTCTGAGGTAGGAATATTATATTCCCCATTTTACAGATGAAAAAATTAAAGAAGGGAGGTCAAATGACTAACCCAGCTTGTAAGTGCCTGAGGCCACATTTGAACTCTATCTCCAAGACCAGTACTCTATCCACTGCACCACCTAACTGATATTATATGATGAGGATTATTTGTCGTTTGACAGAGAAAACATAAAAATTATTAATAGAGATGAATGGACTAAGAGAGGAAATGTGATGAAAAAGAAAGGACACTGGACTGGATGTTATGAGAAATGAGTTTATTTCTGAGGTTTCACTCTATATGACCTTGGGTAAGCCTCTTATTACCAGTTTTGTCACCAGTAATATTTGTGTTATATATATTTAAAATATATACATGTATATACATTTAAACCAATAATCTTAAATTATTTGCCAGTGAGTAACTTTTTATTTTTAAAGTTCTCATTTTATGGATATATCCTGAATTTGGGAGAAGACAATCAGTGCAATATGATAGTTTCTTTTTGAGATTCACTCCCGTTACAGAGAAATTAATCACTGTTGAACAGCATATGTCTGTTGAACTAGGCATTGTGAAGATGGTGACCATTGGAAAAGAATAAGGTGGAGAGAGGATTCAGATGATAAATTCAAGGGCTTTGGAAGAGAAATCCTCTCCTCTGTGTGCCAGGTTATGGCAGTAGAGATTTGTTCATGAGGAATAATAAGAACTCTTCTGGGGAAGGTTTCTTTTACCCTGCCCTTTGTGTTCCCCTTACATCACAACTATTTAAATTAAATTGAGCACCAATGGACCTATTAACATATAATTCTGCCTTATTCTAGGATTGAGATGGGAGATGGTTGAGTGAGAGCAGAATGAGTATGTGTAACCCTTTAAGGATATATTCAAGTATCATTTTAACCACTGATATGTAGTTATAGCCTGCTGAAAAAATAGATCTGCCCTACATTGCTAGGGCAGAGGAGTAAGGAGGAGGAGGAGGAGGAGGAGAAGTAGGAGAAGGAGGAGGAGGTATTGATTATCATTATCATCAAAGCAATATTTGACATTTATAATATACTTTATGATTTGTTCAATAATTCTGTGAATTAGGCAGTGCAAGTGTTATTATCCTCACTGTATTAAAAAAAAAGTCTCAGGAATATTGTGACTTGTCCACACTGCTACTAAATTACAAAAGTAAGATTCAAAGTCCTTAGACACCAAATCCAACTCTTTCATAAATGTGTGTGTATATATGTGGAGAGAGAAAGAGATAACTTTATCATATATACACACAGACACACACATTACATATACACATATCTATGTAGCTATCTATATATCAGCTATATCTCAGTAACTATCATCTATAGAATCCAAGATCTTATTTTAGGGGTGCTGCCTATATTAGGGTACTGGCCTAATTTTTAAAGTCTTAAAGGAGCTGGAGAGTCATAGGCACAACTAGCAACAGATGGAGTTGTTAGTATCTACAACCACTAAGCAAATCTGCTGTCTTGAAGTCCAAGTGCTCCTTCTTTCTTATATACCTGGGCATTTCTTTCTAGGGACTGGTTCTACTTGAGAAAATAGAAACAAAAATTTCATTATTTAGGTTTTATAATCTTTCTTCCTCATAAATTGTTTCTCAGTTTAGATGTGGGAATAGATATATACCAGCATAGTGCTGGACATACATTACATGATCTAGAAATACTTTTGATTTATTTTGGAGCATCTTGGCTCCCTGAATAATGTACTGAACTCTCCCTCTGTAAACATCATGGAGTGAGGGGTGGAAATTCAGTTCTATAATATTATACTACTCATGGAATCATAGAGGCTCAGAAATGGAAGAGACTTTAGAGGCCATTTAGTCTAAACTGTTCTTAGAAAAAGGATCCCCCATAAAATATCCCTGAAAAGTGGTCATTTACTTTCAAAGGAAGACCTCTAGGGATTGATAGCTCTCTACTCTCAAAGTCAGCTAATTCCATTTTATAGCAACTCTAATTATTAGGAAGTTTTTCTTTATATCCAGCAAAATTCAGTCTTTCTGAAACTTCCACTCACTATGCTTAGTGCCAAGAAAAACAAATGTAATCTCTCTTCCAGGTGGCAGCTCTTCAAATACTTGAATATAGCTATTTAAGTTTTCTAAAACAGCCTCTATGTCTTCTATCAACTGGGTGTCATAAGGCCTAGCTTTTTAGTCTCCATTCTGGTCATCCCACACCGGATTCACCCCAGCTTGCCTTTGTCATTCCTAAAATGTAGGGTCACAATCACAAACTTTAACTAGGCTTAACTAGGACAAAATAAGAGCAACACTACTGCATCCATCATCCCGGACAATGGACACAAATTCTACCAATTCAGCTAGAGTCATTTTTTTATGGAGACAATTTTACATTGTTGATGCATATGTACCTTGAAGTCAAATAAAACACATATCTTTTTACAATCTATAGTAAATCATTATTTCTATAATTTTACATTCATGTAATTAAAAATATTCATCCTTATAAAATAAATGAATACATATATGTATTTAATTTCTATGTATGCATTTGTATTTGTGAGAGATTCCTCCTAATACAAAGAACCTAGATATACTTTGGAAACATTTCTCTTCTTTAGCTAGCTGTCCCTAGGCAGGAGGAATCTGGGAACTTCAGTAATACACCATCTCCTCAAGGTTTCCTGTTTCTCTTCTAAGTATTCCTGTTTACAGGGCATCAAAATATTTTTTTAAGTTTTATTTATTCAATGAAGTACCCAAAAAGGACCTACATGGTTGATCCCCTACTGAAAACTCTTGTCTTCTGAAACTTGCACAATTTTTAGACCTGAACACCTTTGAAACATATAATAATTCTGATCAATTCAATGCAATGGCCGGCCATTATTCCAAATGACCAATGATAAAACATGCCTTCCAATTCATGACAAAGAGGCGATGCATTTAGGGTACAGAATAAGACTTATTACCATAGTTAGCATGGGGATATTTTTGCTTTTGCTATTCATATATGTTACAAAGAATTTGTTCTTTTCTTTCTCTCTTTTTTCTTCCAGTGGGATAAGGAATGGAAATGAAAGAAAACAGGTTTCTGTTAATTAAAACACACACACACACACACACACACACACACACACACACACAAATAAAGAGGTGGGGGAGTTAAAGTGTGGACTGTCCTATTTTCAGATGAAGTCACTATATTTTTAGTTTTTCCTTAATTGTTTTAACTTTGTTACAATCGAGTTCTCTCTTGGGGTGGGGGTAATATGGACATGTATGTAATGTAAAATTAAATGTGTCAAAACAACTTTAAAAAATGTGTCTTACATTATTGCTATGGGAAGGAATCCAGCAAGATAGAGAATGTATGGATTCACTACACCATGTTGTTACTATTCTATGAAGAGGCCCTTTGCTTTTATTATGTTATTATTCTTTTACTAATTGCTTCTTTTGACTCCAGCTGGTGTTGTGAGTCTTCCTATTGCTGTGGTTGTCCTCTGATCCTGGGTTGGGTCATATATAAGTAGTCCTCTTTCTACTACTGTTTCTCTGCTCTTGTACTTACCTCCATTGATAATTAGCTTCTCCCCATAGGAGGACTTCATCAACATGACTGGAGAAAAATCTTTTTTTTTTTTTTTTTTTTTTTTAACCCTTATACTTTGGTGTATTGTCTCATAGGTGGAAGATTGGTAAGGGTGGGCAATGGGGGTCAAGTGACTTGCCCAGGGTCACACAGCTGGGAAGTGGCTGAGGCCGGATTAGAACCTAGGACCCTCCTGTCTCTAGGCCTGACTCTCAGTCCACTGAGCTACCCAGCTGCCCCTCACGTATATCTTTTTTTTTTAACATTTATTAATATTCATTTTTAACATGGTTACATGATTCATGCTCCACCTTTCCCCTTCAACCCCCCCCTGTGCCCCCCCACTC
>NC_058132.1:160127109-160165126 GCF_016433145.1 Gracilinanus agilis
TACAAGTCTGTTTATCTATGATCTCTTTGGGGTACAAACCCAGCAATGGTATGGCTGGATCAAAGGGAAGGCATTCTTTTATAGCCCTTTGAGCATGATTCCAAATTGCCAGCCAGAATGGCTGGATCAGTTCACAGCTCCACCAGCAATGCCTCACGTATATCTTTTAATGGCTCACTCAAGGCTTCTCTTGGAATGCCGTATTTTCTATTCAGATCTAACCATTTCATCAGGAATGACTGAACATCCTTTATATCATTAAATATTCATTTCAACCCTCAAGCTATATATTACGTTTTTCTGTATAGGTTATTCTTGGTTTTAATCCTAGTTCCTTTGTACAGAATATGATATTCCATGTCCTTTGCTCCCTTAACATGGATGCTGCTAAATTTTGTGTGATCCTGGCTGTGGCTCTATGATATTTAAATTGTTTCTTTCCGGCTGCTTATAACATTTTCTGCTTATATGAAGGAAAATATCTCCAACCTCCTGTGCCCCAATGGTTGGTGTTACAGATCTAATGGCCTGGAACCCCCTGTCATCCCTGGGTGTCATTGTGCAACATCACCATGGAGGGAGGAGCTGAGAGGATTTAAAAATGTAATCGTGGGAAGGAGATCTCCTTACTTCTGCAATAGAGATATGATAGCCCTGCACTGCTGCTTCAGTGGGTATAGGGTAATGATGGTGAATCTTTTGGAGACCACATGTTATGCCATCCCACCCCCAGAGACCATATGCTGTGCCTTGCCTCCCACTTTGAGACTGAGTGCACTACCACCCTTACCCCAGACAGAGGAGGGAGGAAGCAATCCCAGTGGGATGCTGGGTAGAGGGGAGGGTAAAGTGAGGAATGTCCGTAGGTGCTCATGGAAAGAGTGAGGGGAGTGGCTCTAGGGCTCTACTTGCTCCCTTCCAGCTCTGCCACATGTGAGTCCTCCTGACTTCTCCCAGATAGAGGAGAGAGGAAGTAGACCCATCAGGCTGCTATGCAAAGGGGTAAGTGATGTGAGAAATATCTTCAGGTGCTGTGGAGAAGTGGAAAGAAGCATCTTGGTCCCAGGTCCCTCTGCCTTTCTAGTAATGAACTCTGGCCACAGGTTCACTATCACAGGCCTTAACCAGCCAAGTGGAGAATTGATTATTTTCAGGCTAATCTTAAGGTAAGGGAAATTTCTCTTTCCGTCTCTGTTTCTCTCTTTCTCTGCCTCTCTCTTCTCTTTCTCATTTTATTAATAAATGTTTATAACTCTGACAAGACCCCTTTTTATTCTTAACATGCTTAATCTTGGACCTTGGGAATTTGACTATAATATTCCTGGGAATTTTCATTTTTGGACCTCTTTCAGGAGAAAGTGGATTCTTTCCATTTCTATTTTACACTCTGGATCTAAGTTATGGGCAATTTTCCTTTATAATTTCTTGAAGTATGATTTTTAGGCTCTACTTTTTAACCATGGCTTTCAGATAGTCCAGTATATCTTAAATTATCTCTCTCAACCTATTTTCTAGATCTGTTGTTTTTCCAATGAAATATTTCACATTTTCTTTTATTTCCTTTATTCTTTTGATTTAGTTTTATTGTTTCTTGGTTTCTTATGGAACCATTAGCTTCCTCTTCTCCAATTATAATTTTAAGAAATTATTTTCTTTGATGAGCTTTTATACCTCTTTTTCTATTTGGTCAATTCTGTTTTTAAAGATGTTCTTTACTTTGTTATATTTTGTGCCTCTCTTACCAAGTTGTTATTTCTTTCTCTTTTTTTTCTTATCATGTAAAACACAGTTCCATATTGGTTATTGTTGTAAGAATACTTATACAGAACTCATACAAACCCCAAACCCCAAAACAAAGTCCTAAATACAATCATGTGAAAGATAGTAATATTTGATATGCATCCATCTGACCCCAAGAGTCCTTTCTCTGGAGATGGGTAGCATTCCCCATCATAAATTCTTCAGAATTGCCTCAGATCAATGCATTTGTAAGAGTAGCCAAGTTTTCATGGTTGAAATTCTCTTTTCTTATTTTTCTTGCATCACTCTCATTTCTTTCCCCATTACCCAACCCCATCACTCTTATTTCTTTCTTTAAATCTTCTAGGAATTCTTTTTGGGCATGGGTAAAACTAGGAATTGTATTTGTAACTGGCTGTAGCTGTTTTCATGTTATCATTTTCTTTTGATTTTGTGTCTTGGCCTTCCATGCCACGATAGTAGTTCTTTATGGTCAACTTTTTTCTTTATGATCAGCTTCTTTGTGGTAAACTCCTCATTGTCCCAAGATAAAGACTTTTTTTATCCGTTTTTTTTTTCATAGCTAATTCTGTAGAATTGCAAGTTTTCAGTGCTTTCAAAATGGTGTAATATATGGAGTTGTATCGTCACTGTTTTTTTTGCTTTGCACTCTGGTCTTTACTCAGAAAGAGCCTCTGATCTCCTGCAACAAGTGTCTGGTCCCTTTGTTTCCTGCAGCCACAAGCCCTAGTGCTCCTTTCTGTCTTACAACTGCAACCATGGCCTTTGTTCTTTTTTGACCAAATGTGAATGATACTGTGATCCACAATCGCTTATGCACAGTAGAATTGCCTAGTTGCTTCCTGGTGTCAGTAAAGTGTCTCCTGTATCATCTATCTGACCTGTTTTATGACTCCATCCTTAATATCTCTGTGCTGAGAGCTCTTCCTGCTATTGATGCCACTGTTATAGACATTACTAAGGCTACTGATAGGGCTCTTGCCACACCCCAGGCTGGTTTCAACCCTGGTGCCACAGACATCTCCTGCTGATTTCCTAAATTGTCAGGATACAAAAATGTCTCACTTTGACTTATTTTTTGGCTCTGCTGTTTCAAAATTTGATTTCAGGAGTTCTTTTAGAGTTGTTTGTAGGGGATTGCTGGGAGTGATCAGTTGAGTTGTTGCCTGAATTTCACCATCTATATCGTCCTGTTTACTTCCCATATTCCCAAGAAACTGGTAAGTGTGTTTTCTACTAATCAGTGCTTCCTACTGAGGATTGTAGTATATAGAGGCACTATAATTCTGTTCTTCTAACTTGAATTAGAATATATCTGACTACTTACATGGAACCCATATCTCCTCATCTTGTCTACAAGGATATCGTCAGAGACATTTTCAATGTTTTTTATGAAATCCATGCATGCCATAAGAAGTAGCTTGATATAGTAGTAAAATAATGGATTTAGAGTTAGAGAATCTAGGTTCAAATCCTAGTTTTGCCACTTACTTCCTTTGTAAATTTTGGAAAGTCATTTTAACTCTCTGGGTCTCAATTTTCTCACCTATAAATTAAGGAGATTGGATTAGATAACCTCCAGTGTTTCTTCTACTTCTCAATCTTTGATTCCATAGTAAGGACATTCTCCTTTTCTACGAGTCTAGTAATCTTTGTCCAAAAGAAGAAATTATTTTAGCCCAGCATGATCTGTTCTTAATGAGCACATTCTGGGTCATCTAGAGATCACCACTTCCCCCTCTAAATGCTTGCTAAACAATCTTTTAATAATATGTTATGGAGTTTTGCCAAGTGTCACTTATTTTCTGCAATTAAAGGGGAAAGGATGAGAAAATGAATGGTTACTGTTTATATCACATGAAAAAAACATTGAAATAATTGTTTTGATATTCATTGATAAAAAATGAAACCTATTACTAGGCAAAAATACAGCAAAAGATTGTAAAGCATATTAGTTATTATTCCTCCTCCCCACATATCTGCAAACAACCACATGGAAGTTATTCTGGACAACCCCTTACAAATGTTTCTCAAAGTCCTCTTTTAGTGTTTTGTGAGAGGATGGCTTTTTTTCTATTGTATTAAATAAATTGTTGAGAAGGAATGGAGTAAAATAGTGTGGGCTTCTATCATTTGGAATATCCTATGGAATGCAAGTTATCTTAAAGAGAAAATGACCATACAGATCTGCCCTCTGGGTTCAACCTCTTGGATGGAATAAACACTCAAGCCCAAGTGCATTAGCCCTTCCCCATGCTTTGGCAATCAGTACTGCAAAAATAAACAGTTTATAAATTCACAGTAACCCTAGAATACCCATACCAATTATTTTATAAGCATCCCCTGAAAGACAGATACATTTTCTTCCATTCTATGTCTATGGCAACCATCTGTCTTCCCTGACCTATAATGGTGGGAGATAACCATACCACTCCCTGGGGCCACAAAGTCTAAGAAATATATAGGGAAATAGGATATATCTTCACTGTTACCTAGTTTAGTGCTCTTGGACTTCATCTTTCCAAATCTAAGTTTTTAATTATGTAAAATTATCATATCCTTTGCATATTTTTCTGAGAACTCCTAATATGCTAGGAGTGACTTCAAATGTTCTCCTAGGTCCATGGGATAGCTAAAAGAAGGAATTAAGAACAGGAGTTCATAAACTAGAATCTGTGTACTCTTTAAAAAATAGATTCATATATACATATATACATATATACACATAGAGTGAGGGGGTGTGTGTGTGTGTATATATATATAATATATATATAATATATATACCAGTATAATTTATTTCCTTTATAACCCTAGAAGTATTTTATAATCCTGTATTTTGTTTTGTGCATTTGCAAACATTGCTTTGAGACAACATCCATAAGCTTAACTATACTGCCAAAGGTGTCCATGATATAAAGATAAGAACTCTTGGACTATAGAAATGAAAGATAGCTGGAATTTAAATTCTCTTTATGCCTTTTCACAAGTTAATTGACATAATACCAATCCTTAGTTCCCTACCCTTCTGCAAATCTCTAGAACTGGTTTGGCATTGTAGGATCCCGTTAGAATCTTAGTGACAAATATACTATCCCCTGTAAATTGTAAAAGTAAAATTGTAAAGGTAAAATTACACTATCATCTAGGAAAAAGTGAAATTTGCCCTGTTTTGAATATAAATGTGGAAACAGACCAGACTTGTCTGAGGAATTGTCTGAGTCTATCACTAGAAATTTGTCCACCAGATGAAAAGCGTTTTTGGTCACATCAGTTTAAGAAGAAAGTACAGAAGAGGATCATGGAGGTGGCTCTGTGGAGATAGAGAGCCAGGCTTGGAGTTGGGATGACTTGAGTTCAAATCTAGTTTCATATATTTTCTAGCTAAATGACCCTTGGGAAGTCATTTAACCCCCTTTACCTAGTCTTTGCCCTTATGTTCTAGAATTGTTCCTGAGACAAAAAGTAAGAGTTAAAAAACCAAAGTACAGAAGGACTTTCATCTGCTTCTATGGTGGTAGTTTATACCTATTTTGACAAACTCATCAGTTCTTGGAGCATTTCAATACTGTTCAAGGATGTGATAAGGTGAAAAGATCATTAGACTGGATTACCACTGATGTACCAACTATGAAACGGAAAGCGAAAGGCACAAGAAAGAGGTTCAATAGAAGTGCCTATGTGTGTGCATGTGGAGGGAGCTTGGAAGTGAAAAGATCACCAGACAGGGAGTCAGAGAATGTTTAAATCCTATATCAAAGCTTGGTTGACTATTATGTGACGAACTATGAATCTCAGTTTCTTCACCTGAAAAATGGAGATAATAATTCTTGGATTCACTCACAGGGATGTCATATGGAGCTCAACTGAGATAATTCATGTAAACCTCTGTAGAAGCATGAGCTATTATTATAAGGAATCATCTAACAAGAAGCCCATATGTGACTTCCTAAAATAGGGAAAAGCAAGAGCTAATAATTCATACCCTAATTCCCACCCAAAGCTAGACAAAGGATTTGCAGTGTGCCCATTGATATTTATGGTTTTCATCTGGTGCTGAGACCCATACTTAGGTGGAAGACTTGAAGAATTGACTGCAAATCAAACTATGGGTATATAATTGAGACCTGCAGAAGATCAAGCTCTTACATCGAAATTCTTTGAAAAGGAACACATCGCTAGGTTAATTTTCTGAAGTCCAAGTGCCTTTCAGCTTTGATGTGCTAGAAATCTCAGGACTAGAAAGGGCTTTACTATATCCTGAAATTAATTTTTAATGGGAAAAGCAGTAAAAAAAGATGGTAGCCATAGCTTTTAGTAGTTAGAAATCTGAGTTGTGTGTTCATTCAGTAAAGCCACAAAAGGAGAGGAGAAAACCCAAAAGTCAAAGTGGCAGGATTCTTCCTTTTTTCTCTCCTCTGAGTGCCTCACCCTGCCTGGCAGGGATATAGCTAGGGCAATTTCCACCTAGAGCAACAACTGTTTATTTTGTACATGTGTTTGCATGTATGAACAGGGCATGAGGAGAAGATATTCAGAGGATAATTCAACAGAGGGTTCAGTTATCCCAGGAGAAGGAATGGTCCTATAGGTGGGATTCTGAGCCTTGTGAGAAGGTTATCATGGAGATGGGAACTTGTGGGAATATCTGAGAATAATTATGGCATATGGATGCAGGCCTTGATGGAGAATCTTAAGCTGAGGTGTAGGCTGAGCAGTCACCATTCTTCTCTAACTCTCTGGAAGAACAAGACTTCTCTGGATGTCTATACCATGGAACAAAGTGTCCTTTACCCTGTGCTAGTTATGCCTTTGATTGCTAGATTCCAGAGCCTTCTCTCTCTTGGTCTCTATACCTTTTTTGCTTGGGCTGTGGGTCCTGAGTCATTAAAATAATGATGCTGTGATATGACTCTGGTTTTTACAAAGGAAACAATACTGGGCTTGCAACCAGGGGAACGCTCAATTCTGCCACCAAGAAATTATGGACTTTGGGTAATTCACTTAATCTCTATATGGCTCAGTTTCTACATCTATTCAACAGGGATGACAATACTTACATTAACTGCCTCTCAGGATATTTTTTTTTTGTGAGGATCAAATGAGATAACATGCAAAGAATTTTGTGAACCTTAAAATGCCATTTAAGGTATTATTATTTTTCTTGTACTGGTGATGACTGGCATGAAGCCATCCATACTCTGTGACTCACATGTTACCACAGAGAAAGATATAGTCCCCTAGTGACCTGAAAGAACAAATGTACTTCCCTAAATACCTCATTTACTACCAAGAAGGAACTGGACTGGCCTTAGAAGAGAGTTCATAAGTTTATGATGGAACTGACACTTCTACCTCAACTCCATAGTTCTCAAGGCTGTTTGGAACCAGTTCTTCCCTGCAAAGTTATTGATATGGAAGCCATATCCAAAATATCTGGCTAGCACATTTTCCTCAAGGAAAAAGCAGGTCTGGCAAAAGACAAAACATCATTCCCAACCCCCCTCCAAGATTCACCTTTGGGTGAATGACGCACTCAGTCTTTTCCATATTCTCAAGCACACTTTGTATATTTTGGTAATAAACTGCCACATAAAACAATGGCAGCAAAACAATCCCTCTCCTCCTTCTTTGTTTAACTGGACAAAAAGAACCCCTACAGCTACAATTACATAGTGAGAAGAAGACCAAGAAAGAAGTCTGGGAACCTCCTCTCTGTTGATTCAGGACTGGGAACTCGGGCATTTTCCAAGAATGGAAACTGGGCAAAGGAGAGCCAGCAGAAGGAAAGAGAGTCTGCCCTGGCAGCCGCCCCAGATGGGAACCCAAGTGGAAGGAAAGGTGTTGAGTGCTTGAGCCCCAGCTTGGTGACGGCAGGATCCAGGCCTTTAGCTCATATATTTCAAACTTCTTTTGCCCACCGAATATAGCTGTTTGCATTCATGCTGTTTCTTTAAGACCTCAAGCTCTAGTGAAAGCTTCCATTTTCCCAGAGCTGGTCAAATGAACGTGGAATTGAAAGCAGATGTGAAAGCCAGCATGTTATTGCACAAGGGCGAATGGGGCATGGGGAGGGAGTCGAGGGGGAGGTGGTGGGGGCTGCATGAAGGGACCCTCAGCAGCCCCAGGACTCTCATCACTCGAGGGGGTCTGAACTCCAAATTCCACCAGCCTGCACTCTGAAAATGAAGTCCTAACAGAAAACAGATGGGAGTGGACCAGGAGGAGGGGGAGGGCTAAGAAAAGGAAGGCTTGGTGAGGAGGTTTGTGGGGGAGGAGAGATGGCAGAGAAGGTTAGGAAGCAAGCAAGGGAAGAAGGCAAAGCCTGAGTCCATTAAAATATACTGTCTGTGTAAGAAAATAAAAGACTTTGTAGAGGTGAAGGTTGGGAGGAGGATGTGGATTTGGGGGAGTTAGGGGAGAGCAGTGTGGAGCCTAAGCATCCCGTGGCCCCCCTGCAGCTAGATTTTCTAATATTGGGGGGCGGCGATTGTCATGAATATAATGTCCTTCAAGAGCCATTAGGAAGTTGTAAGAGCAGAGGAACACAGATCTGCCCTCTCCTTCTGAAAGTCTGTCTCCTGGAATAGCCTAGATAGATTTTCAAATGCCAGTAGTCCCGATAAATCAAACTCACTGGAGTCAGCACAGCCCTCATGCTACTTCTCAGAAGGGCTTTGTCTGGGCCAGAGCATGCCAAATGCAGTCTGCTGTGGAGGAGGAGGCGGCAGTTGGTATAGTCTATAGTCTGGATAATAATAACTCATGGGCCTTTCCACCCTGGGAACCAGAGCTAATCTACTTTTATTTTCCTGGACCGACTCATCAGAGATTTGACAATACCCAGATCTGGATGAGATTTTGTGAAAGGGTTCAACTTGATTCTCTCCTGTCGTGGGTGTGAAGCACTGGGGTTCAATAGAAAGACTGCCAGCTGAGAAATCAGAGGATCTGGACTTAAAATCCGCCTTTTCCACTTGCTACAAGATACTGAAAGAGTAACTTCACTCTTCTGAGCCTCAATATTCTTTTCTGTAATTTGGTAAGGTTGGGATTTGAACTAGTTGGCTTCTCAGGTTCCTTCCAATCCTAGATCTTGGATCCCATGATTGACTACATGACAGTGTGAAGAAAGAAAATATGGATTCTGGAGCTGGAATGGACGCTAGAGAGAAACTCATTCATTTTTCAGATGGAGAAACTGAAGCCAGGAGAAGGATAGTTAGTTACATGTTCAAGGACATACAACTAAGGGCAGAGTCTAAAGCCAAATCTGGTGTTGTTTTCAGCATACCATATTACTTTTTTGCTACTTATTAGTCCTCAAGGCCATATCTCTAAATTGTCTCCATAAAGAAAGCTCTCCTTAGGGCAGCAAAAAATATCCCTAATAGCAAATAACCCAGGCATTCTCAAGGATCATAAAACAGATGTAGACTGACTTTTGGGGAATAACCCAAGTAGACTGAATTCTCCCTAACTCATTCCAAGCTGGGCCTGCACTCCCATTGATTCCAAATTTTTTTCTGAGGGTTGGGATACTACCTACTTGAAATTCAGAGCTATCCCTTTAGGGGCATGGCTAGCAAATGGAAACAGTGGCTGCTTCCCACCATTCCTTCTCAGCACCTGGAGAAGCAAATTTGTAATGTCTGATTACCTCTTCCTATTCTTTCCTTCAGATGCTCTTACCACTGCCAGCAATGGAAGGCCCACAGCCAGGCATTTAGAGAATCTGGCACCTTTGAGGAGGGGGTAGGGGAATTGATGAAGTGGTTATGGGAGGTTATGCCAGAAAATCATCACATCAATATTTCATTCTGAACTTGAGGCCTGGGGAATCTAACATAAAAGCCAGCATACTTAGAAACTCCAAAAGAGCATCCTCAGGCTAAGATTAAATTCATTTTTTTGAACTCTCCTTCTTGCTTATTGGAGGAAATAAGTCTATCTCAAGCTTCTATCCCAGTCTGAATCCTCCATTTTTTCTTTTTTTATGCAAATGAAGACAAAAGGGTAAGACAAAAAAAAATATATATATATATATATATGAAGATATTTGGCTGAATCGACTTCCACCTCAACCCTCTCTTCTAAAGCTCTGCCTTTTTTTAATGTACGTATGGTTGGCACCATTCTTCCCAAAGCTTTGAGCTGCCATAATTACCTGTTACCACAAGCAAATTTCCAAAAGCCATCTTCCTCTATCTTTGTTAAACTACAACTCAAAGTCTTCCTTTTATCCCCATCTCATTTCATCCATTCACAGAAATTTCTGAGTTGGAAAGGTCTTTTGAAATCCTTTAGCCCCAGTTCCTGCCCTTTTAAAACAAGAACTCCTTTTAAAACCATATGGGCAAGTTGTCATGCTGCCATTTCTTGAACCTGCTATGTGAATGAGGAACTTACTACCTTGTGAAGCAACCCATTCCATTTTGAGATAATAAGCTTAATTGTTAAGAAGCCTTCCTTTAAATTGTGCTCCTGGAGAAGAACTGTGGGAGTAGAAACACAGAAGAAAAACAACTGCTTGAACACATGGGTTGATGGGGATATGATTGGGGATGTAGACTCTAAACAATTACCCTAATACAAATATCAATAATGTGGAAATATGTCTTGATCAGTGCTACATGTAAAACACAGTGGAATTGAGTGTCATCTATGGGGGTAGCGGTTGGAGGAGAGGGAAAGAACATGAACCACGTAACCATGGTAAAATATTCTAAATTAATTAATTAAATAAAAATTTTCAAAAAATAAAATAAAATAAAATAAATTGTGCTTCTGAAACTTGAACTCACTGCCAAGCAAAACAAGTCTCATTTCTCTTCTACATGGAAGCCCTTTACATGTTGTCATGTTTTATGATCTCACTGAGGGCAATGAGGTACTTTCTTTATTAGCTCCTCACTTAGATTATATTCCCACTACTTATTAATCATTCCTAGTATGTCATTTCTTAGTCTAAAGAATATTCTCCCTGGCAAGTGTAGAGGTTTGACGAAACTTCCTGACATGCTTCTAGCCAACTATGTATGCTAGCCCACCATTCAAGAATTTGGGGGATAAATAGGCATCCCTTTATTAGGAAAGAGGAAAATCAGTAGACCCTGCCCCTCTCTGACCCCCAGCTCTCTCTGGTTTTTTTCTTTTTTCCCCCTCTTTTTCCTTTTTTTCTCTTTTTTCTTGCAATCACTTCCTTGTAATCCTATTTATTTTGTGGTTCTATGCAGGTGACATCATGAACTTAGGGATTTTTCATGAGAAGTGGTGGAAAGATAGCCCTTTTTCACCCCAGCAGCATATTCACAGTTGCCAATCGTCAACTTTTAAGGTGGACTCAGATAGACAAGCAGGGAACAGAAACTTCTTTTACTTTGTTCCTTTGCTTGATTTTGTGAATTGTAAAGATTTGGAATTCCTGAATCCTTCAGGGATGCCAATTACCCTTTAAGAAGACCCTCTTGCAACCACTCACACACTTCATGGTGAAGATGGCTACCAGCCAGAGTAAGCCTCAAACCCTGGCTTCCCTGGAAATCATGGAAATGGAAGGAATCAAGAAGTCTAGGTACAGGCATGTCGTGAGTCCAAAAGTAAGTGTACACACATATCACAAGTCTATGTTGTAAATACATGTGTTATGAATTCAGGTATATGTGTCCTCATGCCATGAGTCTAGATATGTGTAGAGATCTGCAAATCCAGATTATATGTGCATTATATGATGAGTTTTCATGAGTTCAGTGTATGATTATAAACCCAGGTTTGCATGCACATACAAGTCATGAGCACGTATCATTGGCACACCCAAGTTATGGGG
This sequence comes from Gracilinanus agilis, assembly GCF_016433145.1. Classification (NCBI taxonomy): domain Eukaryota; kingdom Metazoa; phylum Chordata; class Mammalia; order Didelphimorphia; family Didelphidae; genus Gracilinanus; species Gracilinanus agilis. The sequence continues at coordinate 160,138,694 of NC_058132.1, forward strand.
ACATAATATATGTGTGTACCATGAGCTCACACACCCATGTAGAGTTGTGCCATGATATATATGTGTCTTTAGTCCAGACATATGTGTACGCATGGGCCAAGACTCTCATTGCTCTTACAGTTTTTCTCCTCCACTAATCTGGCCTTTCTCCATCTTATTTTGGGTTGTACTCATTTTGTCAAGTGAAAAACCCTTTTAGACTTGATTTCAGTATTTCCATCATTACTGACACCTTTGGAGTTCAAGTCAATTGAATTCTGGTTAAACAGAACTTCTTGATCTATGAAAACATGGCTCAAACCCAAAACTCATCAAAGCATCTTGGAGAGTAAATTGCTCTGACCAAGCATCATTTTGTTGAAATAAATGTAAATTAATCAGAAACAGTTTCCTCTTAGACATGAGGGCTGAGATTTTAAGGTAAAAGACCATTAAAAAAAGTCCATTTGAGGCTTTCCTGAGCCCTCATCATGTGGGAAATTGTTTGAGACATTTTGATGAGTTTGTAACACTGCTGAATGGGTCCATTTCGCCTGTAAATTTGTGGTTTCCATGGGATTGTTTAAGCTTTCATTTTGCTTGCTCTGTAAAACATCAGGACTGTGTTTAACCAAAACTTTAAACATATCTACACTCGGTTGGTTAATTAGGGAATTAGTCAGGGAAGCCTAAGTACATGCAAACTTTATTTTGCATTGTGTTTTTTATATCTTTTGATATTTTTAGAGAAATAACACATTTAAGATCATATATTTAAACATAGAAGGGTCATCAAGAGCCTCATTTAGTCTGTCTTTTAAAAAAATATTTTATTATTTATTTATTTTTAATATCTCTTAATTGGCTCTATGGTTCTCTCTCTTGTTCTCAGTCTTTCTTCACCCATTGAGAAGGTGAACAATATGATATCAATTACACATGTGAAATCATGCAAAACATTTTCTTATTAGTCATATTTTTTAAAAAGCAAGAAAAACAGAGTGAGAAAGTCATGTTTCAATTTGCATTCAGAGAACATTAGTTCTCTTTAAATGGATAGCATTTTTTTCATCATGAGACCTTTGAAATTGTCTTACATCATTTTACTGATCAGAGAAACCAAGCGTTTCGCAGTTGACCATCATTAAAACACTGCTTTTACTATGCACAATGAACTTCTGGTTCTTCTCACTTCACTTTGTATCACTTCATATAGATCTTAACACTTTTTCCTGAAACTACCTTTTGTCACTTCTTATTGCCCAATAGTACTCCATCATAATAATCTGCCACAACTTGTTCAGTCATTCCCCCAATGATGAGTATCCCCTCGATTTCCAATTCTTTGCCACCAAAAAAGATTCCAAAAATATTATTGAACATATAGATCCTTTTCTGTTTTCTTTAACCTCTTTGGGATTTAGATGTAGGAGTGGTATTGCTGGGTCAAAGAGCATGCACAGTTTTATAGCCCTTTAGTCATAGTTCCAAATAGTTGTCCATATTGCTTGGACCAGTTCATTACTCCACCAAAAATTTTATTAATATACATACTTTACCTTATCCCCTCTTGCATTTATCTTTTCTGATAAGTGTGATGTGGTACCTCAGAGTTGTTTTAATTTCCCTTTCTCTAAACAATAGTAATTTAGAGCATTTTTTTCTATATAGCTACATAGAGCTTTAATTTCTTTTAAAACTATCTGTTCATATCTTTGAACATTTTTTCAGTTGAGGAATGTCTCTTAGTTTCATAAATTTGACTCAGTCCCAATATATTTGAGAAACAGTCTTTATCAGAGAAGTTTGCTATAGTTTTTAAAAAAATTTTTAACATTATTTCATTGCCTTTGGTACATTTTATCGAAATGTAGTTTCCCTGGTTAGCTCTTTTGATTAGGTTTATTTTTGCTTTTGCTTTGTCTAACTTCATGATTGCTAACCCTGACTTTTTTACTTCAATTGAAAAGCAGCATCAATAGCTCAAACCCTTTATTTCAACTCTGTGTGTGTTCTTCTGTTTCGTGTGTTTATCACAACATATTTGTTTCCAATTCATTCTGATATCTGCTTCAATTCAATAGGTGAGCCCATCCTATTTAGATAATTCTGTTATGATTTCTAACTGTACACTTCCCTCCATCTCACATTCCTCTGTTTGTCCTTTTCTTTCTTTTTACCTAATTTCTTCTTGAAAGTCTGTCTTCTAACCACTTCCTTCCCCAGTCTACCCTCTTATCTCCCTTACTCCATATCTTTTGATCTTTTCCCCTTTTATTTTCCTATTAGGTAAGATAGATTTCTAGAACCATGTATGTATATATTCTTGCATCTTTGAACCAGTTCTGATGACAGTGAGGTTAAAGCATTTCCCACCAATCCCATTTTCCTTTCCACTACAGTATATCCTTTATGTGAAAAAAAAATGTTCCATTATATCTTTTTTCTTTTTTCTTCTCTTAGTGCATCTTCTTTCTCATCTGTATTCTTTTTTTCTTTGGTCATCCCAACATAATTGATTCATATTCAGGCCCTCTGTCTATGAAAATTACTTCTAACTGCCTTAATAATGATAAATTTCTTAGGAATTACATATATCAACTTCACATATAGGAATGGAAATAGCTTAACTTCGTGGAGTCTCTTATGATTATTCTTTCATGTTTAGCTTTTAATAATTATCTTGTGTCTTTTGTCTGAATGTCAAAATTTCTATTCTGTCCTAGTCTTTTCTTCATGGATATTTGAAAGTACTTAATTTCATTACATATCCTTTTCCCCTTGAAGAATTATACTTGGCTTTGCTGAGTAGGTTATTTTTTATTGTAATTCTCACATCTTTGCCCGAATCCTATGTTCCCTTAATCTAAATCTTGATCTTGAATATTATCCCATGTTATATGAATAGATTCGTTCTGGCAGCTTGATGTACTTTCATCTTTACCTGGGAGCTGTAGAATTTGACTATAATATTTCTGGGAGTTTGCATTTTAGTAACTCTTTCAGGGCATTTCTTTCAATTTTTTACTTTATTATTTATTTATTTTACCCACTGACTGGTTTCTTGCTAAGTGCTTGAAAGATGATGTTTAGGCTCTTTTTTTGATTATGATTTTCAATTAGTCCAATAATTCTTAAATGCTCTCTTCTCTACCTATTTTCCAGGACAGTTATTTTTCCATGAGATAATTTGAATTTTATTTAATTGTTTTCACTCTTTTGATTTGGTTTTGTTGTTTCCTGATGTCTCGTGGAGTCATTAGATTTCACTTGCCCAATTCTAAATTTTAAGAAATTATTTTCTTCAGTGAACTTTTGTATCTTTTTTACTATATGTATATAGTAAATCTATCTATCTATACATATATATGTGTATATATATATATACAGAGAGAGAGAGAGAGAGAGAGAGAGAGAGAGAGAGAGAGAGAGAGAGAGAGACTTTGCTCCTCTGCAGCTAAAAGTACTAGTATTCCCTTATACACAGAGATGTATACACTGTGGTAAAATCGAATGTAATGGACTTCTCTACTAGCAGCAATGCAATGATCCCGGGCAATTCTGAGGGACTTATGAGAAAGAACGATATCCACATTCAGAGGAAGAACTGTGGGAGGATAAACACAGAGGAAAAACAACTACTTGATCGCATGATTTGATGGGGATATGATTGGGGACATGGACTCTAAGAAATCACCCTAATGCAAACAATAATAATATGGAAATAGGTCCTGATCAATGACACATGTAAAACCTAATGGAATTGCTCATTGGCTATGGGAGGGGGGTGGGTAGAGGGGAGGGAAAAAGCATGAAACATGGAAAAATATTCTAAAATATTTAATTAAATACTTTTTTCAGACAAAAAATAGTACTAGTGTTCCTTTTGACTCTCAAACTGACCAATTCCCCTACTCCTTTCTAACTGATATATATCAACAACAACAATTAAAAAACAAACAAAAAAAAACCCCACCTCTTCCAGGCATTCATCTTGGGCTTGGGTCAGCTTCTATAACATAGATATAGAAGTAGGGAAACATGGGAAAGACTCCATATTTGAAGAAAGAAAAAATATATTAAGTCCCAAATTGTATTTTTCAGCTGACTATGGGCAAGCCACAGCCTCTACTCTCCTCACCTTTTTCTTGGTTTCTTTAATCTTTCAGTGTTTGTTTTCTCATCTTTAAAAATGACTCACAGGGAGTGAAAAAAGTTTAGTTAACTGTAAATGCTAACTCTGGGCAACAAAACTTATTTATACCCAGAAATGAATTATATCTATTCGCCCAAGAAGACATTAACTGAAGATTGTATGGTCCTGGAAAGTGGCCAGAAGAAAGGTACAAATATATACTTTCTTCCCACAATACATTTTTCTGTAATTTTTCTCAAGTCAAGTATTCTATTATTTAAAATACATTGAGTCTTTCTTAATTATGCCTTTCTAAACTATGGTCCTCATAAGGCATTAACAATCTAAAAGCACTTATTGAAAGTCAATTTGTTCCTATAAGTCTTTAAAAATCTTATTTGGATAAAACTCTGGATTCTAGGTCTATTCTTTCTGGCCTCCCTCATGGATTCCAGGAATTAGTGCATTGGCACTGTGAAATTGTATATTTGCTTTCTCCATTGTTAATATCTTTTTAAAAAATTCCTATAAACAATTTAACTGGACATTGCTGTTGGAAGTTTGACTTGACCTATGCTTATACTCTTCCCCTCCTTTCATCCCTAATCTCTACCTTTTGACATCCTGTCCATCTTCCAAGGTCCACTATGAATTCTGCCTATGCTAGAAACACTTTCCTGATCTTGAAGTTCTTTCCCCTCCCAGAAAGAATCTCCTCTTCAGTTAATAACAGAATACTTTTTACTCTATGAATTTATTATTTCTAGTTTGTATTAAATTCATGTGTCTACATATACTTTATCACTCATTAGATTTTTTAACTCCATGAGGTCAGGGACTATATCATATTTATAATAGCACGCTGATGATTACCTCACAAGGAAATTATATATATATATATATATATATATATATATACATATATATATATGTATATATATATATATATACTCAGAGATTATTAAATCAGACACCTTCATTTTTCAGATAAGGAAACTGAGGCCCAGAGAAGTTAAAGTGACTTGCCTCATGTGGCACAACTAGTGTCTGTGGCTAGATTAGAACACAGGTTTTCCTGACTCCAAGAACAGCATTTTAAGCATTATGATATGCTCCCTCTGTCTTGATATCTGTTCTTTGCCTTTTCTTTCTCTCTCATCCATATCACGTGGTATACAGCCTTACTCATCATAGAAGCTGAATAAATATTTGCTGAATGAATGAAGCGAAACAGTGGTGAGTACCTATTAATAATTTGGATTTCTCCTTTTTATAATAATAATTCTATTAGCCTTTTGAGGTAGTCACCAGCATCCTTCCCCCTCCTTTCCTTCCTTATGTTCCACCTCCTCTTCCTCTTCTTCCCCCTTCCTATAGGTGAGGAAACAGAGGTTCACAGCAGTTGTTTCTTATCCATTATCCAAAACCCAATAAGTCCCACTGGTGGGATTTGAACTCAAATCTTCAAGCCTCCAGGTTTAGCACTCTATCTATTATAATAATTTTTCAAATGGTCAGGGAAACTAGTAGTTTCTGTATGGAAAGTGAAATGTACACATGTTCTATGAATTCCCAATGCATATATTTCAAGATTTTCAACCACAGTTTAAGGAAATGTAAAGTTCACACAGTAACATAAATTATGCCTTTCACATTGAATGAAGTTGTATAAGCTAGCACTGAAGTTGATCTTGTCCAAACAGATATGAAAATCATGAGGGAAGAATGCATACATGTGATCCTATGCTTTAATATCCAGAATCAACTTTGTAGGTTTCAATTTCTCCTCTTTCATTGTTGATTTTTCTAGGATATTGAAAACAATTATCGCATATAAATAATTCCAAACAAACAAAAATAGATCACATACCTTAAGGATGGACCCATCAAAGCAAGTAAACTCTTCACATTTATTTACACTGAGCAAATTTTAATGATTTTTTTCTCATTCATTCTTTTATCAACAAATGCAGAAATGACTATGTGCAAAACATTATGTTTGACTGTTGGGGAAATAAAAACAGTAACAGTGCTTTTTGGTCTTTTAAAGACCACCAATTGTCTTCATATGTTGATTGACGTCCTCCCAGATCCTCAGATCATCATCAGAGAAATTAATCATCGGTGGAGAAGAATCTCCTTTATGATCCCCCTTTTTTGCATGTTGAGTGACTTCAGGATAGCTAAAAAGGAAAAGTTAATGATCAACTCAACCTCCTCTGTCAAAACCCTGCACATTTTACCCTTCCTTTAGGCAAAGAGAAGAATGAACTGTCTTCTTTCATCTTTGTGAAAGCAAAGCAATTTTCCTTCAGGGAGCTTAAAGGTGGGAAGCTGGTCTGAGACTTACTCCAAAGAGGAGAAAAAGGCCAAAGACAGTGTCCCTTGATCATGCAAAAGTGTAGTCTCTTACTGGACACAAAGGAAAGGAAGAAAAAACCCCACAATTTAGCCTGGTAAATTGGAACTGCTCATTTCTGGACTGTTATGCCTTTAAATCTGTTTTTCTTCATGTAACTTGAGTCTTACCAGTACCATTACAAGTTTCAAAGCCCTAGAGATGCCTACTAATTTCCCCAAGGTCTGTCTGCTGAATACAGCCTGGCATAAAATGCCCCTACAAAACTGGGCTCTAATTTTGCTTATCTTGAATCCAAAGATAGATAATCTTTCCCCAGCATATATATTAGCTTCCTTTTCCCCCAACCCATCTCTCCACAGTCACACATGATTTGCTTATTCAGCTTAGCAAAGAGGATGCTTCCAAGTCACATGCATGGATCTGTGCTTTTGTCAGCTGCATATCAGATGATTGATGCTATTTCTGATACTGATGAAACCAGAAGCCAAGAAGCCAAAAAAATACATTTTTTTGAACTCACCCTTTCCTTTAGAAAGAAAACAGTTGGAATTTGACTGCCACAAACTGAACAATCAAGACCCTGAGGAGGGATCTCAAGCTTTTATAAGTGAATGGGGTGCAATGACACAAAGTAACATGGTATAGTGAAGTTGAATAAAACTGGGGAGCAGTGGAGTTGCATTCCATTCTGGGTTCCCTTGAGGTTAACTAGTTATATGACTTATTCATCAGTTTTCTCATTTGAAAAATAGGCTAGTAGTTGTAATGCCATTCTCTAAGATTTTAATTTTTAAAGTTTTGATAATTCCCCATCTTTTTTTTTTGACAACATAGTCACTTCTTTTCCTTATAAGAGTAGAAAATGGGGGTAGGAGCTTTAAGATAAAAAAATAACAATGATTGTGTCTGAGAGGGTGAAGGGTATGAAATCTTTGGCATATGCAGTTATGAATCTCTGTGCCAATATAGAACTTAGCCTTAAAATAAAGTTCAAAGTCAAAAAGCAGGATGAATGGAAAAAATGAACAAAGAAATAATCCCTTGAGAAAAAGTTATTATCATGACTATGAATTTCAAGACATAAATCCAAGAGAAAATGATTCTAAATATGTACAGGCAAAGCCACAAAGAAAAATATAGAAAAATACAATCAGAATTTATGGAAGAGATAAGCATTTTTATTTTTATTTTAGGTTTTAATAAAAAGCTCAAATGATTTTAAAAATCAAATGAGAATATTAGAGGGAAATGGGGAAAGAAATAAGAGCTATGGAAGAAAGGTTTGGAAAGGCATTAGAACCTTGGAGTAAGATATACAAACATTATTTGGGGTGGGGGCAGAATCTACCTGAAAACTATAATTGACCAAAGGGAGATTGATAATTCCACAAAATAATACAATATGTTAAAAAATAAAGTCAAAAGTCTGAAAAGAAGGAGATAATTTCAGGTGACTATTAGGGGAAAAAACTCACTTAGAAAAATGATCAAGGAGGGAAAATTTAAGAGTTAATAGACTAGTTGGAATCCATGACCAAAAACTGAGCCTAAATCTCATAATTCAATTAAACTGTCCAGATAACCAAGAATTGATTATTAAATTAGACATAGAAAGAATCTAATTATCACCTCCTGAAACAAACCACAAAATGAAAACTCCTAGAAATATTATAGTCAAATTCCAGAGTATCTAGGTTTAAGGGGAAAAAATGTATTGGCAAGAGTCAATCAGACAAAATTCAAGTGCTAAGGAAATCCCATAGTCAGGATCATCCAGAATTAGAAATCATCACTCTAAAGGAGTAGAGAATTTCCTAAAGGCAAGAGATCTAATCTTACAACCTGGAATAACACACACAGCAAAACTAAGCAACTACAGCAGGGGTCAGCAACGTATGGCTCTTTCTGCAGGAGCCATAAAGTCAATTTTTTTTCAGGTGCTGTTACAGGAGCGCGCACTGTGAGCATTGTATGGCTTTCACGAAATTACATTTTAAAAATTGTGGCATTTATGGCTCTCATGGCCAAAAAGGTTGCCAACCCCTGAACTAGAGGGAGAAAAAAATGAAATAGGAGGCAGCTAGTTGGCTCAGTGGATAAAGTGACAAATCTGCATCAGGAAGAACTGATTTCCTATCTGGCCCCAAATACTTCCTTGCTGCATGACCCTGGACAAGTCAATTCACTTTAGTTTCACAAAAACATCACTGAATCCACTCGAGATGGTAATGACAAACCACCCTGAGCAAGAAAACCCCAATAATAGGTCCATGGAATTACAAAAGGCAGACATGACTGAATGACTGAACAATGAAATAGAAGACTGATAAAAAAAAAAAACAACAAAGAGAGCTGAGTATAAAATTTTAAAAGTAAACATAAAAATGAAGAGGAAAATAAGAAAGTAAATACATATGAGTAATCATAAGGGACTAAGCAAGGACAGACTGATATGGGGAGGTGATACATGCACCATTCTAGAATTCTTATCATTATTAAGAGTCAGAGAGAGAATCTAAACAGAGGGTTTGGAAGTTATTCTGTGTGTTGATGATTTTAAAAAGAAAAAGATAAGGGAGGGGGGAGGAATACACTGGGAAGAAAGTAAAGAGAGAAGATTGGGTCAGGTTATATTACTTAATTATGATGTTCAAATAGGAGCTTATCCAAATAAGAAAAAAGGTTTCAGCAGCACATGGAAGATTGGCCATGTACTAGGGCATAGAAACATGGCAAACAAATAGAAAAGAGCAGAAATAATAAATGTAACCTTTTCAGATCATAATACAATAAAAAATAATAATTAGTAAGGGTACATGGATAGGCAAATCAAAAATTAATTGGAAATTAAATAATATGATTCTCTAAAATCAGTTAGCTAAAGAACAAATCATAGGAACAATGAATAATTTCATAGAAGAGAATGACAATGATGAGACATCCTATGTGGGATACAGCTAAAGCAGTACTCAGAGGGAAATTTATGTCCTTGAGTGCATATATTAACAAATCAGGGAGGGAAGAGGTCAATGAATTGGGCATGCAAATTAAAAAACCAAATAAGAAAGAAGAGGTAGAGGGAAATGAGAGACAATTGAGCTTCACTCTCATCTGAACTTAACCAGAGGAGGTAAGAACATATCTACACTTATACATAGAGTTCGAGTCAGAAATACATTTTACTCATTAAAGAAATAAGGAAAGGGGCTATAGGAAAGGTGAGAAATAAGAAGTAGAACAGATAGAGAGAAGTATTAGAAGAAAAACAAACTCAAAGAAGTATAAAGAAACAAAAAGAAGGAAAATGTAAGAGAATATGATGAAGGAAAATGTACAATTATAACTGGTAAGGTTAATATGATGAATTCACATAAAACTGAAGAGAATAGCAAAATACACTAGAAATCAGAATCAAAAAATATGTTGTTATTTTTTTTAACCCTTAACTTTGGTGTATTGTCTCCTAGGTGGAAGAGTGGTAAGGGTGGGCAATGGGGGTCAAGTGACTTGCCCAGGGTCACACAGCTGGGAAGTGGCTGAGGCCGGGTTTGAACCTAGGACCTCCTGTCTCTAGGCCTGACTCTCACTCCACTGAGCTACCCAGCTGCCCCCTTGTTGTTGTTATTTTTTACAAGAAATACACTTGAAATAGAAAGGTGAACATTGATAATGGGCTGGAGCAAATATCTATTATGCTTCATTTGAAGTTTAAAAAAAGAGAAAAAAAGCAGTAATGATCTCAGGAAATGCAACATAAAAATAAACTTGGTTAAAATATGTAAAAATAAAAACCTTAATTTTGATGAAAATTACCATGAAAATGAAATAATGTCAATACTAAACATCTATGTACCAAATGGCATTAGATTCTTAAAGGAAAAGCTAAATGAGTTATAGGAATCAATAGATATTAAAATTAAAATAGTAAAAGACCTAAATTTACCCTTCTCAGACTTTAAAATTCTAATCCATTTTAAAAACATTAAGGACTTAAAGAGTATTTTAGAAAAGTTAGATCTTACAGACCTCTGGGCATTACTTAAAGGAAATAAAAAAGACCATGTATATATCTCTTTGTTGTGTACAGTACCTGTCCAAAAGTCAGTCATGCATTAGGTAATCAGAACTTCATCAACATGCAAAAGAAGGGAAAAAATTAAATACATCTTTTATATAACTTGGTGAAATAAAACTATATTCAATAAACTACCTTTAAAATAAATTATAAAAATTAACTTGAGGAATAAAGAATATGATCTCCAAAACGAGCGGGTCAAGGAAAAAGAAGAGGGACCATCAATAATTTTATTAAGGATGACAACAATGAGACAAAATACAAAATTGTGTAAACAAAGCAATACTTGGGAAAATTTATATTTTTAACATTTTCATCAGTAAAATGAGAAAGAACAAATCAATGAATTGAGCATATAATTAAAACAAAACAGGAAAACAAAAAAAATTGACAACTCCAATTAAAACATAAAATAAAAATTCTGAATATCAAAGTATGAGAAAATTAAAAGCAACAATGAAATCTAATAAATTAAGTTTAAAAAAACTAGAAACTGGTACATTTTAAAAGATAAATCATTAGTTAATTTCATTAACAAAGAGAAGAAAACCAAATTAGTAGTATAAAATATTTTAAAGGTTAATTCACAAGTGATGAATGAGAAATAAAATAAATTATTAGGAACTATTTTCTCAAGTTATATGCTAATGAAATCTGACAATTTAAGTGAAAAGAATGAATACTTATACAACATGTAAGATACCAAGATTAATAAAACAAATAATAGAGGACAGAAATAGCCCAATCTTACTAAAAGGAATTAAATCATTCTTAAGTGAACCACCAAAAGGAAAAAATATTACATAGGACCATATGTATTCATAAGGAAATTCTATCAAATATGTAAAGAACATTAATTCTAATACCACCCAAAGTGTTTGGGAAAAAAATATAAAGGATATATTTTACCAAATGTTTTATATTATATTAATATGTCTTGATAACTAAACTTGGGAGATTCAAAACAGAGAAATAAAAATATACACCAATATCCCTAATGAATATTAATGCAAAATCTTTTAGCAAAATATTATCAAGGAAACTGTAGTAATGCGTTACAAAGGTCACACATTGTGATCAGGTTATATTCATACCAGAATTCCGGGCAAGATATTTATGAGGAAAACGATTAACATATTTAACTATATTCATAATAAAATCAGCAAAATATCATATGATTATGTATTAGATACATAAAAAAGGTTTTGATACAATACAGCATTGATTTCTTTGAAAAACTCCAGAATACAACAGGAACTAAGTTACTTAAATTGCCTTATTTTAAATACAGAAATTGAACAACCATAAATGAACTCTCAAAGAAAAAAGTCTAGGACTATGTGGCTTTACCAGTATATTTGGCTAAAGATCTAAACAATTCCAATATAATATTAACTGAAAACATAGGTAAAGAAGTAGTTTTAACAAATTTTTCTCATGACATAAATATGGTTTAATACTTAAACCTAGGAGATTCCAAACCTAGAAAGAGTAATATAGGCCAGTTTCTCTCTCTCTCTCTCTCTCTCTCTCTCTCTCTCTCTCTCTCTCTCTCTAGTATAGGCCAATATCTTTAATGAATTCTGATGCAAAATGTTTAAATTAAATATTAGCAAAGAGACTGCAATAATATATCACAAAGTCTTATACTAGAATCAGGCTGGATTTAAATCAGAGATGTAATCTGATTCAACATTAGGAAAACCATAAGGACAATTGACTATTTTAATAACAAAACCAACAAAAATAATATTATCAAAATATACAGAAAAATCTTTTGACAAGATATAACTCTTATTCCTATGAAAAACACTAGAAATACTATAAATAAACTGATATTTTCTCAAAATGATCAGTAGTATCTACCTGAAACCAAGAGCCAACATTATCTGTAAGAGGGATAAGATCCCAATAAGATGAGAGCTAAAGTAAGGATGTCAATTACGATTATTATTATTATTATTCAACATGCTACTATAAATACTAGCCATAAAACAAGAAGAAACTAAGAAATTAGCTTAGAAAAATAAAAGATAAAACTATCACTTTTTTCAGATATGATGGTTTACTTAAGAAACTATAATCAATAAAAAAACAACTAACTGAAATAATTTTAACTTGCCCAAAATTTCAGAATATAAAATAAATCCACAAAGATTATCAAAGTTTCTATATGTTGACAACAAAATGAGAAATATTTTTAAAATTATGAAATAAAATATAAAATACTTCAGGAGTCTACTGGCCAACACATGGACAAGAAGTACATACAAACACAGTTTAAAACTTCTGTATATAATTAAAGACCTATCTAAATAGTTGGAGGAATATTCATTGATCCTGAGCTGGTTGACAATAATAAAAAATTACATTACCTTAAAAATTGACTTATTCAGTGTTATACTAATCAAACTACAAAGGAATGCTATATAGAATTAGAAATATATAGCTTTAAAATAATCTATAAAATCAAAAGATCAAGTATATTAATGAATTTTTTTAAGTGAGGATGCCTAACTACCAAATTTCAAATTATTCTACAAAGCAGTGTTCATCAAAAACAATTTAGTATTGGTAAAAAAAATTAGAAAGGTTGTTCAATGGAACAGTTTAGGCACATAATGCTGAACAAGGTAATATAATATTTTGATATTTGATAAAACCAAAGATCCAATCTATTGGCAAGAGAACTCACTATTTTTCAAATCCTAGAAAATAGTCTGGCAGAAGATAGTTATATATCAACATCTCACACTGTATACAAAATAGTGCCGAATGCGTAAATGACTTAAGTTGAAAGGGTGATATAAACAAATTAGAAAAAAACTGAAAGATTTCTGGATAGAGGAAGAGTATAGGACCAAATAAGAGATAGAGAGGTTTATAGGAAGTAAAAGCTACATTTCTGATTACACAAAATTAAGAAGTGTGTGTAGAAGCAAAATCAATTAGCTAAAATTAGAAGAGAAATAAATAAATGGGGGAGGAAGTCTTTGCAGCCAGTTTCTTTGATAAATGTCTCATTCCTAAGATAAATACAGAAATGATTCAAATTATAAAAATAGAGGCTATTCCCCAATTTATATATTGTGATATGATATGAAAAGGCACTTTTTTTCAAAGGAAGAAATTCAAGCTTTCAATAACCATGAAGAAAAAATAAATGCATTTATAAAGAAATGCAAATAAAAACAAATAAATGTTATACTTCATACTCACTGTATTTGCAAAGCTCACAAAAAAAGCATATGACAAGTGCTGAAAGGGTTGTAGGAAAATAGGTACTTTAATGAACTATGGGTAGAGCTGTGGAATGTTCTAATCATTTTGGAACTATTCCCCAAAGCTTTTAAACTGTATACGCTTTTTGACCTAGTAATGCAACTAAGTGTATCCTCAAAAGAGATCAAAGACCAAATATATTCATATATGTAAAAAAATATTTGTAGCAGATCTTTAGTGGTGGCAAAGAATTGGAAACTGAGGGAGTGCCCATCAAGTGAAGAAAAGCTGAATAATCTATTATATATATGCATATGTATGTATATGATGGAATATTATTGTCATGTAAGAAATTATTAACAGGATTCTTTTTCCTTGACTAGACATATCTATAACACAAGCTTTTTTTTTTCTTATTTTCTCACTTGGGCAAGGGGGTGTGGGAAGAAGAGAAGGAAGTTCTGAAATTTTAATAGAAAAAAAAAAAAGAAAATATTTGAACTAAGTTCAGGGTCAGCTTCTTACCCCTGTGAAATACCCTTAACAATTTCACTGTTAGAAATCCTACCATTGAAATCTCAGGCCCCATTATACCAATTAGTTTGATTATCCTCAAATGACACAGATTCAGCTTGAATATCAACCTGCTAATGTACCTACAAAGGATGATCTGATAGGAACTCCCAAGATCATGTGACAATGATGTGTTAATAAAATGATTAAATAACCATAATGAACTAATTGTCTACTTTTCCAGCAACCCTATGTGTCATCTTACCCTTACAAACTGTAAGCTCTTATATTTGTATCCCTAGTGTTGAACACAATGCCTGAGGTACATAGTAAGCAAATATTTTCTCTATCTCTCTCTCTATTTCTCTTTCCATCTTTCCATGAATGCATCCATTCATCTATCTGTACATCCATCCTTTCAGTTATTTATCCAGTTGTAAATTCAGTTGTGCAGCAGTATATATATTTATCTCTCTCCATCTGCCTATCTGTCTATTAATCCATCAGTCCAAATAATGGAATCACAAATGGGAAAATATGCTTCTGTATGTCACTTTTAATCTGAATGTTCTTTCTTTGTCCAAAAAAGAAAGGCAGTGGTATTAAAAAATAAATGCTGCAAGGCTACTGAATAAGTGGATGAATAAATAAATAAAATGCATTCATAAAGCATTTAGTATGTGCCAGCCACTGGTGATCATGGAGAAGAGGAGGAGGAAGTTAGATATCATTAGCACTTCCATAATTCTTTAAGTCCTGCCCTAAATAAATATTACTTCGCATTGAGTTTATCAGTAATTTCACTTTGGCAACTTTACCAAACTCCATGCAACATTAAATATGGCTCATGCGTATAAAAATGTCTATTTTATTTTCATTTCTGATTGGCTATTTGTTTCCAGCTAGATTATTTCATGCCATTATCCATTAGCTTTCTTGTGTTCATAGAAAGTCAATCAAACTCTCATTGATCAAGGAAATCATGGCATCAATGACTTTCTTGTCTTAGACATGACAGTTCCATAGTGTCTATGTTGCACAGTGGGAAGAGACATGGGCCAAGATTCAGATGACCCAGGATTCTAATACATAATTTGATTAGGAATTGGACTGAGTGGTCTCTGATTTCTTTTGAACACAAAGTCTGACTATTCTAATCTTGAGTAAAGCACCTCACTTTGTTTCTTCACCTGCAAAATGAAAAGGCCAAACTTGAAAAGGATCACTTTTGCTTTGCTCTTCTATGATTCTGTGACCTGCTGAAAACACTAGGAATTACCTGAAATTAGTACAATGGTGATCTTGGCACTTTGTGCTGGTAAGCATTGATCATGTAGGGTTCCATTCACTACAATAACACTTTGACTCATTATCATCAATCAGTCAATAATGATCTGTTAAGAACTTGCTATTTGCCAACTACTGTGCTGGGATACCAAGTTAAAAAAAGAAGCATCTACTGAGGCTTCTATGTCTTAGCTTGGTTGGTGACCAAACAGCCATGATGAGTTTTTTGCTTCATTCTTTCACAAAATAAATCAGGAAGTCTTGAATCATCCCCTTCTCACGGCAAAACCATGACTAGATTTTTTCCCTCATCACTTCTGCCATTCTATTCCTCTGACCTGAGGTCATTTCAAGTAGAAATGTCCAGATTTTTCAATAAAAAAATGGATGAAGGCAATTAAGGCACCATGACTTTGAGGGCATGTAAAACAAAACCTGCCATCTTGAGGAACACATCAGAAGCCCACTATTCTCAAACCTACAGGCTCAATGGAGAGAATTTCCCCTCCTTTTCTATACCTACAACTCTTATAGTTCAACATAGTAAGAGAAAATTATGAATGATTCCCCTCCTCTGGCCCCTTTCTCTTCTGCCTCCCTCCTTTCATTGCCAAAGCAGCTGCTTTCTATTACAACAGAGGCTGACAAGGTGCAGGTCTGGAGCAGTGCCTCTTTGGCAGGTAATTTTGATGAGGTCCAGAGGTATGCAGTTGGGTGTCTCTGATGGGTTTCCGGTCCTGTTATCAGTCCAGTCCAGCACCCTTCAGACAAAGCTGCCGTCTGTACAGCAAGCCCATTCCTGGCTCAGGGCCCAAGCTTACACTGGAGCATCATTCATATGTCTAGACTGATCTGTTAATTTTTTTCACTTAAACACTAAGCCAGGGTGAGACAGGGTCAGGGATCTTGCCCTCAAAAAGAAAGCCTGGGCACCCAGGTCTGAGAAAGCAGGTCAGATGGCTGTCATATTTGTTGATTTCTTCCTTCCCTTAGCACTTTCTTCTGCCCTATGCCCCAACAACAGGGATATTTATATGAAAATTATCATAAAAAAGAACACTCTCATGGAGAATACTCTCCAGAGGACCTGACCACATTCACAAAGAAATAGACAATATAACTATCTTCATAAAAGGCTTCCCCCCAAGTAAAAAAAATAATAATAAGGCTTCTAGTCAGAAAGAGAATGACCTCTAGTAATCCGAGAAACCATCAAATTCTTAAGAGAGCTTGTGTTGTTATCTGCTCTTGCTTATTTAGTTCAATCTTCCTCCTTTGTCTACTTATCATAGATTATGGAGCAGGAGCAGGAAGGAATCTTAAAACAGATTCAGTCAAACCCCTTTATTTTATAGAAGAGAAAATGAAGGTTCAAAGAGATTAAATGATTTACTTAAGGACATGGAGGTACAAAGTTCCAGAAGCAGGATATGAACTCAAGTCTCGTAGAATACCAATGCTTTTGCCATGGTACCAAGCTGCTGCCAGGTTCCATAGAAATGAATTATCCTATACGCCACGAGTACCATACACAAAGAGCATTATTTGTCTCCTCTCTGATATTCACTAAGTTTGTAGACTTGAGAAGTGACATCCTTTCTGGGCTGTTCAGAAATTTAATTTTGGAACCAAAGAGGGTTCCTTCAATCAAAAATACTAATGCTAACTAGCATTATAAATTATATTAGAAGTGTCACACATCTTGTGTGTAGACTGAAACATAAAAATGGGCATACATTTTATCCAGTAATATCACTCTTAGGTTTATTTCCTAAAGAGATCAAAGAAAATGGAAAAGAAACTATATGTTCTAAAATGCATATAGTAGTTTTCTTTGTGGCAGCAAAGAACTAGAGATTGAAGGATGCCCATCAGTTGGGGGAATGGTTAAACAAGTTGTGGCATATGTTTGTGATGGAATACTCCTTCCCTGTAAAAATAAGGAATGGGTTAATTTTTAAAAAGCATGGAAAGGGGGCAGCTGGGTTGCTCAGTTGATTGAGAGTTAGGCCTAGAGACGGGAGGTCCTAGGTTCAAAGCCAGCCTTAGACACTTCCCAGCTGTGTGACCCTGGGCAAGTCACTTGACCCCCATTGCCCACCCTTACCACTCTTCCACCTATGAGCCAATACACAAAATTTAAGGGTTTAAAAAATAAACTTAAAAAAAAGCATGGAAAGATCTTCATGAAATTATGACAAGTGAAACTACCAGAACCAAGAGAACATTATATACAGAAATAGAAATATTGAAGAATGACTTGTCTATGTCTACCTCCAGAGAAAGAACTGATGAATAGAAGCAAAGAAGAAATAATTTTATATACACATATATCTTTTTGTCAAAAACTTCTCTAATGGGGTGAGGAGAGGAAGTTCATTGGGAATCTGAATATAACTAATTAAAATGTAATTAGGAAATATCTAACAAAATAAATAAAAAAATAATAGAACATAGAGTAATGTTAATATGTGATTGGATTTATGTATTGTTTAGTGGTCGGTTCCTATTGGAATCTGACACCACTGCATTATGTGGCTTTACCCCTAAAGTCATCCAGAACAAGAATGGTGTGCTCCCTCCCTACTTCTGCAAACACTCACTCTCTCTTTACAGTGCAGATTAAAATCCTCGTATATTTGCCTCTTGTGTTTCTTCATTCTTCTCAGAAAGATAAATGTGTCAAGCAGTTAGCTGTGGGTGAGGATTTGGTTGAATCTAGGAGGGTACATGAAAGATTATTTGAATGAAAGGAAGGGAGTATATGCTACAGCTAAAGCTGGACTGACCAAGAGTTCAGGGAGTGAAGGGGTCAAAGAATAACTGTTCATAAACTCTTTAGAACTAAAACTCAGAACTCTTTTGTTCCTTGAGTACTATCCTTTGAATACATGAATTAAATGAATGAATGAAATGACTAATTAAATTATCACTTGTCTAAGCTATTATACCTATCCAGCCCTACACCACATTTCACATCCAATCTGGCCATTGGTCAAGAAACCAGAGCCTACATTAAATATAGGAATCTCATTATTTGAGGAGACTAGATAACTTCATCACAAATAGGATGCAATTATGCAAATGACTTGCAATACTGACCAAATCATTGGAACTCCTAATTCCTCCATTTCTTCCCCTGCTTTGAGAGGGAGACTGTTGATCTGCTTCTATGTACCTATCATAAATTTTAACTTTTACAGTGCTATATAAATGTGAACTATCATCATTATATACACATATAAAATACTGGGATCAATTCATGAAATTTTGTTGCCATTGATCAGTTAGCCTAACTCCATTTAAGCAGTCCCAACAATTCTGCATCCATCCATGTTCTATTGACTTATTACAAGATCATGGCTCTGGAGTTGGGAGGGAGCTCAGAGACCATCTGGAATGATTGATCCATTTTACAGATGAGGCAACAACATAGAGATATTTGTCCAGTACCACACAGATTGTAAGCATCAGAAGTGGGATTTTAGATGAAGACCTCTGAGATAACCAGGTAGTTCAATGGTTAGAGTTCTGGACTTTGAGTGAAGAAGACCTTAGATCAAATGCTGCCTCAGACATTTTTTAGCTGTGACTCTGGGCAAGTCACTTGCCCTTATTTTTTTCCCTCAAAAATGAGGAAAATAACCCTTACCTTTCAGGGCTGTTGTGAGGATAAGAGATAACACATGTAAAGTGCTTTGTATTAAAACCTTCCTCACTATATAAATACTAAGTATTATCATCAACATTCTGAGCCAGTGCATTTTTAACTCTACTATACTGCCTCCATCTGGAAGTATTTTTTAACTTTATTTTTTATAACACTTTTAAAAAGCTCATTTCTGCTTAGGCATAGCATGAAAGACGCACACACACTTTAGCATTAAAGGGCCTTATGTGGGTTTGGGCTCCATAAAAGTGATGATCTTAGCAGCTGCAAAGAAAGGCAGGGTCTGGCTCACATATGTGAAGAAAATGTGTCCTTTTTCCCTCTGATCAGTGGACTGGAACTGTCAGGAGATAACAAGGACCATGCCACACAAAGTCAGAGACCTATAGCCTGTTCAAGTTGGATGGAACCTCAGGTATCATCTCTCCCAACTTGACACATGAGGTAACAAAAGTGAAGTCACTTGCCCAGCATCACACAATGATTTAGTGGTAGAACCAGAACCAAAGTCCAGGTCTTCCAACTTCCATGCCAACTCTTTCTACTGATCCCTAGAGATGTGAAGTGGCACAGATAAATTTGGGAGGTTCTGGCCTTATTTTTTTAGTTCTTTCAGCTATCTCCAATTCTTTGTTACTCCATTTGGGGTTTTCTTGGCAAAGATCTTTGACTGGTTTGTTGTTTCCTTCTCCTGTTCGGTTTTTACAGAGGAGTAAACTGAGACAAACAGGGTTAAAGTACTTGCCCAGGGTTACATAGCCATGAGTTGTTTAAGGCTGAATTTGAAAACGGGTCTTCTGGACTCTATGCCTGGTACTCTGTTTACTACACCACCTTAAGACCTTAAGAATGACACAAAGAGCAGTAGGTTATTTCCAGAGAGCATGACAAAATGGAATATGTTTACTTACAAATTGGGGAGGTTGAGTGAATGTTCTGAGTTTTGAGTCAGAGTTGAAACTAATGTTCCATTCTGATGTGACCTTAGAGCTAAGAGCTTTCTGGGATTCTCTAGAGATGATGGCTTCTAAGGACACACGACTCCCATACATGTTGGTTGACACACTAGGGGAACTATCCTATTCTGAATATTTAGTGATTGGTTTCACATAAAAAGAGAAGCATCCTTGATCACATGTTTGATAAGGATATGATTGGGGATGTAGACTTTAAATGATCACCCTAGTGCAAATATCAATAATATGGAAATAGGTTTTGATCAATGACACATGTAAAACCCAGTGGAGTTGCTCGTTGGCTATGGGGAGGATGATGGGAGGAGGGGAGAGAAAGAACATGATTCATGTAACCATGGAAAAATATTCTTAATTAATAAAGGGTTAACTCTCTCTGGTGTAGGAGAGCCTAGATGGTGACTAAAGAAAACAGATCAGAATCTCTTTAAGCTAAGAGGACTAAGTTCCAAGTGAAATATGTGGAATAAGATGCCTACACTGAACAGTCTTTGTGTGGTTTCCTATGACCTGCCATGAATCTAGAGAATTTTCATATTCAGGGAGAATAGGCATCTGTCAAGTGTCAAACAGAATTAGATGGATGAACATTTTCTAACCCATTGTTAAAGGGTGAATTGATCAACCATCCATTTTGGAAGAACTTATTGCTTTCTTTAAGCCTAACGCTTTTTTTTCAAGCCATGATTCTGTTCAAATTTGGCACATTATAGATACAAACTAGTTAGAAGAAAGTCTCACTCTCTCCACATATTTTGGGAATTCAAGGTCCAAATAACAGGCTCTATATTTGGAGAAAACATTAATTCATTTACATTTAAAATGTTAAAATTTTGTTTATTTGTTTGAAAAACACTTGACTAGAAATTGTAAAAAGATTCAGAAAAGGAGAGTGGAATCCTAGATTCCAAGGTATGAGATCATAAAAATCATCTAATCTCAACCCTTCATCTTCTAAATGTAGAGACTGAGGTACAGAGAATTTAAGTTTTTTTATGCAAAGTTGCACTTGGTAAAGAAGGTTTAATGTCAAGATATGAACCTAGGCCTTTTGACTGCAAAAACAACACTGCCATTGTATCTAGTCCATGCCTCCTAAGAATTTATAATTTATACGGAGAGATAGGAAATAAATAAAAATTTAAACAAAACTATGAGTTCCATAATAATAAAAATAATTGGAAGAAAAAGAAAACTCCCATTGCATAATGTTTTATACTTGTATGATGCTTCACATTAGACACCTTCATTTAGTCCTCAGAATGATATTGTGAATTAGTTAGTGTAGATATTTAGTTTTATTTAAGAACAAACTGAAGTTCAAGTGGTTAAATAATTTATTCATGTTTATTCAGCTAATATGTGATGGGATTGAGACCAGAACTTAGACCATCTTGACATTATCCAGTTTTTTTCCCCCAACATAGCACATTAAAGGCTAAATTGGTGGTATAGATAATGGGTGCTAAATTCAAGAGTAATAGTGGACTTATAAAGTCAGAAGATTGGAGTAATTGATCCCTAAAGTCCCTTCCAACTCAAAACCTAGGATCCTGTTCTCTCTCTTTTATCTTCTTACAAAGTCTAGCCCATTGCCTCATACATAATAGTGTAAGGGGGAAAAAGGAGTTTTGGGGTTCAATGTATTAAAAGATGGTCTCCAGAGGATTGAACTATTATCAGTCCTCAATTAAGAATTATCTCAAGTTAAAATTGACTTTTATGGAAGTTTATTTACAATTAAGAAGAGAGAGAGGAAATAAGGAAATAAGAATCTAACCCAGTAAGTAATTTATTACCATCCTCAAATTAAACCAGGTATACCTTAAACCTCAGCCAAGAGTTAGAGGGTCAGAGGCCTGGAGGTGAATGGAGCAAACTTCATTCACAGAGTCTACTAAGAGAAATTTCTTAAGAAAAGTTCAGGAATATTTAGTCAGTCTTTAAACTCACCATGTGGAATTCAAAGAAGATATTTAAAGCAGTCTCACCAGGGTCTCAGCGTTCCAACACTCCTCCATGAACCAGAAGAAGTCCGTCACCAGATGCTCTCTTCCACCATAAGACCTCTCACTCACTCAACTCCCTCTTTTTAAAGGGGTCACTTATGTGTCACTTCCTGTGCCTCCCTCCTAATTTGCATGTCCAATCACAATACATACTTCTCATAGTACTGCTTAGGGAGCAGTCAGTTGATTCTGATTCCTCACCCACTCTAGCACACATGGGTTATAGACCTCCCAGAATTTGAGGTGCTCTCTCCTTTGGTGATTAAATCTAAAGATGGACAGTGTAGACTTAATCCAATTATCACAATAGGAGGGAAGGCTTCCAGGAGATGGGCTTTGAAAGAAAGATAAAATATAAATAGGCTTAAGAAATTAGTGATGGTATTGCTGATGAAAGGAAAAGCATGACTAAAAGTATGGTGGTAAGATTGTGCATTGTATACTTAGATGATATTTTAATAGATTTGTAATCTCATCTGTATAGTATTGCACTGATCTGTACAGACCGACTCACACATGAGATTTTATTGTGCGTGATTCTTTTCCTTGTTCTTCCATAGATCTCTTACTGATATTCTACCCAATATGTCTGAAGCTTTCTCTAGGTGATTTTAAAGAACATTTCATCTATCTCATTTCAATACATGGCTATCTACCTGTGATCCTTCACTCTTTCCCATTTCTTTCTCTAAATAGACATTTCTCACATTTCTCCAGTGATGATATCCCTTGCATCATATCTTCTGTATTGAACATCTTGGGAAATCTAGTGCAAACTCTTTATTCCCATAATATGTCTTTTAATTATTCTTTGGGACAAATAAAACTTTTATTCTTCAGAAATTGTAGTGTTACAAGATATATAACCATTTGTATCACTAGGAGAACACATTGTTCCAGGAAATTTCTTGGGGTCATTGAGATCGGTTGACTTGAAGTGTTGATCCTTGGAATGGATGATCCTCTATACAGAGTCCAGATAGAAGGGGGATTCCTCATAGATGATGATGTCCTCCAGATGCTCCTGCTTGTGTATGACATTGTGACATAGAATATGACTAGTCCTTCTAATTAAGCCAAGATTACTCAATACAAATTGTCCTAATAATCCACACATGAAAACTAAATGGATGAAAATTGTTGTCTGGACTAATACATATAGTTGAATAGACAGTCCAATGAGTTAGTACATTAGTGCACATATTAGGGATAAATACTGTGGATAGATGAGTTCAGCCCAAAAATGGACAGGAAAAACAAACAAACATAAAAGCAAA
The DNA here is from genome assembly GCF_016433145.1 of Gracilinanus agilis. NCBI lineage: Eukaryota > Metazoa > Chordata > Mammalia > Didelphimorphia > Didelphidae > Gracilinanus > Gracilinanus agilis. The sequence continues at coordinate 160,162,197 of NC_058132.1, forward strand.
TGGAGTCACAAAGAATGTGAAATGAATGAACCACCATGACAAAACAAGGATAATAATCATTATAATAGATGGAAGGACCAATGTTCTTGCCTTTATTGTAGTCTGCATGGAAATGGGAGGTTACTAATTGTAGACTGAAAAGTGTAACACTCTCATTTGGTCTCCATATTTTAATATTTTTCCAACTTCTATGTTTGCAAATGCTGCAAGAGAATGCTAGTGTGAAGAAAAGCATTAATTATAAAATTCTTGAGGGCAGAAACTATGTCCTATACACCTCTGAACCTCTTTCGGTGCTTCATAATTACCTTGTACATAATAGAAATTTGAATTGAGTGTTTCGATTTGAAAATAGCTCATATTTTTGAGAGGTTTTAAGGTATAGTTAAATGAGTCAAATTCTGAGAAAGGTTGAAGACACCTAAATTCAAATTCTGCCTGGAACACATACTGGAGCTGTGATTCCAGGCAGGGGTCTCGTGGCAATTCTCTGAGAATATAAGTTTAAGAACAGCTGTAGCTCTTCATTGGTAGAATTTCTTTACTAGAATGAATGAATGAATGAATGAATGAATGAATGAATGAATGAAAACATTTATTAAGAGCTCTTAAAACAAGTTCTGAGATATACATACAAATATGAGACCTTTTTAAATTTCAGAATGGGAGACAACAATTAAAGTCATGGCCAAAGGAAAAAAAAAAGTTTTGGAATAATTAAAAGAGCCTGAGGACACTTGATTGCTACACCTTTGTGGAAAGGGAAAAAGTAATATCCTTATTAATTTGATTACTATGAACAAGAAGTAGAAAGTTGGGAGAAGGGAACAGGCAGATGGTATACGAAACCTTATTTGGAGTGATTTCAATGTTATGAATTAGGTGAGTTTTTACTTATTCACTCACTCATAGATCAGATTGTTTAAGTCAGTGATGGACAAACTACTGTGAGAGGGCCAGATGTGGCCCCCTGAAATGTCCTATCTGGCTATGTGACATTATTCCTAATCTGAAGAATACAATGAGTAAGATACAATACAATGAAATTTCAAAAGAGTTACCTTAGAAACAGACTGACAGATGAGCATTTCATTTCCTTTGGCCCCCTCTTTAAAAAAGTTTGCCCAGAGGATCCGGGTTAAGATGGCGGCAGAGTAAGAAGCAGCTCTTAACCTCTCCTGACCAAAACACACAAAACTCCTCAAGGGGACATAAAAACAAGTCCAGACGAATGGAGGAACCCCCACAACAGGGCACAGCGTGGAAGGTACTTGGAATCAAGGCATTTCCATGCTATAAAGGGGTGAAACAGCCCTCACGAAATCGCGGGCTGAGCAACCACCCCACCCCCACCCCCTTCACACACATCTGTAGCTCCGAAGCCAGCTAAAAAGAAATAGAGCAAGTTTGGGGCACCCATTGAGTCATTGGCAGCTCCAGGGCCTGTTCCTGAGAGCAGCAAGACTTAGGACCCCATTAAGCCAAAAAACGCAGGCGAAATCTGAGCGCGGGAGCAGGACAGACGGCTCAGAGCGCAGGCTGAGAGCTCAGGCACTGCGGAGGCGTGGGTGGAGGCAGACACAGTCAGGAACTAAAGCCTAAGTGGAGAACCAGTGAGGACGGGTATATGACTGTGGAAGCAGCGCCCTGAGAATTTTAAAGAAACCTCCGGCAGAGGATCAAGCAAGGAGGTCCACCAGGGGGCTTGACCTTGGAAAAAACCAGAACTCAGACCTCAGGAGCCAATAGATCGCAGACAGACACTGAGCGCGAGGATAAATCTGAGAAGCTGCTGGGGTAACAATGGCTACTCAGTCTAAGGAAGTTCAGAAGAGAAAGAATAACAACAAGAAAAAGAAGTCTTTAACACTCGACAGCTTTTACACAGAGAAAATCCAGACAACCGAGCAAACAGAGGAGGAGAACAAACAAGCATCCGGACCCTCCTCAAATAAGGAAAACTCCTCACAAGCTATGGAAGAGTTCAAAACTGAGATTTTGAGGAAAATGGAAGAGATCTGGCAAGAAAATAACTGTTTAAAAGGTAGAATCATGCAATTGGAAAGTGAGGCTCAGAAATTAAACACCAGAAATGACCAGATTGAAAAGGAATACCAGACGATTATGGCTGAAAACCGAAAGATTATAGCCGAAAATCAATCCCTAAAGGCTAGAATTGAGCAAGTAGAAACTAATGATCTCTCAAGACAACAAGAACAAATAAAACAAAGCCAAAAGACTGAAAAAATAGAAGGAAACATGAAATATCTCAATGAGAGAGTGACAGACCAAGAAAACCGGTCTAGAAGAGACAATTTGAGAATAATTGGTCTTCCAGAAAAACCAGAAATTCATAGAAACCTGGACTCCATACTAACAGAAATAATTCAGCAAAATTGCCCTGAAGTCCTACAAGAAGAGGGCAATATAGACATTGAAAGGATTCATAGAACACCTGCGGTATTCGATCAAGAAAGGAAAACACCAAGAAATATCATTGCAAAATTCAAGAGTTTCCAAGCAAAAGAAAAAATATTACAAGAAGCCAGAAAGAAACAATTCAAATATCAAGGAGCACCAATCAGGATCACACAGGATCTGGCAGCCTCCACACTAAAAGATCGCAAGGCGTGGAATACAATATTCAGAAAGGCAAGAGAGCTGGGCTTGCAACCACGGATCAACTACCCATCAAAATTGACTATATATTTCCAGGGGAAAGTATGGGCATTCAACAAAATTGAAGAATTCCAGGTATTTGCACAGAAAAGACCAGGGCTAAATGGAAAGTTTGATATCCAACCACAAAAATCGAGAGAAACCTGAAAAGGTAAATAAGATACAGAGGGGAAAGAAAGAAAACTTATAATTTTTAAATTTGCCTTTTTAAGGGCCTCAGTGAGATCTAATTATCTGTATTCCTATGTAGA
>NC_058132.1:160165525-160195718 GCF_016433145.1 Gracilinanus agilis
CATGGGGGATGGGAAAGAGGGGGTGAATAGCAGGGGACACCAAGAGAAACTTGAGTGAATAAGAAAATAGGAGATTCTATTACACACAAAGAGGGCATGGGAGGGAGAGGGGACAAATACTATTATAAGAAGGAGAGGAAGAGAGCATTAAGAGGTAATAATCAAACCTTACTCTTAGTGTAAGCAACCCAGAGAGGGAAGAGTAGCTATACTATCCATTGGGAAATAAAACTCTTATCTAACCCTTCTGAGAAAGTTAGAAGGGATAAACCAAGGGGTGCAGGGGAGTGGGGAGGACAAAAAAAGGGAGGGGAGAAGGGGGAGGGAATTCATAAGGCCTTTAAAAACAAAAAGAGGGGGGGAAATAAGGGAGGGGGTAGAAAGGGAAGTCAATCAAGGGAGGGGATAAGGGATAGGGTCTTAATAGCAAACCACTGGTTTTAAAGGAAATAGCTTAGGGAGAAGGGGTAGGAATGGGGGAGGATTTGAAAATGTCAGCAAATGCACAACTGATGATTATAACTCCTCTGAATGTGAACGGGATGAACTCGCTCATAAAACGGAAGCAAATAGCAGAGTGGATTAGAAACCAAAATCCCACCATATGTTGTCTACAAGAAACACATATGAGGCAGGTGGACATACACAAGTTTAAGGTTCAGGGTTTGAGCAAAATCTTTTGGGCGTCAAATGAGAAAAAGAAGGCAGGAGTGGCTATTATGATTTCTGACAAAGCCAAAGTAAAAATAGATATGATTAAAAAAGACAGGGAAGGTCATTACATCCTGATTAAAGGCAGTATAAACAATGAGGAAATAACACTGCTCAATATGTATGCACCAAGTGGCATAGCACCCAAATTCATAAAGGAGAAACTGGCAGAGCTCAAGAAGGAAATAGATAGTAAAACCATACTAGTGGGAGATCTAAATATTCCTCTGTCAGATCTAGATAAATCAAACCAAAAAATAAATAAGAAAGAGGTAAGAGAGGTGAATGAAGTCCTAGAAAAATTAGATTGACAAAACCAGTGGAAATGTGCGTCGGCCATGGGTGGGGAATTGCGGGGGGTGAAGGGGAAAGTAGGAGCATGAATCATGTAACCATGTTAAAAATGATTATTAATAAATGTTTTAAAAAAAAGGTCAACTTGAAAATATTTCAGTTCAACAATGCAGCAGCTATTGAAGATCAATTTTTGTTGGGACTGTTGCTGATTTCCCACCAGAACTCTACCAAAAAAGATTAGTTGTGTTTTTATTCTACCTTTAATCCTATGGCATGTAAAGCAAACATGTCAATTTTTGTGAATTGTGCCTGGTACATAGTAGACACTTTTTAAATGACTGACTGACTGGTATACTAGTTACATTGTTGTGTGATATAATACTGATGTTGTTGCAAATAGTAATGATAAATCGCACTGTGTTGGTTCAGCTATTGGAAAATAGATGTGCAGTAGTCGTATTTGGATTTGCATTGAGGACCTTTAGTTTGGGGTCTCTCTACTGACTATGGGGAAAAATTGCTGAAAATACCTTAAAATGAACAAGAAAGTGGAAGAGAGATTCAGGCAATAGAACCTAGCTGGTACCCATGAAATCATACCGTAAAAGTCTGCAATTAGTCTAAAAGCTATGTGGATAACATAATTCTAATATAAACTATGCTACTTCAGAGGGAGCATACCTGTGGAACTTGCTCCCATGCAAGCAATGATGAGAATAAAACCAAGAAAAGTTTCCTGTGCTCTGTGGTTTTCCTTTCCTCTCAGTGGGTACTATAGTCATTTCTATTGTAGTGCTTTGCTGGGAAACCCATAGAACTATTCTTTTTTGACTTAGCAACTTATATTCCTTGAATAAAGAGAATCTCCTAGATATAAATTGACTCTTAGTCTAAAGAAACTGTGCCCTGAAAGCAGATGGACCAAATATAAAAGTTGGAATCATGCTTTTAACTTAAAAAAATAATATTTCCAGGTTACTGGAAAAAAATCTTAAATTGTTTGTCTATTAAGCTAAACTCTGAGTCCAGCACTCAAGAATAAATAAAAAAATAAAATCATAGAATCATAGATTTAAACCTGTAGGGGATGGAAGATGCCATCTACTCCAAGTCCACATTTTACAGATGAAAAAACTGAGATCAAGGGAAAATGAGACTTGTCCAAAGGTACACAAGTAATAAGCATTAGAGGTTAGAATGGAACCTAAAGTCTTTAATTCCAGATCAAATGTTCTTTCCACTGTGCCACAAGGGAAGAAAAAGAAAGGAAGGCTTCTTAATGTGATAGAAAATATATTAATGCCATATGCATGTGGCAAATATGTGAGACATATTATATATGTGAGAGGTTCACTGGACTATTTTGCTCAAATATACAATGTAGTTGGATTTCCTTCATGGTCTTTGAATTAATTCATGGTCCTTTATATGAAGTAGCTACCAAGCTTTGGTATAAAATGAAGCTGTTAATGCAAACTTTTGCATTTATTCATCCTGCTTGTTGAGACAGAGCCCAGCTACTCAGATCTCTGTGTACACAGTGTGAAATACTCCTAAGGTTGTTATGGTGACTTTCCTCAAGATGGGTTCAGAAGTGGCTTTTACTCTCTTGCCCTGAGCATTTATCTAAGAAATGAAATCAAATAGGAAATGATGGAATAAAATTATGTTTTGATTATGCTTCTATCTGCTTAGTATGATTGTTTGGAAATATTAGTGATCAAAGTTGAGCCCCACCACTGAGAAATATCCCTTCTCCTGGGGAAGACTACCAGTTCTGGTGTGTGAGAGTTTGCCGTGTCCTTTTCAGGGCTGCTTTCACCTTCAGGTGAATTCCTGAATATTCACCTGTCACTCAGTTCTTATCTCTGGCTCCTAAAAGCTGTAGCATGCACAGTGACCACAACACAGTAAATGGAGTCAGCAAACAGGCTAAACAAGGTTAAGAGTAACCATTAAGCCTCACCCTATGTTCATGAGTTAAGGGAGTATATGTTAGAGGGGTGTCTACCCCTGGCATGTGAAAACTTTTCCTGAGGTTATGAGTTGATGAGAACAATTTGTTTCAATGGCTATGAAAATAATGGAAACAAGTACTGTGAAGCACTTAAAGATTGATTAGACTTTGAGGAACCAAGGTCATCTTCTACATCTCAAACTATTACCAGTCGTCTTGACATTTTTCTTGCCATTGGAACTCCATTTTTCTAGAAGAGAAAGAAAGAGGCTGATGACTTTATGAAACTTTTTGAATAGAACCCAATTCATGAGAGAGTGAGAAGACATCACCTATATCATTTTGATCCCCTTTGAGTATGAAGGACAACAACCAAGGATCATCTATCCAGAAAAACTGAATAAAATCCTTCAGGGTAAAAAAAAAATGTATATTTAGAGAAATAGAAGACTTTCAAACATTCTTGAAGAAAAGATCAGAGTGGAATAGAAAATGTGACATTCAAGCAGAAGACTCAAGAGAAGCTAAAAAATGTAAATGAAAAAGAGAATTCATAAGGAATTCAATGCAGTAAAACTGTTTATATTCCTTTCGATGGGGAGATGATACTTGAAACTCCTGTGGCATTTATTATTATTCGGACAATTAGACAGAAGGCATGAGTATTAAGTTGATTTTGTTAGGATGATATCTAAAAAATTAATATTAAGGAGTGAGAAAGAGGGATGCACTAGGAGAAGGGGGGAAAGAAAGGTAAAACATGATAAATTGACTCACATAAAAGAGGTGTGAATGAACTTTCACAGTAGTGAAGATGGGGTGAGGGGTGGCACACAATACTTTAGCCTTACTTTCATTGGAATTGGTTCAAAGAGGGAATAATGTACTTAGTCAATTGGTTTCAGAAATCTCTCTTACCCTACAGGAAATCAAGACGTGAAGGGGATAAGACAAGTGGGGGATAGGGTCAAAAGAAGGGAGGGTAGATTGGAGGAGGCAGTAGTTAGAAGTAAAACACTTTTGAGGGAAGGACAAGGTGAAAGGAGACGGGGGGGGAGGGAGGGAGGGAGAGCAAGAGTGACCTATATATACAAAAATAGTTATAACAGCTCTTTCGTGATGGCAAAGAATTGGAAAGTGAGGGGATACCCATCAGTGGGGAAACGTCTTGATAAATTGTCATATATATGATTGTGCTATTGTGCAATGGGAAAAAACAATCAGAAAAAAAAAACTTGGAAAGATATATATGACATGATGTAAAGTGAAGTGGGCAGAACTAGTAAAATATTACAACACAAAAATAGTCATATCATATGATGATCAACTATGAATGACTTAGCTATTCTTAGCAATCTAATGATCCACGACAGTTCAAAAGGACTTATGATGAAAAGTATGATCCACTTCTAAAGAAAGAACTACTAGAATCTGAATGCAAATCAAAGCATACTTTAAAAAAAAAAACAACTTCATTACCCTCCTTTTGTTTTTGGTCTGCATTTTCTTTTACAAAAAGACTAATAGGGAAATATGCTTTGTATGGCCACCAATGTATACACCATTTAGAACTGTTCATCTTCTTAGTGAGGAGGGGAGGTAGGGAGAGAATTTAGAACTCAAAATATTTTTAAATGAATATTTAAAATTGTTTTTACATGTAATTATGAAAAAAATATTTAAGATATTAACAGATTCCACATTAGGAAACTTTAGTTTAGACCCACAACTCATACCATTTAACATAAAGTCCAAATGAATATATGACCTAGCTGTAAATGGTTATATCAAATACAAACTAGTGGATTAAATAAGGAATTACTTTCACATCTATAAATAATGAGAGAGTTCATGACTAAAAAAGGGATATAGAAGATCACAGAAGATAGACTAGACAATTTGTGATCACTTTAAATTGAAAAGGTTTTGCACAGGCAAAATTAACAAATTCAAAAATTAGGAGGGGAAACAGTTAATTGGAGAAAAAGGTTTACTTACATTTCTCTGACAAAGGAGAGATATCCAAATATATAAAAGATAGATTCCATTATTCAAGAAGAGCCATTTTCCCAATAGTCAGAAGATATGAGCAAATAATTTCTAAAGCAAGAAATCCAATCTGTCAATCACTATATGCAAAAATGTTCCAAATTAATTACAAGTATAGGAAAATGCAAAGATAAAAGAAAAGAAAGTAAAAGACAAAAAAACTCTTTAATATTTTACCTCATACTCTCAGATTGACAATAACAAGATGGGAAAATAAGTTGTTGGAAAGGCTGTTGGAAAATGGACATATTGATAAACTGCTCATAGAGCTACAAGTGCATCAGGATATTCTAGAAAGGAATTTGGAATTATACTAAGAAAAGACACTTTCTAGAACCTCTACTTATCTTGATGGACTAATGTATGGATTTTTTTTTTTTGCTTAATCATGCATATTTGTTAAAAGCATTGCCTTATATTCAAAAAAGGGAATGTCAGAGGGAGGAGGGACAATATTCATGTTACTCTCCCACTTTCCCTAAAATAAATATGAAAGAAAGATAATTAAAGCATTTAAGGAAAGAAGGAAATTCTGAAAGAGAAACAGAAAAGCAGGACAGATTTGAAAACAGAATGTTTAATTAAATATATACTCAAAAATCAAACTTTATGTAGATTAAATTTGTGATCATCTTTCCTTTTCTATTTTATTTCATATATGAAAATACTTTTGGGGGGTGTTTACCTATACAATTTTTTAAGAAATGCCTTTTTAAAAATTTTCATATTTTGCCTGTATACTCCTGATTTTTAATGCCTTTCCTGACCCTCCTCCCAAAAAGTTAATTCTTTTATTATGAATATATTTTATTTCCGAGACAAGACTTAACTCTGACAGAAATTTGTACTATAACTCTAGGTAAATCATTTAATTCCCAGGGTTTTATGGTAGTGTTTCCAAATCCCTGACGTATTAATCTTGCTATTTTCGAAGGAGAAATTGGAATTCCTGGGAATCCTTCTTATTATGTTATTCTATATTTGTCACCAGATTTTTTTACATATGTTAAATGAAAATGAGTGATACTAATAGTAAGTAGTGAATCTTTTTTATGATAATTTCATTATAAAAGTTTCAGAAGTTTTCTATAAAATAGTAAATATGTGGTTTGTTATCATTATGAACTGATATATTATGATACTGTAGGTCATTTCTGGCAGTGAGCTGATTGATTTCCTTTGTCTCTCTCAAACTACTTTCAACATTTTTCATACTCCTTATTCGTTATTGTGGACATCTCAAATTGTTTAATAAATGAGGAATATATTAAGCATTGAAGTCTTTACAAGGGACTGTAGCAGATTGTGAATATTAAGGCAGTGGATATTAGGGAACTTTATCAGATCATATTTGAATAATGTAGCATTTCGATGCCTTAGTTCAATTAATAGTACTTACTGAAATTGCCAACTTAAGCACTTATTTTGCTTCCAAAATGTGAAATTCTGGGAGCACTACTCATAAGATTTATATAAACTGAATTAATATAAACTTATTAATGTTTATTTTATTTGTAACAATGATTCAATGTTAGCAGTAAACAGGGCCATCAACAGATATTTATAACATGGCAACAGTTAAAAGCAAGACTAACTGATTAGATCATTATGGTTTCTTTCCTAACTTTCCCAGTCCCAGTTCCTAGAAATGGGGACCTTAATATTTGACTCTGCATATCACAGTTTAATGCTCTTGTTTTTTATTTGACATCAGTAATTTCCTTTGAACCAGTAATGTCTCTGTGTTGTTAAATTTTAATTTTTATAAGAGAATAATCATACTTTTCTCTACCTTCATGACAGATTTTTCTCAAGATTTGAAATTCAGAAAAAAAAATCTACATTCTCCAAGAAATGCCAGGAAGGAATCCACATGTGGAAACACAAAGCAACATTTTAATAAGGTACTTAACTACATTAGAAGAAGGAGTTTCCTCATCTAGAGTTCCCTGTATCAATGGTCCATTTTCTATTTTATCCCTAATATCTACTTAAATCTCTTTATTTCTACATATATATACATATGTAAATTTCTTTATTCATATATATGGATAGAGAGATTAAGGTAGTTATTAGAGATAAATATAGTTATATAAAGTATATACACACATGTATATTCCTATTGTATATATGTGTATGCACATGTATATATACATATACATACATATACATGTGTGTAATTGGTGGTATATATATGGTGCTTTAAGGTTTGTGAAACACTTTGTTATAATCTATTCCTCTCTCTCCTTGAATATTAAATCAAGGCATATTACTCTAAGAAGATTAAGAATAGTAGTATAAGTAGTATAGTAATAAATAGTAGTATATTGTCTTATATTTGGGTTCATAAAATCAACTATATCTAGGGGGGAATGTTAGTTATAGTATATGTCAATTTTTTTAGGGAGCAAGGAATGTTGTGTTTAATTCTTGGGTGTCAAATTTTGATAGATTTATAGTAAAGCTGAAGAAGGTACAGAATAGGTCATCTGAATTGGAAAGAGGACCAAAGGATCTGAGGATATTTAACACAGAAAATAGAAAAAGCAAATAAGACATCATAGTTGAATTGAAGTTTTCTGAGGTATTGTCATATAGAGAAGGGAAAAGTCTTATTTTTCTTGGCTTGAAAAGGCAGAAACCAGAGCAAAGGATGGAACTTTAGAATGACTCTTCAAAACAAATTTTGGAGCAGGAGAATCCACGAAAAGATAGGGGATATGTGTGTGAAATAATTTTCCAGCCCAAAACAACTTTAAAATAGATAGGAAACGCCTGTCACAACATAGTGGAAATGGAGCATAGAGCAGAATGACAGGGCAAGCCCCATCTTGGAAAGTCAAGGCAGGCCTTGAGGAAGGCTGAATCAGCAATAATGACTTCTAGAATTATTAACCCACAAAAGATAAGGGAACCAGACAACTGTTCAGAAAGTGATTATAGGTGTCTCTTTGCTCTCACTGGGTTCGAGACTGTTGCATTGCTAATACAAGGATCTAAGTCACAGTACTGAGTCTCAGGACTGGGTCACAGTTCCAGTACAATGTATATGCATATGGTTGCAGGGGAACAAGTACTCTAGTCATAGTTCCAGGATAGAAAAGAATGCTTATGACCACTTACAGATCAGAGTATGGGTCAGGAAAGTAGCAAACTCAACTTTCCTTAGATCATACAACTTTTTAAAAAATTGAAAACTTATACATCCCCAGAACTAGCTCTGAAGGTAGCTTTATAAACAACAAGAACAATAACAATCACTAAACCTTTGGATTGTGCTTCTACCATCAGAGAAATGAAGTGTAACTTTAACAGTTTCTTTTTTTCCCTTAAGTTATAAGTCAAGAAAAAGGCTAGAAGAATGAGTGAATAGTGAAAAAAAGAACAAGTAGAGGCAGTTGCTTTGGTGAATGACTTGAGACAGTGCCCCCATTTCTCTCTCTCAATAAAATATTTTATTTAAAAAAAGAACAATTATTCCCTCACCATAGAAAGTTATTATGGTGACAGAGTTAAAAAATAAACTTGGAAGATAATAAAGTCAAAAATACCACATCCAAAGCCTCAAAGAAAAATGTGAACTAGTTTCAGGCTCAAAATGAATACTCAGAAGAGCTCAAAAAAGAATTTTAAAAATCAAATAAGAGAGATAAAGGAAAAATTAGGGAAAGAAATGAGAGAGATACAAGAAAATAATTAATAAAAAAGCCAATAGTTTGGTAAAGGAGGCACGAAAAATGCTGATGAAAATAACACTTTGAAATAGAATAGGCCAAATGGTAAGAGAGGCACAAATATTCACCAAAGAGGAGCAAAACTTAAAAAACAGAATTGGCCACATGGAGAAAGTTGAACAAAAAGTCACTGAAGAAAAATACTATGTAAAAAAGTAGATTTGGTTAAGTGGAAAAGGGATTACAAAAGCTCACTGAAGAAAATAATTACCTGAAAATTAGAATTGGGGGAGTGGAAGCTAATGACTTAATAAGACAGCAAGAAAGAAACAAAGAAAATCAAAAGAATGGAAAAACAATTGAAGAACTTGTGAAATATCTTATTGACTAACCTGGAATATATGTTAAAACCAGTGGAAATGCACTTTGGATATGGGGGGGGGGGAGTTAAAGGGGGGTGCTGAAGGGGAAAGTAAAAGCAGGAATCATGTAAACATGGAGATTTTTTCTAAAAAAATAAAATATTTAAATGATAAAAAAGTAAATTCAGTGAGCACACACACACAAAAAGAAATATTGGACTATCTGAAAGCCATAATCCAAAAAAGAGACCAGACATTTTTCAAGAAATCATCAAGGAAAGAATCAGAAGGTAAAATAGCAATTTAACAAATCTGCTTTTCAACTCCTGAAAGAGATCCTAAAATGAAAACTCCTGGGAATATCATAGCCAAATTCCAGAGATTTCAGATCAAGGAGAAAATATTGTAAGCAGCCAAATAGAAACAATTCAAATATTATGGAATCAAAATCACACAAGATTTAGAAGCTTCTTCATTAAAGGATTAGAGGACTTGGGATATGATATCCCAGAGAGGGAAGGAGGTAGGATTACAACCATGATGAACATATTTAATGAAATTGGCAGAGAAAATACCATTCACCTGTATCTCCTTTCACAATGCAAACAAAAAAGTCTCCACAAAAATCACATTGCCTATTACATATTTGATCTGCATAGTGACCTTTTGAAGTATGAACTCTTGTTGTTCAGTCATTTTTCAATTGTGTCTGACTTTTTGTGATTGTATTTTGAGTTTTCTTGACAGAGGTGGAGTAGTAGCTTGTCATTACCATCTCACATTCATTTTAAAGATAAGGAAACTGAGGCAAATAAGGTTAAAGTGATTTTCCCAGGATCAGTTAGCTAATACATGTCTGAGGCCAGATTGAAATTTAGTAAGATGAGTTTTCTTGACATCCTCATGTATGAACTATAAGCTATTATATATCTGTTTTGGAGGATAAGTGATTTGTCTATAAACTCCCAAGTAGTAAATGTCAGAGGCAGAATTCAAATACAGGTCATTCCTGTAAGGATGGGATTTGTGCAAGGGGGATGGGACAAAGGTATTATTACATTCCTGAATTGATGTTTGTTTGTTTATTTTTTTCTACTATGCCATACTGTACTAATAGATGGCAAAGGGAGGGTTGGCAGAAATTATGAGAAAAAAAACAGAAATGAAAATAGAGTGCCTGCTATGTTCTGCCTTTGTGTACTCCTGTCTTCCGAAGTCTCTCAGTACCTCAGCCACCTCCCTTGATTTGAGGGCCCTTTGGGAACTTTGTTGCATTACAACTGACATGTCATGCTTCAATACCACATGTGGCTCAAATCTGAACCAGCCTCATCCAAAGAAAACAGTTGAGAAACACAAAGGTTTCAACTTTCCAGCAATAGTGGGTGGAATTTTTTCCTCCTATTTTTAAGTGTGATTTTATTTTCTAAGTGAAATTTTCAAAGGATAATGGATTTTTGTGAAAATTCTTTTGAGGAAGTGAAAGAGAATGTATCAGATCTATAGAAGGAAACACACCACAGACATTTGGAGTTGGTAAAAACCTTAGAGTTCATTTCATCAAACTCTTGGATTTTAAAGATGAGAGAACTGATTTCTAGAAAATTTGAATGATTTTTTAGAAAATTGAGAAAATGGTGGTCTAGACCTGAAACCAGAGCTGCTGGACTTGGTGTTCAATTTTCAGACCTGGATTTCATATCTAAAAGGGCAAATGAATTGAATCAAGGTTCATAAACAAACACAATCTGACAAGTAGCTTCTAATAAATGTCCTTGTTGGAAAGCTTAGGGACAGAACTTATTTTCTCCAAAGAAGGGGGTTTACAATACAACTTTCTAATAAACTAAAGATTTTATAATGTTGAAAACTGTCAAATCACAAGGCCAAGAAACTTTTTGAAGGCCCAATAGATCTTAAAGAAAAATTCCAAGACAGGTTAACATTTGCTGTATCCTTTAATTATTTTTTTTCAATGTCCTGGGTGCCTGATGAAGCAAACTTGAGTCCTCAAGCAAATTAAGAGTTGATAATAGTAGCTAGAAACAGATTGAATGCAAGTAAAATGAGGTTTTTTGAGATTTTTGCTTTCCAGAGTATAATAATATTGTGAGATATTGTTGTGTTAATTTCTATATATATCTTAAAAAAACTTTAATCCTGGGTCTTTATGCAAAGATCTGCTAAGTCATACTCTACTATTGCAACCCTCAGATTGCAAAACATAGATCTAGGGCTGGAAAGAATATTTAGGAGCCATTTTATCCAACTCCCTCATATTATAGATGAGGAAACTGTGACATAGAGAGGATAAGTTACTTGTCCAAGGTCATGCAATTGCTAAGTAGTAGAATCAGGATTTTAGCTCAGGTTTTGTGACTCCAAGTTCAGAGTTTTTTTTCAATGATCCAAATACTTTTGTTCTGAAATACAAGGAAGATGGGGGGCAGCTGGCCTCAGACACTTCCTAGCTGTGTGACCCTGGAAAAGTCACTTAAACTACCATTGCCTAGCCCTTCCCACTCTTCTGCCTTAAAACTAATACCCAGTATTGATTCTAAGATGGAAGGAAAGAGTTTTAATGAAAAATTAAAAAAAAAAAAGAAATACAAGGAGGATGAATGCTATATATCTCATCACACACTAACAATATAGCCCTGGTCAAGAAACAAATTCTATTTGCTTTGGAATCCTCATGTGTAAGATATGAATAATAATAGGGCCCCCCTGTCTAGGCTGTGAGGATCCAACTAGGTAATATTTGTAAAACATTTTACGAGTCTTAAAATAATATACAAATGCTAGTCGTAATTTATCGTGGGCCAGAAATGAGATTCAAATATCAATCTCTCCCGGCTTCAAGTTCAGCCAGTATCTTTACTATAACATCTTGGGTCTACTTCTTGGACCATTATGATTATATGTATGGTACAGGACATATGGTGTGTTAAGGAAGAAGTAGCACCTTTGACATGAGGGCTTACAAAATCCTTTTCAGCACTGCTTATCCATCATTGGTGTCTACCTTTCACCCAACACTCCCCCTGTGGCTCTATGTACAGTAGCCACACCCTGTCAAAACACTGTCTAGGCAAGTAATTTAACCTCTCTTTCTCTATAAAATGAGGGTAATCATATTCATGATGTTTGCTCATTTTCCCAGTCTTTTTCTTGACTTTTATTTTTATTTTAAAGGTGGGCTCTGTTCTCAGGGATGACAGGGAACTTTCTTAAACTTCAGTTCTTCCTTGATGCTACCCTTAGACTTATTTCTGGATTTCTGCAAATTTCAGTTCTTCCAAGGTGGTAGGATGGCCTATAGCCTGGGAGTTCCAAAAGCTACCTCCTTCTGTTGATTCAATCACCCCTTGAGATTGTTGATGGCTTGCAAATCTCAGAGCATTGTAAGATACCTAGCCTCAGGTGTGGTAGGGGACTTTTGATCTTACTCAGGGCTTCATCAGGTCAGGCATACTGTGGACTCCTCATTGAGCTTTGCTAAGGGCTATTATATCTGGGCTCTTACAGACCAGCACCCTGGGGACTGTCTTCGCTGTGGGCATCTAGCTCTAGGTTTACATAGACCTGGAGTGCCACACAGACTGCTTCACACAGGAATTCCTGACCTAAGTGCAGGCTTGCTTTGAACTTTATGGCATATGCTTTGGGTTGCAGTGCTGTTGTCTTAGGCAGGATCTCAGGGTCTGGATCAGTGGTTCCCAAACTTTTTTGGCCTACCATCCCCTTTCCAGAAAATAATATTACTTAGGGCCCCCTGGAAATTATGAAACTATTTATTAAACTCTGAATAGAATGTAATACAAAAAAAAGTGTGGCCATCACCACTTCCCTAGATCACTGCAGCACCCACCAGGGGGCGGTAGAGTCCACTTTGGGAATCACTGGTCTGGATGTTGTCTTGAGCCAAATTCATAACCTCGAACAGTAGGCATAGGGTAGGAGGCTTACTATTGGCTTGAGCAGTACTCCTTATTGTAGCTTCCTACTGACTGTTCCCCTCTCACTCCAGCGAATGAAACCCTTTTTGCCTACCTTTCAAATTGTTCTCTATATGAGTGTTGCTTCACACCATATTTTTGTTGGTTCTTTCACTACAGTATTTGTTTTGAGGAGTTATTTTAAGGTTGGTTGGAGAGGATTCTTGTGGTGGTTTGAGCTCTCCCTGCTTTTACTTCACTATCATGGCTTTGCCTCCCTTAATCATATTTATATTACTTACCTTGCAGGACAGTTTATGGTAAGTACCTCATAGCAGGTTAAGGACTATATGAAGTCATTATTATTAGCTTTCATGGAAAAGGTTCTTCTGAATTAGTTAGTGAGAGAAAGTGATCAGTATTCAGTTCTTGCAAATGGGCCAATCATTCTGGAATGATGGTTAAGAATTAACCTAGACAGTAGTCAATAGGTATAGAACTCTTTTCAGTTCCCTGATTCCTTGAGAACATAAGATGGATTGATTTCCCATATTGGGCATGTAGATAGATGACATTAATTAAGAAAGTGTGTTAATGACTCATCCAGGTTACAGGAATTTGGGTTGTACCCTTAGACCAGGCACTCATTCCCTTGAGATTAAAGTAAGGAGTAAAGATGGTACCTTTCATTTGTTCTTCTAACCCATGCTCATTGGAGAGAAGTTGGAGAAAAAAAATGATGAAGGTTGGTCCCTTCTGGATAGATGTTGACTAAGTTAGTAATAGTTCTCCTTTCCAATGACTACCTCATGAATAAAACCAACTCAGCAAAGTCAGAGTTTTCTTAGGACTCCATGAAAGGATTGAGCTCAAAACAATTCATTTATTCATTGAATAGATAAATGCCTTCTGTTTTCAGGTTAGTCTGAGATATAAAGATCTATATGTCAAGACTTATTCTTGTTGGTGGGTAAAATGAGAAGAAAAACATATATACTAATAATGATGATATCATGGAGAGTGAGAAAGATGCAAAAGTGAGAAACAACCAAAGTTTTATGAGATATTTGAGAAAGAAGAGGTCTCTTTGAACTTTGAGGTTTAAAGGAAGAGGTGTCCTACCAGTTCTGATAGAATGCTTTCTTCTTGCTAGCTAACAAAAGGAAATCCCCTTGTTCTAAGAAACAAAACTTCAAGAAAAGAAGGCTCAAACAGCTTCCTGGAAATCAAGTAGCACTTACAAAACACCATTTGCTTGCATTATTGTGTCAACGAATCAAAAACATACGGATTAAATTTCCTTGAAAATGCACAATGGCTTACAAATCAACAGGCTAGGTTTGATCTTTGCCAAAACAAGAGCAACTATATAAGAATGTGCAGTCTTCCCCAAATTAGACACGCTTCCAAGTGGGAAGCAAAATGGGTAAGGAAAACATGATGTCTCAGTGAATTTTGATAAAGTGCTTTGAAATCTTTTTTTGGACTTGTTAAGCTACTTATCATAGCAGAACTGAAGAAATGTTCCCAAAATGGTGTTTTTTTTTTGTTTTTAGTAAACAGTGCTATACTGCTTTCTTTTCCTCATTTTAACAATTTGTATAGGGGCTAAATATTTTCACCCCCATTTTTTTAATGAGAAAATGAAAGCAAGGAAAGACAAAGTGATATGCCAAGGGTCATAGATCAATTAAGTGATAAAATGGGGCTTGGAATTTTTTTCTGCGGAGTTCTTGTTCTAAATATTCTCAAACAGCCCCCTTGCTCTATCTTCCTAATAATGGTCATAGTTTAAATGATGTCTGTACAACCACAACTACATTATTTGTAAGAGTAAACCAATGGAATGAGGCAGGCAGAGTTGGTGTTTATGTGTGTGTGTGTATGTGTGTGTGATAATTTGTGCTTAAGCAAAATAATTCACATACTCAAGATTCTTATAGTCCATGGATGGAATGAATAGAAAAAGATCATATTAAATTCATTTTGTCCTTATCTAGCTTCTTTACATACCTAGTTATGGGTTGCCTTTAATAGGTTGACTGGCCTTATATGACATGGGAAAAAACTCTAGAAAGGAATTGAATTTTAAAAAATCTTTTAAAATTTAAAGTGTTTTATAACTAATTTTAAATGAATACTAGGGACTTTCAACATTTTTCAGGCTATTGAATTATGCTATTTATAAGCAAAGAGCACCCTTGTCAATAAGATTGGCAGAGCCAGTGAAAAAAATTTCAGCTGAGATGTTGCAACTGAGCATTATGAGACATCTCAGTCTAGGGCCAGTGGAAGGTCTGATGTCTCCTTGGTCACACCATGGGAGCATGAGTTTGTCTCCAGTAACTACAGTGGAAGCCCCAACTTTTAGATAACCCGTTTTAATATTTAATATAATGAAACCTTTTCTTTCAAAATGCTAATTCCCCAACAAGTTGCAGCAATGTATACTAGAATCTACTTATCATAGCAAGACATACTATGGAATACTTATAGGCAAATGATTGTCAAAAAGGCTGCAGAAGAGTAAGATATATTCAGACCTAACTTAAACAATTCTTCCCCTCCTGCTTCCCACTAAAATCTCCCACTCTTCAGGAAGGTGGAAGGCTGACAATGTCTCTCGGTTCTCCCTCTCCCTCTAAATCACCAGGCATGACTTCCAACTGATCCCAATTTCTTCAAGGATGGAAGAGTAGACTAACCTTTATTACCTAGTTTAGTAATTAATCACTCAACAAGTATTTATTAAGTACCTAGTATGTGCCAAACCCTGTGTTTAGTTTTGGAGATGAAAAGAAAAAAAAATTCTTGGTCTTTGGAGCTCACAGTCTAATTGGGGAGATGTATAATAACTAAATTAAACTCTGGTCCTTAATTTTCATAGTTTATTAATATTTACTTGAATTGGAGAAAGCAGAGAGAAAGAAGCCTAATTTTATCCTGCCATCGGGTTGGTCTCCCAATGGACCACTTAGCCACTTGTTTTTGGCTATACTCTGGAGAGAATAGAGAGAGCCCACTTCCTGGATCCCCTTAAACCTGCATCAATTTCCCAATCATTTCCTGGTCAAGTGCCTAGGTCACTAGGTCACTGTCCAGTGACCTACCCTCAGTGGTGTGATGTAAACATAGGCAGGACCCAGATGCGTGATCCTGGGAGAGGGCTCCCCTCCCACAGATGACATGGCGACCAACTATATACAAACATAAGCTACATATAGGATTTATTGTAGACTAAAAAGGTAAAGCTCTAGAATTAAAGCAGGTAAGAAAGACTTCCTTTAGAAGATGACATTTTTGCTGGTATTGGTAGGAAGCCAGGAGACAAGATGGAAAACATTCTAAAACTGCAGGACATCCAGTAAAAGTTCCCAAAGTTGGGAGAATTTATGAAAAGCAATGAAGCCAGTGTCACTGGATCACTGTGTACGGGGGTCTAAAGTGTAAAAAGGCTAAAAAGACTGGTTAAGTTGGTTGTGAAGTGCATTGAAAGACAGAGGATTTTATATTCAATCCTGGAGGGAACAGTCACTGGAGTTTAATAGGGATGTGTATATAGGCAACTAGGTGGCACTGTGAATATAGAAAAGCACTGGTCTTAGAACAGGAATACTCATTTTCAAGAGTTCAAATATGGCCTCACTTACTAGCTGTGTGACCCTAGGCAAGTCACTTAATCCTGTTTGCTTTAGTTCCTCATTTTTAAAATGAGCAGGAGAAGGAAATGGCAAACTACTTTAGTGTCTTTGAGAAGAAAACCCCAAATAGGGATCATGAAGAGTTGGACATGACTGAAATGACTGAACAACAACAAAGGAAAAAGTTTGTGGTATGGTGAGACCTATGAGTTAGGAAGATCACTTTGACATCTGAATGGAAGATAGACTGTGTGGGGAGAGACTTGTAGTAGATAGACCAACTAGTAGGCTATTACAATAGTCTAGACATCAGGCAATGAGAGTCTGCACTGGGGTGATAGCAGTGTCAGAGAGAAAAAGGTCTTACAAAGATAAAATTGATGAGATTTGACTAAAGATTGTATATGGTGGTATAAAAGACAGTGAGTGGTCAAATATGGCACTTAACTTGCAAACTCATATGACTGGAAGTAATAAGGAAGTTTGGAAGAGAGGAGGGTTTGGGTAAAAAATAAAAATTTTAGTTTTGAATATATTGAGTTTAAGATGTTTACTATTCATCTAGTTTGAGATGCCCAGTAGGCAGTTGGAGATGCTCCACTGGAGATCAGCAGAAGTTAGACTGGTTGAGTAGATTTCAGAATCATTAGAACAGAGATGATAATTCAATCCATAAGCTTATTAGATCACCAAGTAAAATAACGTAGAGGGAAAAGAGGGCCAAGCAACAACAAGGAGTACATAGGAATAAAAGCAGTATATGATGGGAGTAATCCAAGGTAAAGGGCAAGATTCGCATGACAAAATTGATAATATAATAAGGACTCAAAAAAAGAGAGAGGAGTAGAATTAAAATAGCTCACCAAAAGCAAGTATAGCTGCTACAGGGGTATTGGCATGAAAAAAGACCTGAGGGGTTTAGGGTTTGGAAGTCATGATATAGATGAATAACAGGATTTTAGGGTTTCAAGGAAAAACAAGAGCTAGAAAGACAATAGATCTTCACAAGAAAAGGGAATTTCAGAGTCCATAAACATGGAAGTGATGCATTTTGTAAGTAATTGCAAGCTGAAAAGCATGATCATCTTTGAGTGTGACTAGGGTAGGATTGAGGAATAGGTCATAAAATAATCACTAATGAGAACTTGCTGCTTTCAATTATTCTAATTCAAATTATTCTAAAAGAGGAAATTGTGGTTTGGAAAATCATACCATCAAAAGCATCAACAAACATTTATTAAGCCTCCACCATGTGCAGCATAGAGGAAATATAGTACAATGGATACAGAGCTGACCTAAGAATCAGGAAGATGTGAGTTCATTTCTCACCTCAGATAAATTGTAATCTGGTACAAGTTATTGAATTGCTTTGCACATTAGGCAGCTCTCTATGACTATAAATTGTAGACAAATTACTGATCGACATGGGTAGAATGAATTGACTCACCTAGAATTTAATATAACAATGAAATCACAAGTCCACTTGACAAAGAGAAAATAAAAAATGTGTTGTACTATACCTAACTCTGGTGGAGATATAAAACTACCTACAAGAAGTTTCCAGTTTAAAAGGAGTAATTTACCCTAAGAATCAGTGCTCTTTCTTTCTCTAAATTATGTTTATATATATTTTACATATTATATCACCTGAGTGGAATGTAAACTCCTGGAAGACTCAGATTTTTTTTTGCTTGTTTTTTTGAACTTTGTATGTTGTAGTTTTTTAAAAAAATGATTGTTGGATTGGATTGGTGTTAAGATATATAGATATACATGGCATACAATTTGTTACATTTTAAGTGTATAAGAGAAGTCTGGACTACAATGAATTCAGAATTCATTAGGTGGGTGAGACCAAAGAAGACTCTTTGAATGAGGTAATATTTGGTTTGGGCTTTGAAAAATAGGAAGGGTTTCTGTAGGTAGAGTTGGCCATTTTTTGGCATAGTATTGTGATAATAATCCTGATGGTATGAGGATCTGAAGCTGGGTAAAGTGTGTGAGTCCTAAGTGAAACACTTAAGATGTATTAGTGAATCTCAAAGGACCCTCACAGCAATAGCTGCTATTAAAATATGGTTAATCTGCTGGACCCAACTCCAGATATAACAGTGTCCCAGAGTAACCGGCCAGATAAAGAATCTGCTGTTAGAACTACACATATACTTGTCCAAGTGACACTGGCCTCAATAAGATAATGCTTGATTGACTGCGAATTATACTTTACTATGAATGGTACCCTTCTTCTCTTCCCTTCAAATATCCCAAGGATGTAATCACTAAGCCCTAAGGTAATAGATGGAAACAAACCTAAGGTAAGTTTGAAGATTTATTGTTAACAGGCTTGGGGAAGGGAAGCAGGGTAATGGCTGGGAAGAAGGAAAACAGGAAGTCCTTAAATAATGTAAAGGGGAAAAAGGGTTTTTTGGGGGGTTCAATATATTAAAAGATGGTCGGTCACCAGAGGATTGAACTATTATCAATCCTCAATTAAGAATAACCTCAAGTCAAAATCGACTTTTATGGAAGTTTATTTACAATTAAGAAGAGAGAGAGAGGAAATAAGGAAATAAGAATCTAACCCAGTAGGTAATTTACTACAATCCTCTAATTAATCCAGGTAGATCTAATAAACCCTCAGCCGAGAGTCAGAGGGCCATAGGCTTGGAGGTGAATGAAGCAAAAATTCATTAATTAAAAGAAGTTTCTTAAGAGAAGTTCAAGAAGATTCAGTCTTTAAACTCACCACATGGAATTCAAAAGATGATATTGAAAGTAGTCTTACCAAGGTCTTAACACTCCTTCATGGACCAGAAGAGCTCCTTCATCAGCCACCCTCTTCACCAGAAGCTTCCACCCCGACTGAGGACCTTCTCCTTTTAAAGGAGTCACTTACATGTCACTTCCTGTACCTTCCTCCTAAATTGCATGTCCAATCACAATAGTGATTCTCATAGTACTGCCTAGGGGACAGTCAGTTGATTCTGATTCTGCTCTAGCACACTTGAGTTACAAACCTCCCAGAATTAGAGGTGTTCTCACCTTTGGTGATTAAATCTAAAGATGGGCAGTGTAGACTTAATCTAATTATCACAGTAACCAAGGCTAATAATGATAATGATATCTAGGTTGATGATATTCAGATTTACCAGTTGCCAGTCTGGTTGGGCCAAACTGGCCCAACCTAAATCAAGGTTACTCTGCTGATAGTTCTTTGGTGTTTCTTTTTGGTGATTAATTCAGGTCCCTGTGATAAATGCTCTGTTATCTTACCTCTGAGAAGATTTAAGTCACATTTCACAGTGGACCTATCATGTAAGTATGTAACCTAGAGAGACACTGCATATAGGTAGAAGTATAAAAAAAACAACAACATTTCAAATCTTAGATTCATTCCTTTTTAAGTCCAAAAAAAGAGAATTCTTATTCATGTATTTATTACCAATTGGCTGACAGCAGTGGAGATCCTTATTTTAATGCCAAGACTCTTTCTGACACACACAATAAAACACAAATAAATTGTTATGGTGTTTGGGACATATGGGTTTGCCAGTACTTTACAGTTTTCCTTTATCTCTTCAAACCAGACAGTAGAAGCAGAATCCAAATGCATTCCAGGTGAGTGTCAGAACTCCAATTCAATTCAGCCTAACACAAACCTCAACTAGTTTATTGGCCTTGCCTAATATATATAGAGATGGGTTAGAGGACAAGAGAGTTGGAAGAGCAGCATCAAATTTAGCATTAGCCAGAGACTAAATGAGTCTGGATAATTATATTATTTGTTATGATTTTTGTATAATATTTATAACAATACTATATTACATCCTAATTTAAGAGAGTTTAATTCAAGCATCCATGCCAATGACTCTCTTGTTTCGCATTAGTAGATGTGTGCTTTTTATTCTACATATTTTCTTAGCATGGGGATGTGACCCTCTATTTATTTGTAAAAGGAATATTACTTTTAATTGCCTTAGTTGACCGATTCAGTGATAATAGTTATAAAATTACAGACTACAAAAATTGGTAGAGATCTTACACAACATTTAGCCCAAGCCTCTCCTTTTATTGATGAGATACCCATACTCAGAAAGGTCAAATGATTTACTCTGTCTTACACAATTAAGTAGTAGCAAAGCTGAGAACAGAACTTAAGAACAAAAGAACAAGGGTTTCATGATTTTTATTCCAGAATTCTTCTCATTCAGGGAGGGAGTGAATCCTTACTAATTTAACATGAAAGATTTTGTTAGTTGGTTTATTTGAAGTCATAGATTAAAAAAAAAACAAAATAAAAAACCAACAGTAAAATTCTCTGGCAGTTAACAAAATAGATATACACAGAAAATTAAAGATATAAAATAGAATGGAGATAGGGTCTCAAATATTGACCCTCTCCAATGTTATGTCTTTTATGTATGACTAACTTATACCCATCAGGCTATATGATTGATAACATTAGACAACATCTGCCCTCTGTGAGTCATCCTCAGAATTGAATCCAGAGCAAGAAAGAACACATTTTAACTTTTAAAGTCTCATCATGGTCAATAGGGAATAGGGAGTTCCAAGGGTTTAGGAGATAACTAAGTTGATCCAATTTGAAGATTGACTTTAGGAGGTAAAAAAGCTCATGCTGCTGTCAGTGTGGGAGTAGGAATGGGAAGAAACACCAGGTGTTGGGAATAACTTAAAAGCCCAACTTCTTTGCATTATCAGTTGGAACATTTCTGACATATCTAGAGGATGTGACAACACCTTATGTGTCTCATCAATGGGTCTGGCCAGAAGACCAAGGAGAAGAAAATTAAATAGAGGTTGAAGGAGGACACAGGAGAAAGAGATCATGGTTTACAATAACCAGCAGAGAAGGATGGGATTCAGGATCTTAGGATCATAGATTTAGAGCTAAAAGAGACTTTACAGATCATCTCCAACCCCTTCTTTTTTTTTTACCTTCCGTCTTATAATCAAAACTGGATATTGGTTCTAAGGCAGAAGAGTGGTAAGGGCGAGGCAATGGGGTTAAGTGACCTGACCAGGGTCACACAGCTAGGAAGTGTCTGAGGTCAGATTTGAATTCAGGACCTCCCATTTCTGAGTCTGGCTCTTAATCCACTGAATCATACAGCCTTCCTCTCCAGACCCCCTCTTTTTACTGATGAGGAAACTGAGGCCAAGTGGTTAAATGACTTCCTAGCAATAAGAAGCAAACCCAGATTTGAATCCAGGTTCTCAGCATTCAAAGTCAGTGCTTTGTCATGCACTCAGTCTCCTAGGTCCATGTCACTGTTTTTTCTTTTCTTTCTCTTCACTTTCTTTTTATATAATTTTTAACCATGCAAAAACCTTACTGTCACAGGACACAATGCTCTTTGTGACGTTGGTTTGGAACCTTATCACTACCTCTTTTTATTTTTAACCAAACTGTGTAACTAGGGACCAACCAATCCAAGGTTTGGGAGGAGCCCTTGAGGCATATTTCCCTCCAGCTTCAGTCAGACAGAAATTTGACGTTGTTGATCCATTAGCCAACCAACCATAGGTCTGCTATCCAAAATATGTGCTGACCACATGTGAAACTATATCTCCTGTCAAATACCAACCACAGAAGGTTGTCGTTAATAATTTAATGAGTAGACAATGTGGTGGAGATTAATCTCAGCTCTTCACGTGCTAGGGTTCAGGAACAGCTCTGGCAAATGCAAGATGCATTAGAAACCCCATTGCTGGCCACAGACAGCACAATAAAGTGCACGCTAGAGATGAACAGCATCTGTGGAGGAGATAAAGCCTCTTGTCATCTCCTGTTGGAAGTGGGAGCATTGGCCGTTTTTCAAGTCTGTGAATCCAGCCCAGCCTGAAGATTGAAATATAGCTTTGCCTCACTGGTGAGGGTGCCAAGTCTGACTCTGTGACCCTCCTTTCCCAAAGAAGATGGGTCATGAAACAAAAACACTCAGAAAAAAAAAAAAGCTTCTGGACATCAAAAATATCTTGAATCCTCCCAGATTTCATTGCTGTAGATAAAAGGTCATTACTCACCTTGGCTAATTCAATTTTGGTAGAGTCAACAACGTCAAACACATTCAAGGAAGCAGTTAAATAGCAAAAACTTCCCATCGTGCTCCTGACCATTAATCTAAACAAGAATAAGCTTTGTTATTTAGTCCTAAAGAGAGAAATTTCTGAATGGCAGGGAATCTCAGCAGATAGTTAGACTGTTTGCTTTAGGGGTCAGGAAGACCTCAGTTTTATACAATTGGTTATGCAATTGAGAGTTTTGGAATCAGGAAGACCCAAATTCAAATTCTGTTTAAGATACTAAGTATGGTACCCCAAACAAGTCATTTAACTTCTTTCAGCCTCATATCCCTCATCTATAAAATGGGGATAATAATAGCACTTGTAGAAGTGTCATAAGAATCACATGAAAGAATGTATGTAAAGAGTTTTGAAAACCTTCAAGTGTTATTTAAATGCTCGCTATAATAATTGTTGTCATAGTTGTTTTTGTTGTTGTTTTGTAGGTTGTAGTGATGACAGCCCAAATCCTGCCTCAGATATGTACCAGCTGAGTGATTTCGACCTAGTCACCTTAAATCTTTCATTCTCAGTTTACTCATAGGTAGCAAGATAGTGCATCATTCCATGCACTTTAAGGTCATTTCAAGCTCTAAATCTATGATCTAAATATTTGGTGCACTTAGCACAGTGCCTGGCACTGAGCTGATGCTTAAATGTTGACTGATTATGGAGTCATGGTTGATTACAGCCTGTTAGAGAAATAGCTCTGCAACACATCCATTCCATGAAGCCCAATTAGATTGGGTAAAAAAACACAGAATGGGTAAATGAGAAATATTCCAGATATTAATTCCTAGTTTCTTTCTGGAGAGCCAGTTAGGAAATAAAGTGATTTGTCTCTGTGACAGTGCCTTCAACATGCTACGAGAGTCCCATACTTAGTTTTCCAGACTATTGCCATTTTAAAAGTTCTTTTCCACATTGCTAAAATGTAAGCCAGATGGGAGTGACACAAGCATAGGCAGACCAAATATTTTTAGGCTCATTCTTACACTTTTGATTCTGATGACACACAGGACAACTGTGCTTTCTCACAAAATAATCCCTGGTGCCACTGCCAGGGAGAGACTACTTGGCTAGAATACACTGATCTGTTTGATTTCCACTGTCATTTCTCCTTTTCTTTAGCTTACATTGTTATTTATCTGGGAGAACTCTATGGAAAGAATATGTCCTTTTCATGTGCAACAGTGATAGAAGCTATCACAATAAGAATTCAGGGAGGCATCATGGTGTAGCAGTAGAGAAGGCAATATTTTTTTAGTTTATAAAAAATCCCAGCAATAATTGATCATGTTCACTTACCTGGACACTAACACTCTTGGCTTAATTTGTTTACATCAAATTCTGTTAGGACAGTGCAATTTTTTCAATTAAAATAAATTATCTTCTCTTTCTGGTTTAGGGGACTCTACTTCATGAAAACAATTCAGTATCAGCTGGGATTTCAGCTGGGAACATCTGGAGGACCTTAAATCCTTCCTTGCTTCATCTTTTCCAGTTCATGTTAACTTTATTCCTTTCATTCTTTTTTTGAGAGTAATTACATGCAGTGAGGAAAAGGTGGCTTTAGGAGCAAAGCCTATCAATCCTATCACTCATCTTAGTGGATAGTGATAAGAATAATTTCTTTTCAATTTCATTTCTATCAACAATAACCAAATGACTAGGGCTAAAAGGTTTTAAGGACTTGAATTAATTAAATTCAGTTGAATTTTACAAGTGTTTTCTGTATGCCTACTATGTGCAAGATACCATTCTAGATACTGAGGATATAAAAACAAAAGGGAAAAGGTTCTTCCTTTCAAGAACTTCCATTCTGCTATGGAATCCACCATAAAGACAGATGAATAAGTATGAAGGAATTCAAACTAATTTCTAGACACTAGCTATTTAGAGTTAGGAAAAGGCGAAGAAATCAAGAAAAGCTTTAAAAAAAAGTGGCATCTGAATTGAACCTCTAACAAAGTTGGAGTTCCAAAAAGGGATGGTGATGAGGAAGAACATTCCATGCAGATAATGTCAATTATACAATTAATTTGGTACAAAACAGAGATGCTGGAGTCAGAAGGACTCTATTAAAATCTCAACACTGGTGCTTATTGCCCATCTGACCTTGAGTAAAAAACTTTTATTTCCAGTTCTTAGCTTCTTTATCTATAAAATAAAAGTATTGAGTTGGATAGCCACAGAGGTCCCTTTAAATTTTAAATCTATAACCCTTAGAATTGGGTTGCATCACTGCTCCAGTAATCCCTGCATAAAACTTCCCAGGGAACTATTGGAAGTAATAAATGAATACTAACATGAATAGACTGCCAACAACAAAGGGTTTCATTCAACACATATACGTTAAGTACCACACTACACTAGGCACTCCTGATATGAAGACAAAAATAAAACTGTCTCTGTCTTTGAGGATTTTTGGTCAATTTGGGGTAAGCAACACATACATGTAAAAATGCAAAGTAATTTGGGGGAAGTGAGTCACAGACAGTTTATGCAAAATGTTGAGTTTGAAGATGCACTTTCTACCTTCCCCTCCTTACCCAACCTGGAACAGGCCGCCCCAAATATTGATGTACTGGCTGGGGGAGTAGTAAGGCTGTCCTTTTTACCATTGGTTTGAGTACCTCTCCTTAGACTACAAAGCATTTATCTCAGATGTTATGGGCTTTAAAGCCACTATTCAAGTAAAGCTACTCTCCCTAGGATCCCAGCCCTCTAACTTCCCCCATCATCTTGTTCAAAGAACAAAAGTATAGGCTATGGCTTCTTATGATACCACTCTTGAGCTAATGAAAAACAGAATCTTTCTAAGAAGGTCAATGTGTGTGCAATGAATATATGAGCAAACAAGTGGAAGCCTGAATTTTATTGGTGATGCCCACAAACCGGATCACTTAAATGCTCAAAATCTTTTCTCCAATCTTCTCCATTTTGGAATTATTTATTGCTTCACATAAGAAAGGGAAAGTTATACAGTACCAAACTCCCATAGATTAATTAATACCGCTCAAATATCCTATAGAAATGACTCCCAGAAAACTAGGTCCTATCCAGAACTAAAGTTCTAAAAATATCCTCCAAACTATTATCTAGAATCATTGTTCTGAAGTCTGTAAGACATTAGGAGCTCAAAGACAGAAGGTGACTGCAAATGTGTTTGCCAGTTTAACCAGATGTAAAACCAATGACATGTGATATATTCCATTTTGCTATAAATAGAAGGCAGAGGGTTACTATTAACTATTTGGTAATTAATAAAATGTGCAGAATATAGAGACAGAACTCACTCCTGATCCTCAATTAATAACACCATATTCTTTCCACCAAAAAGCAAGCATTCCAGATGTTAAGTAATGCTTTTATAAAGGCCATCTTTTAATGGTAGCTTAGATAATAGGTTTTAAGTCAGAAAGTGGCACTTTTCTCAGTGATGATGATGATGACAATAATGATGAAGATCACATATTTGCAAAAGAAAAAATCAAACAAAGAACAATTGGTTTCTTAATCCTTCATGTGTAAGCATGAGTGATAAATACATTGAGTTTGGTGTTCTGGTAGAGTTGTGTTAATGTGAAAGGATTATGAGGGGAAAAGATAGAAAGCAAGCTATAATTATTAATAATAATAATATAAGTAATTAATCAGTAGATTGCTGCTTGTGTAAAATTATACTCTGATAAACGGATTTTTACCATTAAAAAATACAGACTTTAAAAGCCAGAAGTCATCTTATAGATCATAGTAGTTGAAGCTTTTCATTTTATAGATTAGGATAATGAAATTATAAATTATGTGTTTTAAGTGACTCTAAAATCACAAAGATAGTAAGTGGTAGAAATGAGACTCAAATTCAAGAATTCTGATACCCAGTCAAGTCAATTTCTGCTACATTATGCTTAGATTGGATCTGGATTTGGTACTGAGTTTGGGGAAATTATGACTCTTTCTGTATGCCAACTCAACTTGGGTAAATAAAAGTTTCACTTAAAAAGGACAAGATGGGTCCTCTTTTATAAGAAAAGGATATTGTGTTAGTGCCAGCACAGAAGAAACAGACTAAGACAAAAGGATTCCTCCCCACCTCCTTTTTTTCCTAGAGGACTCTGGAAATGACAATTCCTAAAAAATATTTAAATTGCATTTTTGGTTGGCTGAATGTATACACTTTGTTGATGAAGTGCTTTCCAATATAAACTTTTAAACTAGACACTAAACATTTGCTTGCTTCTATATTGTGAGAGTCAGTGCAGGCATGTAAACAAAAATGCAAAATTCACAGCACAGCATTCCTGCTGGGAACAATGTTAATAAGATAGATAGATTCATAGTAAAAAAGTCTAAGAGCATAAGTTTCTCTAGCCACCAATATTGTAGGGACAGGCATGTTGGGTGTGGGGGAAGGGATGTATTTTCTTTCTTTCTTTCTTTTCTTCTAGAGCAAACTTAGATGCTTTCATTTTTTGAAAACAATGGCTTAAGTCTGGGTACTCCTTCCTGTAGCTAGGCATGGATTGTACTGATGTCTCACTACCTCCATCTGTTTCCTGTGTAACTGTTATATCTGATCAACTTTGTCTCTATTTGCTCTCCAACTTAGATATTGAGTGTTGTTGTTCATCAAACAGGGAGTTTGAAATGTATCTCATCCCTAAGAAGCCAGGGATCAGAAAGGAATGGTCCTATGAATTTATAGATGCTTGGTGGCACAGTGATCATTTTTTGACTAAGTAAACAAATAATCTGGATACTTCAAATAATAAGTCCTTTTTTGGTTCAATGGATGTGTTGGGTCTCCACTATTGGTCCTCCACAAAAAAATCAGAAGAAGTTTAATATTCTATTTACTTTAGTAATATAAGTGATGTCTGTGTTGTCACAGAATGATTTATTAGATAAAATATGGTGAATAGCAACCAATATAACTGGATCAAAGGTTTGTGAACCATTTTGATTTTATAGTTGAATATCATATCCCAGAGCATATTAGTGCAGTAGAAATAACACAAAATTGACATGCAGAGGAAGAATCTGAATTGCATATTGTATGACACTCAGATAATGACTCTTCTTCTCTCTTGACCTGATTTTCCTCTTTATTTTTTATATTGTAAATTAAAATTTATTTAATTAATTAACTTGGAATATTTTTCCATGGTTATAAGATTCATGTTCTTTCCTCCCCTCCCCCCACCTCCTCCCTTAGTTGATGCACAGTTCCACTGGGTTTTACATAGGTCATTGATCAAGACCTATTTTCATATCATTAATATTTGCACTTGGGTGCTTGTTTAGACTCTAAATCCCCAATCATATCTCCATCAACCCTTGTGATCTAGCAATCGTTTTTCTTCTGTGTTTCTATTCCCATGGTTCTTCCTCTGAATGTGGATAGCATTCTATGTCATAAATCCCTCAGAATTGTCCTGGATCACTGCATTGCTGCTAGTAGAGAAGCTCATTACATTCGATTTTACCACAGTGTATCTATCAGTCTCTATGTATAATGTTCTTCTGGTTCTGCTTTTTTCACTCTGCATCAATTCCTGGAGGTTGTTCCAGTTCCCTTGGAATTCCTCCAGTTCATTATTCCTTTGAGCACAATATTACTTTCCTTTATTGTCCTGTTAGCCAATCTACTAAGTGTGAGGTGGTACTTCAGAGTTGATTTTATTTGCATTTCTCTAATTATGAGAGATTCAGAACACTTTTTCCTTCGCCTATTGATAGTTTTGATTTCTTTATCTGAAAATTGCCTATTCATGTCCCTTGCCTATTTATTGATTTGGGAATGGCTTGATTTTTTGTACAATTGATTTAGCTCCTTAAATTTGAGTAATTAGACCTTTGTCAGAGATTTTTGTTATAAAGATTTTTTCCCAATTTGTTGCTCCTCTTGTAATTTCATTTGTATTGATTTTTTTTGTACAAAACCTTTTTAATTTAATGTAATCAAAATTATTTATTTTATAATTTTTTTTCTAATTCTTGCTTGGTTTTTAAATCTTTCCTTTCCCAAAGATCTCACAAGTATACTATTCTGTGTTCACCTAATTTACTTAAATTTCCTTCTTTGTAATCAAGTCACTCACCCATTCTGAATTTATCTTGGCCTAGGGTGTGAGATGTTGATCTAAACCCAATCTCTCCCATACTGTTTTCCAATTTTCCCAGCAGTTTTTGTCAAAGAGTGGGTTTTTGTCCCAAAAGCTGGGATCTTTGGGTTTACCATAGACGCTCTTGCTGAAGTCACTTACCCCAAGTCTATTCCATTGATCCTCCCTTCTGACTCTTAGCCAGTACCATATTGTTTTGATGACCACTGCTTTATAGTACAGTTTAAGATCTGGTACTGCTAGGTCACCTTCCTTCACATTTTTTTATTGTTTCCCTTGATATTCTTGACCTTTTGTTCTTCCAAATGATGATTTTCCTCATCTTTATCCCTCCCCCAGGTATCTTTATTTTTTTAATTTTTTTTCCAAACATTTATTAATATTCATTTTTAACATGGTTACATGATTCATGCTCCTCCTTTCCCCTTCACCTCCCGCACTCCCCCCACCCATGGCCGATGCGCATTTCCACTAGTTTTGTCATGTGTCCTTGATCAAGACCAATTTCCAAATTGTTGGTAGTTGCATTGGTGTGGTACTTTCGAGTCCACACCCCCAATCATGTCCACCCAGACCCATGCGTTCAAGCAGTTGTTTTTCTTATATGTTTCTTCTCCTGCAGTCCTTCCTTTGAATGTGGGTTTTGTCTTTACCATAAATCCCTCAGCATTCTCCTGGGTCATTGTATTGCTGCTGGTACAGAGGTCCATTACATTCAATTTTACCATAGTATATCAGTCTCTGTGTACAATGTTCTTCTGGCTCTGCTCCTTTTGCTCTGCATCTGTTCCCGGAGGTCTCTCCAGTTCGCCTGGAACTCCTCCAGTTTGTTATTCCTTTTAGCACAATACTATTCCATCACTCGCATATACCACAGTTTGTTCAGCCATTCCCCAATTGAAGGACATACCCTCCTTTTCCAATTTGATGCCACCACAAAAAGCACAGCTATAAATATTGTCGTACAAGTGTGTTTATCTATGATCTCTTTGGGGTACAAACCCAGCAATGGTATGGCTGGATCAAAGGGCAGGCATTCTTTTATAGCCCTTTGAGCATGATTCCAAATTGCCAGCCAGAATGGCTGGATCAGTTCACAGCTCCACCAGCAATGCATTAATGTCCCAATTTTGCCACATCCCCTCCAACATTCATTACTCTCCCCTTCTTTCATTTTAGCCAATCTGCTAGGTGTGAGGTGATACCTCAGAGTTGTTTTGATTTGCATTTCTCTAATTATTAGAGATTTGGAACACTTTCTCATGTGCTTATTGATACTTTTGATTTCTTTACCTGAAAATTGCCTATTCATGTCTCTTGCCCATTTATCAATTGGGGAATGGCTTGAT
>NC_058132.1:160205374-160255163 GCF_016433145.1 Gracilinanus agilis
ATTGCTATATTTATTACCATATAATTGGACAAAATAGTTTTTAATAATTGCCTTGATTTCCTCTTTATTAGAGGTGAGGTCTCCCTTTTCATCTTCAATAATGATAATTTGGTTTTCTTCTTTCCTTTTTTTAATTAGATTGACTAGTACTTAGTCAATTTTATTTGTTTTTTCAAGGTACCAGCTTCTAGTCTTATTTATTAATTCAATAATTCTTTTACTTTCAATTTTATTAATTTCTCCTTTAATTTTTATAATCTCTAATTTGGTTTTTAACTGAGGATTTTTAATTTGTTCCCTAGAAAGGGAAAACTAGAAAGTTTTTTTTTTTAATTTGCATGCCCTGTTCATTGATCTTTGCCCTCCCTAATTTGTTAATATATGCACTCAAGGATATAAATTTCCCCCTGAGTACTTCTTTAGCTACATCCCACAGATTTTGATAGGATGTCTCATTATTGTCATTCTTTTCAATGAAATTATTAATTGGTTCTATGATTTATTCTTTAACTAACTGATTTTGGAGAATCATATTATTTAATTTCCAATTAGTTTTTGATTTGCCTCTCCATGTACCCTTACTGATTATTATTTGTATTGCATTATGATCTGAAAAGTTTACATTTATTATTTCTGCTCTTTTGCATTTGTTTGCCATGTGTCTATACCCTAGTACATACTCAGTCTTTGTGAATGTACCATGTGCAACTGAAAATAAGGTGCTGCCCCTCTCTGCTTTATCCTTGCACCCAAGGTCTGCACACTTTAGGCTCCTTGGGTCTC
This sequence comes from Gracilinanus agilis, assembly GCF_016433145.1. Taxonomy (NCBI): domain Eukaryota; kingdom Metazoa; phylum Chordata; class Mammalia; order Didelphimorphia; family Didelphidae; genus Gracilinanus; species Gracilinanus agilis. The sequence continues at coordinate 160,206,158 of NC_058132.1, forward strand.
AAGTCTAGCTATTCTCAGGGTCAAGCCTCCTGGTGGTCCCCTTGCTTGCTCCTCTGCCAGAGGTTATTTTAAGAGTCTCAGCACTCTGCTTCCACAGTAAGGCACCCCTCCATGGTAGGTCCCCTCCCAAGGTCTGAACGCAAGGTCTGTGTTCAAAGTCCATATTCTTTAGCCTTTTGGGGTTTTAAGTCTTGCTGCACTCAGGAGCCAGCCTTTGGTGGCCCTAGGTAACTGCCAAGAACTTAATGAATGCCCCAAACATGCTCTAACTCTTGTGCACTGACTTTGGCACTGTAGGTGGTGGTGTACGTATTGATTAGCTCACATTTTAGTGAGAGCTATTTCATCCCCTTATAGCATAGAAATGCTCAAATTCCACGTACCTTCAATGCTGTGCCCTATTGTGGGGTCCCTTCATTCATTTGGATTTGGTTTCTGTGTCCTTTTTAGGTGTCATATATAGGTGGGTTAGGAGAGATAAGCACCCCACTTCTACTCTGCAGCCATCTTAACCCGGAAGTCCTCCCTCGTTTTTAAAGTAAAAGGATAGAGAAGGTACCTCTGTTATCCTTTCTAGCTTTAAATCTAAGATCCTAGGATCCTATTGAGTTTTCAAACTTTAACAAGTCACACCAAGCAATTCTCAAGACTTTTATTAGTCATATGATGTTTCCAGTCTGTGTGTGTGTGTGTGTGTGTGTGTGTGTGTGTGTGTAGAACTGTGATTTTTATTGGGAATTCTCTGGTATGGAAATTTCCCCTTTTGAACTATATAGTTAACTACTGTTAAGCTTATATTCTTAGAGTGTTACCTGTAATACTGAGGATTCCAGTGACTAATCCAAGGCACTAGCATGCTATAGATATTACATGGCAAAGATGGTACTCAAGTCTAGATTTTTTGATACCCTGGCAAATGCAGTATTGACCATAACATTCTTAGGCTGAATCTGACTTTTATTATGAGGCAGGTAGTGGTCCAGTGGATAGAGTGTCAGGTCCAGAAAGACTTGAATTCAAAGTTAGTCTCAAATAATTTCTAGCTGTGTGATTCTGGGAAGGTCACTTAAACTCTGATTGTCTCAGTTTCCTCAACTATAAAATGAGAATGATAATACTACTTACCTCTTAGGGTTATTGTGAGGATAAAATTTGATAATTTTTGTAAGAGTACTTAGCAAAGTGCCTGGCACATATGTGCTATATAAAGGATTATTCCTTTCTTCTTCCATGATCACACAGTCAGTATACATCAAAGGCAGAACTGCGTTTTCTATACTATCTCATAGATCATATCATCTCCCTTGAGAATATATCAGTTTCATGAAAATTTAAGTATTGCAATTCTGTCAAGAGATCCATATAGGGTGTTGCATTTATTGTCATATGTGATTTTTGTGTCAGTTGGTTTTGCTTAACTGTTTTTCATTTCTTTAATACAAAGGGAATGTATATTAGATGGCTTTATACATGAGTTTATCATATTGTAAAAACAAAAAGAAAAAGAAAAGAGAGAGAAAGGGAGGCAGGAAGGAAGAAAAGAATAGAGGGAGGGTGGGAGGGAGAGAGAGAGATCTTTGGTCAACCGCATTTAAAATAATTGTTTAGTGTTTTTTTAAAACTTTAGGTTACTCACATTTTGATTCTTCAGAGATTGTGATGTTCAATTCATTAATGACACTATATAATATCTCTGAGAGAAATTTGATATTAAAATAATGAGTTTTAATTTCAAGATGTTCATTCAAAATGAATATACTGATGGAATAACTTAGCAAGCCACGCCACTGACTTATTTTGTTGAATCTATGATCCCATCGATTGGTGTATTTCTTCTAACAGTGCATATCACAAGCCATTTATGCTTGCCCATAAGTGACTTTCTGATATATCCTCCAATAATTTTTCTACAGTTCGTTCAAAGTTTAGGGGTTGTTTAATTAATAGTTCAAGTACTGAAAAGTTTGAGAGCTCTGTTGCAGAATGTCAGAACTCTATTTGAGTTGATATACAGAAAGCATGAAAGTCAGTGTAAGAATTTAAATGAGATAAGAGATGAGCAAGAGTGATATAAAATTCATGGTATAATTAATAATACATTTTTGTTGACACATTCTTGACCAAATCCATAACACAAATAAAATTCTTTGTCACTTCCAGAGAAGTAACGAATGTCATTGAGGCAACAACACTGGTCTTACAGTAATAAATTATATGGCTTATGTCAAGTGACATAACTTCCCTGGAGTAATTGATTTTTTTTCATCTGTGTAATGGGGATAAAGTTGTCTTCAAGATCTACTTCATAAAGTTGACCAAATTAGTTCATATACATAAAATGATTGATCATTTATTACTTATATGGAATAGAACATATAGCATATAAAGCAAAAACATGAAAGTTATTGAGACTGAGATTCTCTGATTATATGAATTCTTATTCTTTACAGAGGTGAAAGCTTGAGCATCATTACTAATGGTACCTTAACCCAATCCCTTCATATAAAGGAGCTATAAATTAGCATATTAGCAAGTGGAGCCAATCCATTTGTACAGCAGTCATACTTTCAGGTCAATGGCAGAGGTGAGGTCCAGACCCGAAAGTTTTGACTCCCATTTCAAGTCAACAATCAGAACACTACAAGTTGGACAATTCTACCACAGTACAGAGATGACACAGTCTTGAGTCCCTTCTTCATGCTTGGCTTCAGTTCCTGCAAAGACAGAATACTATATATAAAACAATATAAAACAGACTTCCTTTAATTCAGAGCATCTGGAAGTGTGCCTTTCTGTATAAGAACAACCCAAGGAAGAGGGGCAGTGACTCATTAGTGGCATGTGCATACATACACACTCTCAACAGCTGGTCTCAAGAAATGGGACTCCCAACAGATGTTGTAAATGTTCTATGACATGTCCTATTCATTCACAAAACTAATTTTCAAGAAGGATTTTTTAAGATAGGGTTTGAGATGGGAGAAAATGATAGAAATTAGAACACTATTGCCTGGACATATGTGAGCAAACCTCATTAGCCTTTTGAAAGAGGGAGCAGGAAGACAAGAATTAATGATAAAAAGAGAATGGCTGGAGGGAAAGAAGTCCAAAGAGGGCAATCAGAACTGTTACCACCCACTTTTCATTGAACAAAAGAGATTAAACACAGCAGAAATGGAGAGATGTTCACCTCTTCTCATCTCAGAAAAGCATAGAGTCTCAAGTTGGAGAGAGAAGATATCAAAGTCGCAAGGAAATTTAGGTTTCATTTAATCTAACATGCCTGAAAAGAATTCACCACTAAAATATTTATAACAAATGATGGTCCTTGGGGTTCCATTTGAAGACCTATAGTGATAACAAACAATCATTCTCCTAAACACTAGTTTGCATCTATTACTCCCATCCTCCAAAACTGTCAGTGTTTCCCATTATCTCTAGTATAAAACACGAACTCTTCAACTTTTTCATTTTAGGCCATCTGAGATCTGACTCCAACCTACCTTTCTAGGAATTATTCTACTTTTTTTTTGGCATTTTCTCCTTTCCTTATTTTGTTTTGCATTATCCTCCTTTCCACATTTTATGCTTTAGCCAATTTGCTTCACTTCAAATCAATCCAATCCAATTTAAGTCAATAAGCATTCATTAAGTATTTATTATGTGCCAGACATTACCCTGAGCTTTGGGGATACAAAGACAAAAATCAAAAGTCTTTGCCCTGAAGGAGCTTATATTCTAGTTAGGGAGGGGCAGCATATTCACAAATAAATTTGCAAAAAATATATAATTTAATTAATTTTTTCAATTTAAAAAGTATTTATTAAGTACCTACTATGTGCCACAGACTGCGCTTGGCTGTCAGAATTAAAAAAAAAAAAGAGAGAGGCAAAAGACAGTTCCTGCCCTCAAGGAGCTTATAATCTAATGGGGAAAACTATTCCAACAATTATATACACAGTGTGTATGTGTGTATGTAGAGAGGAAGAGCCTCCAAAACTGTCCAGTCTGTCTTTTGCCTCTGTACAGTTGGATCAATTGTCCTTTATATTTGGAATAAATTCTTTGGCACTCAGTCTCCTGCAGTCCTCCAAGTCTGAGCTGAGGTGAGCTGAGCTGTGGTCTCTCTTGGACCCTCCATTGTTAGTGATTCCTTCTTTTAAATTCTTTTATTTACTTTCCAGTAAAAAGGTCATAATCTTTTAATTGGCTATAAACTTTTTCAAGTTAGGGAGTGTTACCATAAATATGTGTAGTCTTCATTCTGAGCATAGTGCTTGGCTGAGTAGGGTGCTGGAGCCAGCTCTAAACAGCCCTCAAGAGTCAACAGACTATTAAATTTTCAGTGTGAATGTTTACATTCAGAAATCAGCAAATTCTACAAACCAGGACTTGATTTATTGCTTCATTGATTTCTAGACTTAAGAAAGTGATCTGGAAAATGTTGATAATGTAGATTAAAGTTAAATGTATATTATATATTTTCATAGAACCAGGAAGGGAATAAATATTAATATATATATACATATTTAATATATATAAGATATGTGCTATGCATTTTGCTGTGTACTTTACAAATATATCTCATTTTACCTAATATTAATTATTATTACATATTAATAGTATGTTATTATATTGTTGTAGATAATATATTTACGTATAATATATTATGTATTAATATAAATATTAGTGGATAACAATCCACTAATGTAGGTACTGTTTTTATTCTCATTTTATAGTTGAGGAAACTGAGGCAGACAGACCTTAAGTAACTTGTTGAGGGTCACACAGCTAGTAAAATCCGAGGCTGAATTTGACTTCAAGTCTTCCTGACTCCAGACTCAGATCTCTTTCTAATACACCACCTAGTTGCTTCAAACTGATAATTAAACACTAACCATCTCATTACCCCTTGGCCCAAGACAAGTGTTTAGTAAATATATTTTAGTCTTAATTTACTATTGCCCCTGGCACAAACATCCACAGTCAATTCAATTTCTTATGTTTCTAATGAATTAGCTTTTAAAACATTTCTCCCTAGATGGACATTAAATCTTTCTTTCTACAAATTTTACCTATTTCTTCTAGATCTGGCCTCTGAGAACAAGCAGAACAAGTTTAATCGCTCATCTACACATATCCTGTCAAATACTTGAAGGCAGTTATTGTATTCTTTTTACATCTTTTCTTCTCTTTTCTCTCAGGAAATTATCTTCTATTCTTGCCACCAATTACTCTGAGGTGTGGTCTCAAGTTCTCTTACCATCCTGACTATCCTGTGCACAGTTTCCTTTTGGTACTTATTAAAAAGTACAGTGTCATCCATTAAGCACAATCGACCAGGTTTGACCACTTGATTGGGGGAAGATTACTTCCCTTACTCTGAACAATATGCCCCTCTTAATGTATTTAGAAAACCATTGGCTTTTCTGACTGACATATTATACCATGAATTCATATGGAACTTAAAGCCACTATAATCCATGGAATCCAACTTCTGCAAAGGCACAAGGATGTTTCTTCTTGAAATTCTTCTCTGGGAACTACCTTGCCCTTTCTATTTTTGCAATGCTTAGTTTCTTGTTTTGTGGTTGTTCTTTCCATGAACACTGGTATAGCTCAGTGTATTTTGTTTTCCTGGGTCTTCTTATGTAGATTTGTATCAATTGATATAATCCTCTGAATTTACCCCATTCTTAATATTTGTCATTTCTTACAGGGCAGTATTTTTCCATTATATTAAGGTACCAAAATTTGTTTAGCTTTTTTGTTTCCAGTTCTTTGGTATTATTTAATTGCTGCTATAAGTCCTTTGGTCTATAAGAAGTTTTTCTTATTGTAAATTTGCAACTAGTAATTTAATATTATTTAATTATCATGTACAAGGCACTGTGAGAATAGAAATACATGCAGACAAGATAAAAACTTCTCTTAAAGAGCTACATTTTCATGGAGAAAGACACTACACAGAGGAGAACTGAAAAGGCTGATGAGAAAGACAAGCTGAGCTAGGAATTCAGGGAATGAAAATAAAATTGCAAAATGTTGGAAGGAATGTAGAAACATGGAGTCACTAATACACTATTGGTGAAATGTGAACTGATCCAAACATTTTGGAGAATAATCTGGATTAATGTCCAGAGAGCATTTAAAAATATGTATATCTTTTTTTTATTATTTTAAACCCTTAACTTCTGTGTATTGACTTATAGGTGGAAGAGTGATAAGGGTAGGCAATGGGGGTCAAGTGACTTGCCCAGGGTCACACAACTGGGAAGTGTCTGAGGCCGGATTTGAACCTAGGACCTCCCGTCTCTAGGCCTGGCTCTCAATCCACTGAGCTACCCAGCTGCCCCTGAAATATGTATATCTTTTGACTGAGCAATATCATTCATAGGTTTATTTCCTAAGGTGATCAGGAAATAAGGAAAAGAGCCTATATATTAAAAAAAACACGTTTTTTACTTATTTAGAATATTTTTCCATCGTTCCATAATTCATGATTTTTCCCTCCCCTCTTCCTTCCTCTCCTCCTGGAGCTGACAAGCAATTCCACTAGGCTATACATGTATCATTGTTTAAAAACTATTTCCATGTTATTCATATTTGCAGTAGAGTGATCTTTTAACATTAAAACCCCATATTCCCATTGAATCATGTGATCGATCACATCTTTTTCTTCTCTGTTTCTGCTCCCACAGTTCTTTCTCTGGATGTGGATAGCGTCCTTTCTCATAGGTCCCTCAGAATTATCCTAGATCATTGCATTGCTGCTTGCAGAAAAGTCAGTTACTTTTGATTGTGCCACAGTTTATCAGTCTCTGTGTACAATGTACACCTGGTTCTGTTCCTTTCACTCTGCATCAATTCCAGGAGGTCGTTTCAGTTCACATGGAATTCTTCCAGTTCATTATTTCTTTAGCACAATAGTATTCCATCACCATCAGATACCACAATTTGTTCAACCATTCCCCAATTGGGCATCCCCTCATTTTCCAACTTTTTGCTGCCACAAAGAGTACGGCTTTAAATATTTTTGTACAGTTCTTTCCCCTTATTATCTCTTTGGGGTACAAACCTAGAAGTGGTATGGCTGGATCAAAGGAAAAACATTTGAAAAGGGTCTATATATTCTAAGTGCCTACTATGCCTACTACAAACACTGTGCTAAGCATTGAAAATCATGACATTGATTGGTAAATTACCAATTTAATGAGCATAGCAATTATGCCTCCATCAAATCAATGTAAAAAAAATGTAAAGAGGAGAGCAGACCTCAATGCAACATTTTGTACAAGGTGGAAAGGAAATTGGTCCAGAGACTGGAGAGTTGGTTGGTTGTTGTCCTTTGTACTCAAAGAGCAATAAAATAACATCACTATGTTGGAGTCAATACAGTGTGTCCAACTGTGGCTGATCAGACCTACATGAGATTAGAGGGCTCTACCACAGATTGGTAATGAATAACCTATATGAACATTTGGGATGGGGAGAAGTCTTTACGTTTGCACATCTCACATTTCTTTTTAACAATTGGAATTCTACTTTGCTCATGGATCACAAAGCCTTCTTTGATGTGGGCATGCCATTCTGGACAGTCTTGAGCTAGCATCTTCAATGTCTCACAATTGAAACTAAAGAGTAGAGAGTTAATCAAATGGAGAAAAAAGTAATAATACATAGCACATTAAGGACATCAAAGCACTTCCCTAAAAAAAAAAAAAAACTTTGATGAAGCTATTTGAAGGATTAATATCTCCATTTTATAGAAGAAGACTATGAGGCTTAGAGAGATTAAGAGACTTGCCCATAATCATTTTACTAATTAGTGCCAGTCCCTGAGGTTCCAAAGACCTGAGTTCAAGTCCTGCCACAGATACTTATCAGCTCTGTGAAACAGGGTAAGTCACCTGACCTCTCAACCTCAGTTTTCCTCTTCTATAAAATGAGGAATAATAATGTCACCTATGTGATTGTTATGAGGATCAAGTGAGATACCAAATGTAAAGTACTGTGGAAACCTTAGAGAGCCTACACATGTTAGCTATCATGTACAACATATGTCTGATTGCTAGTTTGTCCTATTTCTCTGCCTACATTGGTGGCAATTAAGCTTAGCCTTATTTTGATCCAATGAATGACTTAATAGCTATTCTTTTCCAGGTAGCTGGTTTAGCATTTTCTTTCTTATGTTTTTATTCCCAAAGGACATAGATCCCATTCTGCTCCCATGAAGTCCCAGACCACTACTATTAATCTTTTGCCTTCTATTAGTCAGTAATTGTCCTAACAGCTCTCTCATCTACATTCACAATTCACATAGCATTTTAATATTGATCGCTACATTTAATCTACCCAATGACTGTGGGCAGTAAATAGTGAAATAAGGTTTAGTTCACATAGCTAGGTAAATGTCTAAAATCACATAGCCATTAAGTAGCAAGGAAATACTTGAAACTTCTTTTGATTCCCGACTATTCATTCATCAAAAACCAATTATTTATTAAGTACCTACTATGTTTGGAACATTGCTAAATGCTGGAGGAGACACAAAATTTAGGACAGACATAGTCATTTTTTTCACCAAGGATGAAATCTAGTACATAGAAATATTTCGATGACAAGTCATTAAATTATTATATTAGAATTTTCAATATTTCCTCTAGCAAAATAGAGTGATACTCTTCTGTGAAGTAGGTGGCACAATGGACAGAGTGCTGTGACTAAGTTCAGGAAGACCTGAGTTCAATATGACCTTTTACAAGTCACTCTGACCCTTTATAAGTCACCATCAGTTTCCTCAACTCTAAACTGAGGATACTAATAGCATCAACCTCACAGAGTTAAGATAAGTAGCAAATGAAATAATGTTCATAAAAAAAGTACTTAGCACAATGTTTGACATAGAAAAGGTCCTGTGCAAATGCTTATTCCCTCCTCTTCTTCCTCCCCCCTTTTTAAAATTATCTAATTCTTGTCCAAGTCATCCCATAAGTCCTTCATAGGAGGTCCACCCAATGTACTTGGGATGAGAGTGAGGAAAAATCATTTAGTTCTTGATAGTAGAGCACGTGGGCTGTCTATAAGCAGATATCTTTGCTCTTGACACATGATTGACATAGCTAATTTCCAAGCCTTACATTTCTGTGATCATATTGTTTACATCCCTTCTCCTTGTGTGGCAATACATCTACCTTGGTTCCTCTCCATTTTCCTTTTGGTCATACTCAGTTCTAATTCTTTAGAGACGCAGTGTTCCATGACTCACTAATATAGAATATTATTGCTGAAAAGGTAGATGCTGGTTTCAGGGAGAAACTTTAGGATATTTAAAGCATTGTACAATTTCCCCAAAGCAATCTAATCAGCTTTCTCCTTTTCAGATCTGGGCCAAGCTCATCATCCAAGATATTTGTACAGATGGATCAGCTCTATGGGGTGTCCATCCAGCTGCAAATCATGGTGTGAACAATAGACATTTTTCATCTACTTGATTTTTCCTGTGTGGATAATGTATACTCTTTACAATGATTATGGATCTCATTTAGGAGTCTCTGAAATGTTCCAAGACGATGTAATCAGTACAATGTCATCCACTAAAAGGAACATCTGGAGGACCTTCCCATCCACAGGGAATTCCTCTTCCATGTAGACTCTATGATGAACATCCTCCATGACAGTGACAAACTTCTTCAGCAAACCTGTTTTATAGCTCATTTCATACCAATTATCAGAGGGTCTTTGAATGAAGTTCTCTCTTGTTAAATCTTTCAAAACTCTTGTATGATTTCCCAGTATATGGATAGAAGACATCTTGTTGAGGTGAATTTTAATGTAACATTTTATTCTACTAAATCAATTTTAATAATCATAAAACAATCCTACTACTGCCATTTATTCTCCATACCTTTCATTAAACTTTGTGACTATGAGCACAAGGCAAGTTGTAGAATAGTATTTACTCAAACTAGCCTATTGTCTTCTCATAGCTTTATCAAGAATACCTCTCATCAGGGGGGCAGCTGGGTAGCTCAGTGGATTGAGAGCCAGGCCTAGAGACAGGAGGTCCTAGGTTCAAATCCGGCCTCAGACACTTCCCAGCTGTGTGACCCTGGGCAAGTCACTTGACCCCCATTGCCTACCCTTACCAATCTTCCACCTATAAGTCAATACACAGAAGTTGAGGGTTTAAAATTAAAAAAAAAAAAAAAGAATACCTCTCATCTGTCTGTAGATTATAGTCATGAAATTTTCAGAATTTTGGAAGCATGTGCATGTGTTAATAGTTATTAATGCTATAATTTTTGATAAAGATAATACTTTTAATTTTTTTCCTTGCCATAGGTCACCTCTTTCAGAATCAGTCCATCAGAACAAGACAGTAACCTTGTTATCTCCTGCATACACTTCTTCTTTATGACTAATCTCCTCTAATCCAGTTCCCATTTTTATTTTGTTTTTTCCTTAGTGACATTTTAATTTCCTCAGAGAGCATATCTAGGATTTAGATGTCAAGTGTGCAATTGTTCCTTCATTCTTGGTGATGGAAAGATCATAGGATGTAATGTAAAAATTATTTAACACAAGATCTCCTACTTCAGGAGAAGTATTATTCCTTCAGTATCACATCCCTTTCCCTAACCTGGACTGCCTAAGTCCTTGAGACTGCTTCCTGAGATCAAAGTCTAAGGGATCTGAATAACGTATCCAAATTTATTATTTAATTATTAACAAACTCTTGGTGGGGTCATACACTCCCATCCCAGTGTTTCTGAAGCTATGGCCATCATTATTAAAACTTCTACTGGTCAACATAATCTTCCTGGCTCTCCAAAGTTACTAACAATCTTAATTGTCAAATTTAATAGCGTTTTTCCTAATTCTTATAATTCTTGACTTAACCAACATCTTTTGATACTGCTAATTATTCTCTTTTTGATACTCTTTTCTCTAGGTCTCTGTAATACTGCTCTCCTTATTTTCCTACTTATTGGACCACTCCTTTGCTCTCCTTTTTGTTTTTTCTTTGGTGGGGGAGGGTGAATCTTTAGTTAATAATTTCTAATAGGCAATGGAGGATGAGTCAAGAGGTTAGAAGAGAGATAAAGGCTGTATAAGTAGACATGAGAATCATCAATATGGGTATGATAATTGGATCTGTGAGGACTAATGAAACTGAATAGAAGGAAAGAACCCAAGACAGAGCCCTAGAAGACATATTTTTTTTTTCAATCTAGAGCATGACTTAAGATTCAGCCCCACATCTTAAAAAAGGTGAGAGAATTCTTTCCTTCTTCCTCTATACCTTCTTACTCCTATGGACTTCATCAAGTTACCCCCCAAAATCACACATTCTACAAGAAGACTTTCTGATCTACTCAATACTATTGTCAGCCCTCTGAATATTATCACTAATTTATCTTGTTTGTACACAATTTCTTCCATGTTGTCTATCCGATTAGACTGTGACCTCTTTGAGGACAGAGGCTATCATTTGCCATGCTTTTGTGTGTACGGTCCTTAGCAGAATGCCTAGTAGAAAGCCATATAACAAATATTTATTGACTGCCTCATAGGATCACAGATTTTGAATTTGAAGATATCTTACTATCTTGCTATACTAGTTGAATAACAATATTTCTAATACCTCATTGAGTCTACTGGATGCTTATAAACAGAAAGCACTGTTGGAGCCTTGTGAACTACAATACTAGTTGAATAATCCCACAGGGTTACTGCAAGAATCCAAAGTAGCAGCTTTTCTCTGTGCATTCAATCTGTAAGTATGAGTATAGGTTAAGGGGAGAAATCAAGAGGGAATCTCATAGGTGAAAAAAATAATGAACTGAGTTTTGGACTTTGGGGCTTGGGCTTCTATTGAACAACAATTTGGAAATTTCCTCTAGATGTTAAGTCTGGAGTTAAGAAAAGAGGTTACTACTGGAAATATAGTTTTGATAGTCATCTGTAGAGTCATCTGTGGAGAGATAGAAGTTGAAACCATTAGGGTTAATGACATTAACAAAAGAGAAAATGAAAAAAAAAGAGAACTGAGGACAGTCTCTTGGAGAATACCCTCTTTCAGGAGTCAATAAAAGATAAATAATAACAAAATAACTGGCATTTATAATGGGGAAAATTAATGGTGCGTTGTATTATTTAATACAATATTTATATGTTTTGATGCATTTCCTCAGATTACACTTCTGAAGATCAAACAGTCTCTGAAGAGTTTAATTAGGTAAGGTAATTCATAGACTCAAAGACATCTGTCTGTGGAATAGTCCCTACTTTTGTTCTGCCCAAAGTCAGAGAACCATCTTGAGCTAGCTATGTTCTCCCCAGTGGACAAGCCTTCTGTCCTTGCTTTCTGATATGGGACCTCTTGGTCTCTAAAACGGAAACTAAATCCAGAAGGAATCTGATTGCATCAAGATTGCTGAAGGAATCTATCTCTCGTGGACCTCTGGCATTCCTTGAGTGTCAAAGAGTGGTATGATCAGTCACTATTAAAAGTCACTCTCCTTTCTATAGCTGTGGATTGATTCTGAGGATTAGTTCTGTCTCCTAATATTAAAGTAGTAGAGAGAGGGGCAGCTGGGTAGCTCTGTGGATTGAGAGTCAGGCCTAGGTTCAAATCCGACCTCAGACACTTCCCAGCTGTGTGACCCTGGGCAAGTCACTTGACCCTCATTGCCTACCCTTACCACTCTTCTGCCTTGGAGCCAATTCACAAAAGTTAAGGGTTAAAAAAAAATAAAATAAAGTAGTAGAGAGGAGGTGAAAACTATTAGCCCTCTTCCTCATTAAAATGTCCACCAACGAATACCAGGAGAGACTCAAACGATGTGCTATAAGAATAATCAGAAGTAAGATAGACATAGTTGTAAAAGTCATTGTTGGCCCTCAATTGGTATCTTTGGCACAAATAAAGACTAGGCACAAGAACCCTTTGTTACTAGGTTGTGTACTTTTACTAATAAAGGATATCTAGCTCAGGGAGAATAAGTTCCACTTGTCAAAATATGTTGCTTTAAGGTTTGCAAACCACTGTACATCTATCATTGTATTGGATCCTCACCATAACCCTATGAAGTAAGCATTTTTACTATTCACATTTTACAAATGAGGAAACTAGGGATAAGAAAGGTTAAGGGACTTGTTGACTGAGATCAGATAGTAAATGCCTGAAGCAGATTTGGACTTGGTTCTTCCTGACTCTAAGTCTAGTGTATGATGCACCGTGTCATGTAGAAAAGACAATTTAATACTTAGAGGGTGGGTCTAGGGTTTGTGACTTAAAGGATGGTGAGGAATCATAATAGTGTCAAATGCTATAGGAAGATTAGGATGGATGAGTACTAAACAAACTTTTGGACTTGGCTACGAGGAGGCCATTGCTTACCTTTGTGGCAGCTGGGGGGATCAGTAATAGATAACTGGACTTGCATTAAGAAGGTCCTAGTTTAAATCCCATCTTGAACTCTTACTAGCAGTGTGACCTTAGGCAAGCCATCTAACCTCAATCTGCCTCAGTCTTCAAATATAAAATGGGGCAAATAACAGCACCTACCTCCCAAGGTTGTTGTAAGGATGAAATAAAATAAAACTTTTAGCAAGTTCCTGTCACACAGTAGATATTTGATAATTGCATGGTTTTTCCCCTTAAAATAATAGCTTCCCTGAGATGTTGGAGTTGAAGCCTGATTTTAAAGAGAGGAAAGTTAGTGAAGAAGTAAAGGCATCATATCTGTACTAGGTGTTCTTTAAATTGATGAAACTATATACTAAGTCACATAGGGCCTTTGAGCCTGACTGTATCTCAATCCATTGACTCATCTAGCTTCCCCCCATCCTGCATTTTGAAAGAAGACAAATAAAATTATGGGATGATGGCTTGATTTGAGAATAAATTGGATTTAAGTTTAGCAGAGTTACACCAAGCCATCAGTCTCACTCTCTTCCAGAGTCATTGAACTCCAGTGACAATACAAGTAAGGATTTAGAGGGTGATCTGGGCATCTTCCATGTCTGACCAAGATTTAAGCTCTAAGGTACCTACTTCAGCTGCCTTCATAGATCTTGGGAAGAATTGTTCTCATTTACCCATTCCACCAGGAGATGTTGCGTGCTTGGGATAGACATCCCCAGTGCCCTCTAATGGGGATGATGCTTGCCAGTTGTCCTCATCCTGGATGAGCCTGTCTACTTATAGAGTTTTACCAGGATGGAGCCTTTGTACTTGCTAGTTTCTTAGAGCTACAGGTGAGAGTTGGAGGTGAGAGTTGGATGAACAGCCCTAAAAAAGTCGAAGCAAGCCCTCACACTAGAGATACTAGTCCTCCCTGTACTTTAAGAATAAACTTAAACTCCACTTCCTGGAGCCATTTCCTAGACTTTCTTAGACTGATTTCCATTTATACTGTTTTTATCCTGTATGTGTATAATTGCATATATATATATATGTATATATATATATATATATATGTTGTCTACTTCATTAGATTGAGTTCTCTGAAGACAGGTAATGTTTTTGACTGTTTTTGCATCTCTAATAGTTATCATACTGATGAATAAATTACTCTCGACTGATTAACTGAGTAGTACCATATAAAGTCAACTTCTCTTTCCATTTTATTACATTTTCTTTCCTGAAGCAATTCTGGGAAAGAGCTTGAATACTCACTCAAACCAAGTAAAGGTCAAGAGGACCATTAAACTATAGTATACCACAGAGGCTAGGCTTATGGGTTGGCATTTAGGAGGGCTGGGTATAGACAAAGATATGACAGGTCTAGCAAGATTATATTATAAAAATGTATTTACTTAGAGATCTAAGGCTATAGTATGGTGAAATATGCTTGTGGGAGATAAGGCAATCAAATAGAGAAGAGTCCAGGATCTAGCCTGTAGACAAGGCAGTGTCCCAAAGCAGAACAGGCTTTCACTATTAAGCTGAAAGAAAGCCCTAGGCAAAGGTCAGCATCACAAATTATTGGTTGATAAACATTAAGTGTCTGTTATGTGCCAGGCACTATACTAAGTGCTGAGGATACAAAACAAGAAGGAAGGGTAGTATCTACCTTCAGGAGATTTATAATCTAATGCAGAAAAACAACATGCAAAAAAGATCTGAAAAGCAGGAGGTGAAGAAGGAAAGCACCTGATCTGGGTCATGATGGTGATGGAGAGGTCCAAAGAACAAGAGCTGATAACAAATAAGTAAAGCATCTGGCCCCCTTCTAAAATGGAAGTTGTGGCGCTCTCTATGCTGCCTTCCAAACAGGGATACCCCAAAAGTAGAAGGTACTAATGTCTGACTTCCAGGACTGATGTGGTCTTACAGAATACCAAAGTTCCTGGAGCATAATGGAGAAGTTCAAATCATGCTATTTAACTATTAAAGAATGAATTAAAAGATCCCACTTTTAGCTGTGTGACCCTGGGCAAGTCACTTGACCCCCATTGCCTAGCTCTTATCACTCTTCTGCCTTGGAGCCAATACACAGTATTGACTCCAAGACAGAAGGTAAGGGTTTAGAAAAAAAAAAAAAAAAAAAAAAAAAAAAAAAAAAAAAAAGATCCCACTTTATCTGGAAATAGTATGAAGAATACTTGGCTATCTCTGAAACAGAAGCTTAACTTAACACATTAAATCTGATTTCCAAGCCCAAAAACCTGAACCTGCTTCCTGTCAGATTTCCTGACTAATAATATCTATGAATAATGCAATGCCCCTTATGTGGTCTTAGGACCTCTCTCTGCTCATGGAGGATGGCTTACCACCATCATGAGCCTTTTTTCTATGGTGTTGTATATTCCTGAAACAGGAATTTGTTTTCTAATAATGAATCTTTTAGCCAAGGTATTAAAATTTGAACAATTCTTGTTGAAAAAGTAGCAATATTACATATGAGAGACAGTTTTGGTAAATAAATATAGTTTCTGCTGAGCATAGACACAGAAAAGGTTCATATTCATTTCTGATTCAAAGGATAATCACCAATTTGCAAGATTCTTTCATTTTAGCATAAATTAAATTTTAATTCCTTAACCTTGAAAAAAATAAGATCTTAGGTATAATTTTGTGGCTTTCTATTTAATCCTTAACTGTTATCAAGTACAGTTGAATTTAAGCTCTAAAAAAATTACCAAATATGGAGAGGAAAATTCCTTTCTTCCTCTCTTTGAATCCTACCAAATCAACCCTCCTATGACTGACTCATTCAGTCATAGGGACTTCAGGGCCTTATCAAAGCCATGGTCATCAAACTTGAGCATGGTTTTGTTCTTCTGAATGGTTACTCCTCTCACCAATCTTCAGTGATTGCCCATCACATTCTGAGAAAAGTTCAAACTTGTTTGATCACCGTTCAATGTCCTCCTACATCTGGTATCACTCTGCATTTCTAATTTTATATTATTTGCTTTTACATTCTAGCCTGAACTATTTTTCATGTTCTCAAAAAGCATTGTACATATATTCACAGCTCCATATCTATACTCATCCTATTTCCTAAGCTTGGCTTCAGCTCCATTGCTTACCAGCTGAGTTATCATGGGTAATTTGCTTTACCTCTTTGAACTTCAGTTTGTTAATCTGTCAAAGAACTGAAAATGATACTTGTATGAACTACCTCACAAAGTTGTTGTCAGGAAAAGTCTGTCAATCTTCAAGTGTTATATGAGATCAATTACCAGTGTTATTTTAGCCCAGTGAATTCTTACTCATCCTTTAGAAGTAAATGTAAATGCCAACTCTTCCATAAAATCTTCCTTGATCCTTTTTCCATCTCTTGAAAAATATCCTTCCTCCTCACACCTCACATATTTGTCATTCAATTTTCTATCATACTTGCCAGGTAATATTATGTATTATAGACATCTGTGTTGATGTCCTAACCCTTATTATGCTATAAATAGCATGAGGGGAGAGGGTGTTTTATTCAAACTGTATCACCCCCTTTACCTAACATAACAAGTATTTAATAAATGTGTGATTTTTCTTCTTTTAAAATCTGACTCAAAGGCTCCTCCATGTGGCTTTGGATATTGGAATCTTTTGGCCTCAGACAAAAGAAGTCTTGATAAACTCTTCAATTCAACACTATTCCCTCCCATTCCCCCATTTCTTGCAATTGAAACTCTATACTGAAAAACTAAAAGTCTCTGACTCATTTTCTCCAATCAGAAAGAGGTGATTTTCCACTTTACTCTCAATTAAAAATACCACTGCCACCCCAAAACATTTTTATAGAAAAAAATCAACTGCAGCTAATTGTAACTTCATTTTCATCCAATATTTCTCTTGAAATCAGAAACTGTTTTTATAGAATTTTCATTTATCATCTATTAAAAAAGAAATATATTTTTAAACATAATTCAAAGGTTTTTTAAAAATTAAGTAAATTCAAGATAGAAAGAAATAGGGAGACTTTAAGGAGAAGAAAATGTATCCCTAGAAAATGAATAAATATGCCACCAAAGGATAGAAGGGGGAAAATATTGTCAGATATTAAAGAAGTCAAAGGCCAGGGCTGTATTGCTTAGTTCAGGATATATGATCACCTTGAACTTGAAACATCCCACATAGATGGCTAGTATATTAAGCTTCCTCCTTTTCCATTAATGGGCCATCAAATCTCTTCCATTTCTTCTCTTAATCTTACTTTAACCAAGAGGGTTTCTCTTTACTAATGACTTACCTCTTCTAAGCCCCATATCAAATCTTCTAGTATTTTAACTCAAAAGAAATAAATGCAGATTCCCTAAGAAAATATCTGAATCAGTTTGAGAAGAAATATTCCCTGTTTCCCAAGAGAAAGTGGATTGAGAAGAATAAAAAAGAAAGGAAACTGGTTTTCCATGTTTAGCACCAGAGCAGTTTAGTCAGGCATGAAGGCAGAAGCTAGACAGGCTGGTGACCTGCACCATTTATTCATAGTTGCCTTCAAAGTTCACCTTGTATTCATTGCTCTAGAGTTACCTCCTCAACAGAGGAATTAGATTCTCCATTGCTACCGTCTATCCTTAACTTCAGATGAACGTATATTTGGGCATAAAGTCAGAAGAGACTTGGACTCATATACTTTCTCTGACCCTTCCTAGCCATGTCATTAAGTACCAGCCTCAGTTTTGTTATCAGTAAAACAGAGAAAATTGCAATTGTCACAGAGTTATAATTAGGATCAAATATGATAATGTATGCCAAATGTAGTTTTTAAACCTTAAAGCCTATATAAGTGTCAGCTATTATAATTATTTTCTAATGCATTTTTTTTCATTCTTCAGAGGTATAGATATACTTAACTTCTTGGAAGAACCAAATATAATTTTCTTCCAAAATTGTCTAAGTAGAGTGCATATTGTCAATGTGTTTATATATCATATAATTCAATAGGTATTTGAGTGCTTACTTTCCAGTTACAAGGAAATCAGCTCTTCTTTCTGTGAATGTGTCCATTTGACAACTCCAAGATATCAACTTTTGAAACAGATGTAATTCTGACTTTCAAGTCTATGTAAGATTTTGTATTTGGCTCTGGCCTCAAAAATCTCATGAACATGTATGTAAGAATAAATAATATTCTACTTTGAAAAAAGCAAGATTTTGAGAGGGAGTTTGGCGCCAGAAAGCCTGCAGTCTTGAGGTTTCTGTTAACTCCCAGGTGTAAAAATGATTTGAACATGCCCTATTTTTTGAAATGCTAATTTTAACTGCCAGAAGAAGCATTGCAAGGTAGATTGAGGGCTCCCCTTGAAGTTCAGAAGACCTGGCTTTTGGTTCTACCTCTGACACATACTTGCTAGGAGATCACACCATTTAATTTTCCCTGACTTGAACGAATTCTCTTAGACTATGAATTGCTGATGAGCAACTAATCTGCATTAGTGGAGGGAAGGAATATGTACCCTGGGAACTCCCTACACTTATAGCATCAGAGATTTGAACCATCTTTTCCTTAAAAAAACAAACAAACAAACAAAAAATAGACAGCAGCAGGATAGACCACTTTGGTCACATTGCTAGAGTTGCTGATTAAGCTGTGGATATCTGGGACACAAGACTCAGAAGTGACTCCTAATCGAACCTCCTGTAAATGCTCGTTATTGCTGATTATCATTTTCTTTTGTGGAAAACTCTCTAACATCTGTGTTTGATGGCCACAACCGTCCCCAACAAGGTCCTCTTCCCCCAAGCCTCAAGAGATAAAAGTCAGGTAACTAACTCTCAGACCTTTAACATTGCTCATGGGTTATTTTTTAAAGTGGTGCATTGGAATTAAAACTGAATACTGTGAAATTATAATGACAAAGCTTGGCCTCAAGAAAGATATGAGAAAGTACCTTCCCCACTTCTTTGCAGAGGTGGGCGACTCTGTCTATGGAACATTGCATATGATGTCAGACTTTTTCAGTGTGTTCATTTGTTTGATTGAACTGTTTTCCCTCTTCTTTGTTACAGGAGATGGCTCCCTGGGAGGAGTAGAGGAAAGAATGTGCTAGAAAATATTGGTGGTATAAAAATAAAACATAATTTAAACGTTTTCTTTTAAATGTATTTATTTGTTTAATTTAAATACCCACTTAATTTCCCCCTCCCTTCTCTCCCCACATTGGAGAAGACATCATTTGATTAAAAAAAAAAATACTATATGTAAATCTATCTCATTTATTTCTGTTTATCAGAAGTTGAGGAGATAAATAGAATCTTAGATAATCTAGAAATGATAAATATTTGAAGAGAATTTAATGGGAATAAAAAGTAATATACATTTTTCACAATGGCACATGATACCTTAACAAAAATTGACCACATATTAGGATGCAAAGCCTTTATGGTTAAATGCAGAAAAGCAGAAATATTAAATACATTCTTTTCAGATCATAATGAAATAAACAATATATTTAATAAAGGACCATGGAAATACAGAATAAAAATTAATTGGAGACTAAATAACTAATTGTTTAAAGTAATGCATTGGAAAGAACATTGAATTTAGAATACAAAGACCTGAATTCATATCCCAGCTTCATCAAAGTTACTTGAAACATATGAGTCTGTCTCTTCATGAGTATTAAGGGAATCCAATTTAAATAAATTAAATGAATAAATACTCATCTAAACATGAACTATGTACAAATGACTTCTAATGCTGAGTTTAGGGATAATGGGATTGGGGAACAAAGATAGGCATATATAGCCATTTACCCAAAGGAGATCATATTATATTGGGAGGTAGAGAATTTATAACGATAAAGCATGTAAAATGTTATCACAAAATCATTCTGGAAGCAGCATGACAAAATGTGAAAAAAAAAAAGTCATATCTGGCTCAGATGGCCTGGGTTCAAATTCTGCCTCTGATGCTTACCTGTGTGGTTGTAAGTAACCTAACCTACCTGGACCTCAAATTACTCACCTATAAAGTTAAAGGGTTGGGCTTGATGGCCCATGAAGTCTCTTCCTTTGCTAGATCTAATATGTAATATTATGATTATTTGATCACATAAAGTCAGAGCAATCACACCTGGAAACCCCTAGGAAATAACTCATGTCAGAGTTGGTACCTGAGAAGAAAGTTAGGAATTTTAAATGGGAGAAGTAGAGGTAAAATGAGGCA
Source organism: Gracilinanus agilis (assembly GCF_016433145.1). Taxonomy (NCBI): domain Eukaryota; kingdom Metazoa; phylum Chordata; class Mammalia; order Didelphimorphia; family Didelphidae; genus Gracilinanus; species Gracilinanus agilis. The sequence goes on from NC_058132.1 coordinate 160,226,782, forward strand.
GAGGTGAGGAGAGAGTATGATCTTCTAATTTGGATCTACTCCTGATTCTTCAGATTTTTCTTCTTTCATGGTTTTATTACCATGGAAATATCTCTGTCCCCAGTCCCTGTCCCTCTCCCTTATTGATTGGCAAGTTCCTCTTGGGAACTTCCATTTGAGTAAGTGCCAAGACCAGTCACATTCATTTCTAAATTTCCTATTCTTTAATCTAGGGAATTTTATACCTTGACCCACCATAGGTACCTCTCTCAGCTTTTCAGTTACTTATTTCTATTTGTCTCCCCCATTATAAAGGAAACTTCATTAAGGTAGGAACTATCTTTCTTTTTGTTTATATTTGTATAAACAGCACTTAGACAATGCATCACAAATATTTTTTTCTCTATATTCTAATCTCTAATCCAAAACAGATACAAGATAGAGCATTTACAAGGTCATCAAAAAACAGCTAGGATGACATGCATGTGGACCACCTGGAATGTCAATTTGTTTTAAATACAGAGTGTATGAAGTAGAATGCTGAGAAATAGGACTGGAAGGAAGGTAGATGCCATATTTTTTAAACTCTTACCTTCTGTTTTTGTATCAATTCTAAAACAGAAGAACATCGGAGATTAGACAACTAAGATTAAGTGACTTGTCTGTCACACAGCTAGGTAGTATCTGAGGCCAGATTTGCACCTAGGCTCTCCTGACCAGAGGCCCGGTGTTCTATCCATTGATTCTCTACCTAGCTGCTCCTAGATGCCATATTATATTTAAAGAATAATGTCAGGATGAGAATTTTATATTTTATCAAGGAGGCAGTAGAGAACCATTCACAGGACCATATTTGCTTTAGGCACATAAATTCAGAAGTTTTGGGGAAGATGGATTGGAAAGGAAAGAAGCCAGAAGCTGTGAAACCAATTGTTTTTTTTTTCCCTTCATTTGAAACAGGATGAATGATATCAAGGGATGTAAATGAGATTTAAGTGAGACAGCATTGCACAGTCATCAGCTTCCTTCTCTCTTCCACAGTAAAGGAAATGCAGGGACAAGACAAAAATCAGGATGACTGGCAATGACCTAGAATGCAATGGATGATCTTAGCATCCTCAGGTTTGACAAGGCTCTAAGTGTTCCACAGCACCTGTTTTACCTGCCTTCATGGTTGTTGGAAAGAATTGTTCTCATATGCCAGGAAAAACCTTTACAAGCTTTAAGTAGACATACCCCTAACTCACTGACAAGTTTGAGGCCCATTGGTTACCCTCAAACTGATTTAGCCCCTCTGTTGAGAAGGTTTTATCAGGATGTGACCATTGTTCATACAATTTCTCAAAGCCACAGGTGAGATCTGAGTGAAAGGTGGACTCCAAAGGTGGATACACAGCCCTGAGTAAAGCTCAGCATCCCTCAGACCAGATGTGTTAGTCTTCCCTGCACAAATGCCCCAGGGAAACCAGATAGGAGGCTTTTGGAATGGTACAAGTAAGAAATAATCAGGTCTTAGACTAGATTGATGACCGTTTGAATGGAGAAATGGAGACTATGTTGAATAATATCATAAGGAAAGAACCAACAAGACTTCACAACTGATTGGAAATGAGAGTGAAGAATTGAGAATGACTGCATGGTTGTGAATCTAAATGGCATTATAATAATAACTGACATTTGTATGGTGTTATCCAAATGTTATTTCATTTGATCTTCACAACAACCCCATTAGAAGTGCTAATATTACTTCCATTTTTGAGATGAGAGAAATAAAACTTAGATTGGTGAAGTGCTTTGGTTAGGCTTACACAAAGAATTTCTATGTCTATCTTTTTTCAAAGAAAGGATTCAAATCTAAATCTTCTGAATTTTAAGCCTATTCACTTGCTGTACCTTACTGTCTTTATATGATATTTTATATTATCTTTCTGGTAGAGCTATGGTCAAGAGTAGATGAGAAAATGGCTTTAAGGTGTTTTTCTATCTCTAAAAAGCATGGATGTGAGTGTTGTTTTTAATTTTGGGGAGAAGCTTCCACCTAGAATCTGTTTACAGAGAAAGCTTCATTCCAGGCCTTTCACTCTCAATAAGGTCCCCACTTGTCACTTTTATGAGGGTTCCTCCCTACCAAGCTCATCATTTCTCTTTCTTGTGATGGTATGATGATGTCTAGGAAACTGTAGTTTGGGGAGGAACATATTTACTTCTTTCTCTTATTGTTTTTTGGCATGAGCCTAGTTCTCCATGCTCTTCACCCTTGCCCTCCTCTTTTCTCTGCTCCATGATACATCATGTCAGTTCCTAGTATATTGCTTGGGGCACTCTGTTTTTTTTAATGTTGGTTATTGTTATTTATGGGCCCAAAGACACTGAGGTCAATACACAGAATGTTTTGCAGGCATCTCTGAAGGCACTGTGTGGTGCTGGAGAGTAAAGCTCCTGGGAATGGCTACAGGGGAAATGGAGCCACATCAGGCAACCAGTGTCACAAAAGGCACAGGATGTCACTGGAAGGGACAAACATAAGTTGGATTCTCCCCCACCCTATTACCCAGGCCGGAATCTACAAACAACAGCTGCATCCCTGACCCTTGCAGATAAACAACAGGCCTAAGTCAATGTGTCAAGAGGGAGTGAAGTCCCATGTCTTGAGCATGGAGCTGGGAGTAAAGAATCCTGCATTCCGTTACTTACTGAGGCTAATTACACAGACAAAGGGAAATGAAATCCTGAATCCTTCCTTGGGGAGCCTGAGACTTAGAGATAACCACTATTATTTGTTTAAGCAATAAACCCACTAACATTTATCACAACACTATATGTATCCAGAATGGCATTAGGCAATGAGGAAAATAGAGAACTATAAAATATGATCCCTTACCTTATGATCTAGCTGAAAAGAAAAGAAACAAAACATCTGACATAATTAGGGAAGAACAGATTACTAAACTGGGCAAAGATAACTTTGTGCTAACTATATGACTTCAGCCAGTCACTGAGTTTTGATTTTGTTTGGAGCTCTTTAGATTGCAGAGGTCCTTAGATTATAGGATCAGCAGTTTTAATTTTTTTCCTTTAGTGTAAAATGGAGATTTTTGAAGAGAGTACTGGTATGATCATTTCGATATGTTAGGAATCTTCATGTGAAGGATGAGGAGGAAAGACAAATAGGAGGCTCAAAAATCTATTAGGATGCCATTATAACAGCTTGAGTAAAAATAGATAAGAGCTGAAACTATGGTCCTTGCACTGGAAATGGAAAGTGAGGGACATATGCAAGAGATGGTGTTTAAGTAGTCTTCTCTTCAAATCATAGTCCCTTTATGTCACTCTTATGGCAGGCAAGTCTTAGTCTTGTATCACTCCCACCATTCATCACCTTCACTCCCACACACATGGTGCTGAATGAAGATGGAGAAAATCAAACAACTATTCTGACTGGGTCCTCTATAAACTTATGGTACAAAACTTCAGTTTGTCCCTCACAACTGCTAACATTTCTTCTGTATCTTCAAAACTTCCCATGGTTCACCCTTTTCCCACTCTCTCAGCTAAGGGCCTTGCTTCATATTTTACAGAAAAATTAAGGCCATTTTCTGTGAAATCTCTTGTCTCCTTTCTTCCTCATTTCCTATCACTCAGGTGCCTTCTGCTATTCTGTTCCCCTTTATCCCTGTCTCACATGATGAAGTAGCCTTACTCCTTAGCAAGTCTAACCCCTCTATTTGTTCAGGTGATGCCATTATATCCTGTTTCTTCCACCAGACTGTTCCCTCTGTCATCCTCATTTATTTATTTATTTTCAATCTCTCTCTCTCTCTCTCTCTCTCTCTCTCTCTCTCTCTCTCTCTCTTTCTATTACCCTCACCCCCACTCTCTCTCTATTTCTCAGCTTATCTCCTACTACCTATAAACATGCCTATACCTCTGTTATCCTAAAAAAAAAAACCATCGCTTGACTCTTCCAATCTCACTATCATATATTTCTTTTTCCTTTTGTAGCTAAAGTTCTCAAAAAAAGATGGTTTAAAACATGTGCCTTTCTTTTCACTCTTCTGACCCCCTTCTTAACATCTTACAATCTGGCTTCCAATTTTATAATAACATCAAAACTGCCCTCTCTTATGTTATTAATAATTCCTTAGTTGTCAAATACAATGGTCTTATCTCAACCTTCATTCTCTGTGGTCTTTAACACTGTTGACTACTCTCTCTTCCATTAGAGTATTTTCTTTATAGGATTTTGGGACACCACTCTCTTCTGATTTTTCTCTTATCTAGTCCATGCTCCTGATACAGTAGAAATTTCAGTTATATCTTTAAATGTTCTTCTTTTCATAAGAGACTTTTTGAATATTCCCATAAAACACTCAGTTATAGTTATGTTCAAAATTAGCTTCAAAATCTGACTATAATAATAGGTTTTGTGCTGTTGGAAATAGATATCAGAGTGGTCAAGTTATAATTCAGTCTTCATGCATTTCCCAGTACCAGAATTAGTACCTCTCTTCCTTCTCCTATTCTGGATATTCTTCCAGATTATAGCCTCTAACTGGAGGCCTCCCTCAGGGTTTTGTGCTAGGTTTTCTTCTTTTCTCCCGTCATACTACTGTAGGAAAATATAAGTAAGGTAATGGGGTCACCAGGGATATTATAAATTAACTAAGGGCTTTGTGGGAACACACTCTGGGATTTAAGAGAGACTAAAACTGAACATTGAAGACTTGTACAGCTAAGCCACTCCCAACTGAAAAAATAACAGACAACTGTCACTCTGGCCAGAGGCCTTAAATTCAACAGACAAGGTAACAGGATGAAACTAGGTTTAATTAGGAACAACAAAAGGAGGGATAGGAATGTCTACTCTAAAACCTTAACACCTAATAACAAAACCCCACAGGGAAAGGGAAGGACTTATTACTAAACTAATCTAAGTGATCTAAACTAACAAGGCCCAAGGAGCTGTAAATGGAGTCTCTGAGTTTCTGCCTCAGACCTGGAACCTGCCAGGCTTGAGTACAGCTAGGGCTTTGTGGCTTTGGGATTCTCACTGCAATCCATTGATGATCTCTGGATGCCAGGAGTCAAGATGATCTCAGGTACCAGGTTGTGAGGGTTTTGCTTGAAGCAGTGTCCACCAGAACTCAAACTTCTCCTCCTCCCTTGGCTCTGTAGATTTGTCCTTTTTGTTGGATGCCACACCACACAGGATCCCAGGGAAAATCAGAAAGAAGGGTATCCTTTGCTCTGAGGTCTCCCAGGCTGGCAACAGTTTTTGCCCACCACTAATGGAGTCCTCACTCAGGGCCAAGTCACCTCTTCCTGCTCCTTCATTCCAACCTGGAATTCCCAGCTCCAGCTCCTTCCTGCTATGTACTTCCTAATCAATACCTAATCAATACCTAATCTAATCTTCCTCACAATACTACTTTACTTAGTGGTCTCATCAGCTTCTATGGATTTAATACCTTCTCTATGCTGATGATTCTCAAATCTTTCTCTCCTTTTACAATTCCTATATTGACTTCTAATTTCCAATTCTCATCTTCCTTTCAGATGTCTTGAACTGGATGTCTAGTAAACATCTTAAATTCAACATAACCAAAAGACAACTCATGATTTTATCCCTTAAATCCTCTACTCCTCATACCTTCCTTCTTACTGTAGAGAGCAACATGATCCTCCTAGTCCCTCAGCCTTGCAATCTAAGAGTTTTCTTTGATTCCTCACTATCTCTCACCATCCATAACCATCCTATTGCTAAGGCTTTTTCAATATCTCTTAAACATACTCCCTTCTATTATCTGACTGTCACCACTCTGATATACCTTGTCACCTCATACCTGAATCATTGCAATAGCCTGCTGATGGGTTTGCTTACTTGAATTCCTTCCCCACTCCAGTTCATCCTCCATCCAGACACTAAAGTGATTTTCCTAAAGCATAGCTCTGATCATGTCACTCTTCCCCAAATCCCCATTCAATAAACTCTAGTAGTTTCCTATTCTCTCCAAGACCAAATTCAAAATGTTCTTTTGGGCATATAAAACCTTTCATAAGCTATCTCCCCCCACCATTCTAGTCTTCTTACACCTTAATCCTCAACATATAGTCTCTGATCCTCTGAAACCAGCTCCGTGGTTATTCCCTAAGCCTGGGTTTACATTGATTCTTTTGTATGTGTTCTTTTGCTGATCTTAAGTGAATTAACATCTTGAGATGGACATGTCTAGTGTCTAGTGTTAGATATGACTTTTGTGAGTTCAAGAAGTATGGTAGCAGAGGCAACTAGGATGAGTCAGTAGATTGAGTACAGATAGAGACAGGAGGTCCTAGGTTCAAATCTGGCCTTAGACACTTCCTAGCTATGTGACCCTGGGCAAGTCACTTAACCCTCATTGCTTAGCCTTTACCATTCTTCTACATTGAAACAACTATATAATATTGATTCTAAGATGAAAGGTAAGGGTTAAAAAAAAGAAGAAATCTTGTAGCTGCATTGGAAACAATGGCTAACTAAAAGAATATTGACCTGCAGTTGGTCCTTGCCAAAGTGAAAAGGAACAGTAGTTACAAGTTGTTACTGAATCCTTTTCTGTTAGTGCAGGCTCATGAGTCATTTCTTATATGTATAGGAATAAATGACCTAACCTGTACCCTGATTCATAGTGTATATGAAATACCTTTTCTCCTCCATTTTTTTTTGAGGGAGAAATAGAGAATGCTGGACTCGATCCTAAATGTTAACTTTTAATTAATTATATCAGCGTTTTGGGGTTCAATAAACTGAAACTCTGAGAAAAGGGAACCCGATACCTCTCATTAGAAGCAGTGTCCCCTAGGACTGAACCCAGTTCAACCTTGTATCTGAGTCCAAAGAAGGAGGTCACACTGGATGAAGCGGGGACTGCCATAGTACCCCAGCCCATGGGGGCCCAGCATCAGTTCCTCAAGTTTAGAAAATAATCAATACAGCATGGCAATTGACTGTATTGGTGGGATGAAGACAAAGGGAAAATCAAAGAGGACTTGGAAGCTTTGTGCCTGGGAGCCTAGAAACAAAGTAGAACATCAATAGAAATGGAAAAATTTCTAAGGAAAGGAAAGTTTTTAGAACTGTAGTACAATAGCCTATGAGTGTAAACTTTTTACATATGTGTACATATACATTTATGGGCAAGCTTACATGTATGCATACATATTCACTTGCATATAAATATATACATATATACATGTGGACATGTTATATATGGATATATATGTGCATATACACATATATTTTTCATGGAAGGAAGAAGTGGTGGATAGCCTCTGGAGGTGAGTTAATCTACTTATGCACACAGGCTTGAGAGAATCTGCTTAGTTTTGGAAACTAGGATTGAGCTATTCTGACTGTTTAGTGAGTATGTGCAAACTTAGCTGACCTATTATATTTAGCCAGCCCTAGACCATTCAATCATTCATTTCAGGCATCTTGCCATTTCCCCTGCATATCCATTCACCCTGCTTCTCCCAAACCCCCCACTTTCTATCTTTTGCTCTGGAAAACATAAGCAATTTAATAATCTTGCTGTTTCCATTAACTTTCCTATGGCTCTCTCTACTTATTTCCGTGACTCCCAAATACCAATACTTTATTTTCCAGACACTAATCCTACATTTATAATATAAGCTTCTTAAAGTCAATAACTATCTTATTTTTGTATTTTTATCCATAGTATTTAGAACACTTCCTGGGACATAGTAGGCAAATAATAATTTTTCCAATAATTTCTCCCATTTTATTCACTAAGTACAAAATTGTTCTGTACTTCCAGATTACAGAGCCAAAGAATCCATAAAGGAATAGTTTCAGAGATAAAAGAACTGTGATAACTCAGTGAAATGGAAATCAAGGGAGGAAAGAGTATCAAGGAGGATTTCAAGGTCAATATTGTCAAAAGATGAAGAGAAATGAATGAAAATGAAGATGCAAAAAAGACTACAGGATTATGTGTTAAGGAAGCCACTGGTTATCTTTGAAAGAACTGAAATTGGAAGGAAAGGCTGAATACATTGAGTTATTTAGAGAAATAGAGGAGAGTTCAGGGAATTCATATCAGATGGATTTAGTATTCTCAGTAAAGTAGCAGGCTAGGTTATCTACAAATAGCAAGGAAGAAGAGATGGAACTGAGGGCTTCAGGATAGAAAATGTGATTGACTATCCATGCAAAATGATTGTGATTACTCTTCAGTGAAGGCCCAACTGAGAGTTGGTAACATATATTTTTAAAGGACTCATGCAGCAGTTTCATGATTTCTTTCAGCATCCTTTACTGACTCGAGATTGAGTGAGGTAGATAGTTGGGCAAATGGAACTGCAGGAACCTAAAGGGCCCAAAGATTCAAAGGGTAAGGAGAGAATATGATTGAAATGGTTTATCTAGAAAGAGAAGGAAAGGAGGCCTGCAAAGGGTGGTTGTTGTTGTTTCTCCTGAATTATCTAGTGAAACCTACAAATCATTTTTGCAATCATCAGATAACCAGATTTCCATTGTGATGCCTAAACAAGAAATGAGCCCAATGTTTCAGAAAGCTTTCCCTTCCTGATTCTTCCCATTTAAAGAGTTGAAGGAGATAAAGAATTGGCTTCAGAAAGGTAAACAAACAAGCCATCAGTCACCAAATATTTATTAAACATTCATCTGTGAAAAGGGAATTCTTTGTTCTCTTTGTCTATTCTGAGTTTACACTTGGTTAACAATAATTTATGTACCCCTACTTAGTGCCTTACTAGATTGTGAAGACAGGATTAACTCTCCTTTGTCTACTTTTGAACAGAATCAACAAAAACTTGACCATCCACCCTACTTAGCACTAGGTGGAGGAACTCTCCACCCTTTCAACTCAATCAGCCAGGAAATAAGAATTCATACCTCTATCAGCCAAGAATCTATGAAACCTTTTGATGAATATTCATCTTTCCAAAATGTAAGAAGTGGTTCCCACAAACACTGTCCCTTGAGCAGTGCTGGGCAGTTTGGAATGTGATTGGCCCTTGTGAAGAGGGGAAGGAACAAGAAGCCACTATAAAAGGCCTTGAATTTCTGGAGCTAGGAAGTCAGGATCAAGAAGGAAAGAAGTTGGACTTCAAGAAGGAAGTCAGCTTCAAGAAGAAGGTTAGCTCAAGGAAGAAAGTTGGCCTCAGGAATCACCTTCAGCTCCAGTTATCCTTTTAACCTGCCTCTTGGAGGGAACTTGGGTGAGTGGAGAGCTGGTTTTCCCTTCCTGTCTTCTGGAGAGAGTTTAAATCCTGTTGAAGTTTAACAAGTCCTGTCTGAGTCGAGCATTGGAGCAATATTTAGTTTGTATTTCTTTACTTCCACTCTTTCTACGTCTTTTGAAAATAAAGCTATTAAAGTCATTTTGACTTTGGGCAATAATGCTTTGAATCGGCAACCACCATTATTATTTATAATTTTCATATATCTTAGTCAAATCATTAAAATTTAATTCTTATACATCATAGTAAAGCATTGTACTGATTGCTGAGAATACAAAGAAAAGCAAATCCATTGCCTTAAGTCCTCAAGGAATTCATTGACTAACACATAATACTTTATGGGAGTGAGGGAAGTAGGAGGAGAGAGGGAACAATTAGAGATCTTTTTAATATTTCCTTTTATAAGCACATACATTTTAAATCCTAGATGATTTTAATCAAACAAAAACAAAAGCAAATTTCCTTTTCCTTATGTAACCTATTCAAAACTCAGTTTCATTCCTTATAAAATGAAGCAACTTATATTAAGTGATATCGAAGTTAGTTATATGGCACAGTAGATAGAGTGCTTGGCATGGAGTCAGGAAAACCAAAATTTGAATCCCACCTTAGATGCTGTGTGACCCTGGAAAAGTCATTTTAGCTTTCTTTGGCTGTTTCATTATTGCAAAGTAGAGATTAAAAATAATCTTTCCGGGTTGTTGTAAGGATCCAATATAATAATATCTATATAGTGCTTACTGGCACATAGTAAGCTCTTAATATGTGTCTGCTTCTTGCCCTTCCTGCCTCTAAGATTCCTTCCAGCTCTAACCTTATGATCACATCTATGATCTATTACATACCTCCTACCTCTAATGCCAATGCTGTCTGCTTTTATAATCAACCATATTTCTCCTAAAATCTAGCGTACTTGTTACACTATATTATGACCCTGCTAAGTCCACATACTACTCAACTCTGGGTCACTCTGGAACAAAATGCTATGCAGTCATTCACTTAGCAACACTAACCTGTTTTTGAAAAGAGGTCACCTAGGATGTAAATTTGCAAAATGAATTTAGAATTTCCGCAAATGCTTTGTATGAATTGTGTGCTATTTCATCTGCTTCCATCTTGACTCTCTGAGGAACTCAATGCATTTAACAGATGCTATCCAACTTGTGTCCCTTCAGGCACTCATTGGAACTGGGACAACTTAGGGGTAAAGAGGGTAAATGACTCATGTAAGGCCACTAAGAGGACAGATCTCAGGAATGCTTTCTCTTATTAAACAGATCTTGCTATCTGCAGAACATAATGTTATTGTTGCTGCATAATTGATTTATAATTCCTTCTCGTTCCCCCACATTAATATTGTACCAAGTGTACAATTAGTTACTCAAGAGGATGTACAGTTCACTTCAGTATTAGCATCTGCTCCTAGTAAGGGAGATACAGTTCAATGTCCCATTCTCCAGGTGGCTTGATTAACATTCAGGGAGCCCAGTCACTTGGCTGGGGGCCCCAAGAGGAGCCAGGGGAGCTCAGGTGTGATAGACCAAGGAGAACTAACCCAGATGGAGGGAAAGCTGAGCCAAGACTCCAAATGCAAATCAAACCTCTGTAGTGGAAGGGGGAAGATGGTTTGATGATTTTATTTTCTTTCTAAAGAAGATACTGAATCCGTTGGTCAGATACCAAAATGCAAGTATCCAACTGCTACCTTATAGGCTTTTTTTTTTGGCATAGTACAAGACACTTAAGAAGGATTTCTCTATAAGTTCTGAAAATTGCTGCAAAGGCACAGCTTTTTGAAAGGTCAGGTATAAGAGGCATAAAGCTAATTATTCTTAACCCTGCCTGAGGGATTGATGTGACTATTTGGCAGATTTATGTTCAACATAAAAAAGTTTTCATCATTTCCATGTCAATCAGTGTGTCGTATTCATCCTCTTCTCTCTATACCCATAGCCAAAAACCCAATACAGTTTCTCATTACTACCCACCTACTGATAGTTGTAGCATCCTAATAGGTTTTTCTGCTCACACTTCTCCTCCTTCACTCTTTCACACAGCCATTTTGTAATTTTTTTCCCATCACTGCTAGTATTATCTTTGCCATACATAGGAAGAGAAGAGTAAAAACAAAGACAACACCACAAAATTTCCTTCTCCTATTTCCATTTCTAGACCTTACATATTTCTGATGAAGGTACCACCATTTTTGCATTCTCTTAGATGAGTAATTTTAGCATTTATCTTCCTCATTATTCTTCCTAACCATTGTCTCCTACTTAATCCAATCATCCAATCAATTGCCAAATCTTTCCCTTCTCAACTACACATTTCTTGCATCCAACACCTTCTCTCTACTTAAATGCAATAACTTTAATTCAAGCCTTCATTACTACCTGGATTATTATGACAGCCTCCTAATTGTTCTTGCTGCTTCAAGTCTCTTCTCATTCCAAACCATCCTCCACACAGGTGTCAAAGTGAATTTCCTTAAGCACAAATTTAACCATATTACTCACTCACTCAATAAACTACAGTGTCTCCCTATTGCCCCTAGGATAAAAATATAAATTCCCCTGTCTAATTTTTAAAGCCCTAAACAACCTAGACCCAACCAGTCTTTTTCGCTTAATTGTACATTATTTCCCCTTTAATATTCTGAGATCTAACCAGACTACACTTCTCTCTGTTTTGTTGTGAGGAAGATTAGTTAGTAATTAAGTATTAAGGTTGACCTAGCAGGAAGGACTGGAGCTGGAGCACTGCAAGGTGGAATGAAGGAGCAAGAAGGAGGTGCTTGTGCCCTGAGAGAGACTCCATTAGGGGTTGGCAAACTGTTGTTAGCCCTGGGAGATCTCAGAGTACAGGACACCTTGCATCCTGATTTCCTAGGGATCCTGAGTGTTGGTGGTTTCTAACAAAGAGGACAAGACCTACAGAGCAGCACCAAGGGAAAGAGGAGTTTGGGATCTGGTGGACAGCATCTCAAGCACACCCTCTCCACTTGGATACCTTGGACCACTTTGGCTTTTGACATCCTGAGATCATCTGTGGATTACCGTGAGAAACCCTCAAAACCACCCACAGGCTTTTAGCTATGCTGGTCAAGCCTGACAGGAACCAGGTTTGATGCAGCCTCCCAGAGACTCCATTACTTCTCCTTTGGGCTCTGCCTACTTAGATCACTAAGATTAGTGTAGAGAATTCCTCACCCTTACCCTGTGGTTTTACCCATTAGGTTTTAGTGTAGAATTCCCTATCCCACCTTTTTTTTAGTTAAACATAACTAAACCTGTTAAAACCTTTTACCTTGCCCTGCTGGTTTCTAAACTCTGGCCTAGGGAAAGCTGGGTGACAGTTAAGACCAACTGCCATTCCTGTGTTAATCCAGTGAATTCTGGTCTACCTATCCTGGTCCAGTCTCTCCTACAACCCAGTGTGTGTACCCACAACTATTTAGATTTATTGTAACATCCCTGGTGCCTCCATTATCTATTTTCACAGTTTCCTTCAGAAGACAATCTATCACCTATCTCCTTACTCTTTAATGGGTATCTCCTAGGTCTGAAAAATTATCTTTCTTAACCTTTGTAGTATAGAATCTTTTATCCTTCAAGACAATTCAAGCTTTACCTTTTTCAAAAACCTTTCCTTAATCCTTATTACTGCTGTTGCATTTTTTTCTAATTACCTTGTATAAGTACCTCATTTCTATTTTCAATTAATTAATTAAAATTGTGTTTGCATGTATGTATATTCATGTACTTATTTCTCCATTAAAAGACAAACATCTTCAGAATAGAAATTATTTTATTGTTTTCATTTATATCTCCAGTACCTGCAGAGTGCCTGTAAAACAGCAGGGGCTTACCAAATATTTGTTGATCACAATTTCAATGTATGAATGAAAATGAAACAATTTGGGTACTTGACTCTTCTGCTCTTAAATATTCAGGGGCCTCTTATTGTCTATCCAGTAATATTCAAATTCTTTTGCCTGGAATTGAAGTTTTCTGTATCTGTTTTAACCCTAGCTTCCAAAACTTATGCAATGTATTCCTCTCAATGTACTCTAACCTCTTATCAGACTGAATTATTTACTTACTTTCTTCTTTCAAGTCAAGAACTTCTGCTCTACCACCTAGCTATTTTTGTTTATACAATTGCCTATTCCAGGAATCATCCATTTCCTTGTAGAATCCTTGTTCCTCCTTTGAAGTTCAACTTAAATACTACTTCTACAAGGAAACCTGCACAGATAAAACCCTACTCTTTAGTCTCATAGAATACTTTGTTTTTCACCTTTCTGATTTCTTTTATCATGTGATCTTATTTATTTTAGTTATGTATTTGGTTCACCTCACTTTAGAATATTAGAATGCTAGTAGGAGCTCTTAATGTTTGCTGAATGAATTTAAAATGAACAAATAAGGGCATCTAAATTTTTAATCTACTCCAATACTAGCAAGAATGTGTTGAATGAATGAATAAATGAATGCATAAGCTTCCTAAATGTAAAAATTGTCCCAAAATAAAGTGGCCTGCCTATTAGGGAAGGAAGTTCAAGTCCTTGAACATGTTGAAGCAGAGCCTGGAAGAACCACTTGTTGGAGATTTTACAGAAGGAAATTATGCTCCTTGTGGAATGGATTGTAGTAGATTACAAAGTTCTTAACATAAAAATTGTAGGATTCTATCAATATTCTATAGTATCAGGAAATGGAAAGAATATATTATAGAGTAACCAGACAGATGATCTAGGTTAAGTTTCAACTACAATCCTGTATTTTAACAGAAGTTTTCCCTAACCCCTCTTAATTCTGATACCTTCCTTCTGTTAATTATTTCCTATTTATCCTCTATTGCTTGCTTTCTATTTGCATGCTATCTATTTGCAAGTTATCTCTCCCATTAGATTGTAAACTCCTTGAGGACAAGGACTATCTTTTGTCTCTCTTTGTATCACAAGCAGTGGTAAGCTTTTAACAAATGTTTATTGACCAACTGAAGAGTCTAATAGGTGGAAGTCACTAGGTTCAGTGCTGGGGAAAAAAAAAATCAAAGCAAAACTGTCCCAGCCTCTCAAGGAAATTGATTTGCTCTTAGCAGAGAAAAGCTATTTATCCCAGTTGTGAAGGAATTTAGCAGTCTAGAGCAATGAAGAGCAGATTCTCTAGTTTAACTAGATTAGTATTTCTGAATTTGTAAGTCTTTGGTCCTTGGAGATGGGGTGAAGAGTATTTTTCTTTTTTAAAATAAAATTTTATTTTTTTAAAATTACATTTAATAACAAATTTTAACATTTCTTTTCTAATATTTTGAGTTCTCAGTTCTCTCTCTCTGTCCTTTCCCCCCTCACTGAGAGAGTAAGCAATTTGATCTAGGCTATACATGTGTAATCATGCAAAACATATTTCATATTGATCATGTTGTGGGAAAATATTTATATAAAACAAAAACAAAGCCATGAAATGGAAAATAATCTCTCCCATCTTCATTCAGATTCCATTAGTTCTTTCTTTGAAGCTGAGTAGTATTTTTCATCATGAGTCCTTTGGAATTCTCTTTTGATCACTGTATCGCTGAGAATAGCTAAAATATTAATAATTGATCATTACATAATATTGCTGTTACTGTATACAATGTTCTCCTGGTTGTGCTCAATCCACTTGGTGTTAGTTCAAGTAGGTCTTTCAAGGTTTTCCTTATGTCATCCTGCTCAACATTTGTTATAGAAAACTAATATTCCATGACAATCATATACTATAACTTATTCTGCCAATTTATGGACTCCCCCTCAATTTCCACTTCTTTGCCACCCTGAAAAAGAGCAGCTATAAATTTTTTTGTACAAATAAATCCTTTTCCTTTTTTTAAAATTCTCTTTGGGATACACACCTAGTAGTGGTTTTCCGGATCAAAGAGTATGCCCAGTTTTATAGCTTTTTGGACATAGTTCCTAATTGCTTTCCAGAATACTTGGATCAGTTCACAATTCCACCAATAGTGCAGTAGTGTCTCACATTCCCATGTTCCCTCCAAAATTCATTTTTTTTTTCCTTTTCTGTCATATGGCTAAGGAATTATGCAAAACATTCTGGAATTAATGTTCAAACCCACAAATAAGCAAACATACCTTTTGTATACTAGTTTAATAATTTTTTATACTTTTACATTTTATAATTTTTCAAAAGCATAGAGATTTTTGCAAATAACAAAAATAAACTTATTTAATAGCATCCCAGAATTACTATCATTTTTATCATTCATTTTCTCAGTCAATGAATAGTAATAACATAACTAACACTAACAGCTAGATTTTCTATAGGGCTTCAAGTTTTGCAAAACACTGTATATATTATTTCATTTGATGCTTCACAACATTCCTAGGAGGTAGGTGCAATTATTACTCCTACTTTACAGATGAGAGTTCTGAGGCAGAGAGAGATAGTTAAATGGCTCACAAAGTACATATTTAGTGACTCTGGGAGAGAACTAGATAGCTCATTGGAATAGAGCACCAGGCTTGAAGATGGGAAGTCCTGGGTTCAAGTCTGGCTTCAGATACTTCTTAGCTGTGTGACCCTGGGCAAGTCACTTAATCCCATTTGCCTAGTCCTTACCACCCTTCTGTCTTAGAACTAATACTTAGTATCTGAGGCAGAATGTCAAGGTTTTAAAAAATGAGGCCAAATTAGAACTGAAGTCTTCCATACTCTCAGTTTGACACTCATAATCAATTACTGCTCACTGCTCCATCTACTATGTGGAGGTTTGAGAAAATTTCTTATATTAAAAGTAAGATTCCAAAAGGGAGAGGACCTGTGATCTAGACCAGCTATCCCATTTTATATGTTGAGAAGACTGAGGATTCGAGAGGGGAAGTAACTTGCTCTCGGCTACATGGAGAGTTAGTGGCAGAGCTGATATCCAAACAGTCTTCCCAACTAGCACACTGGTCTGCAGTTTCACAACTTCATGGAATTCCTTCTGTGTAAACTCTCTCCACAGATGCAGATCAGACAGTCCTCCCTACCTTGTAGCCTAAAAGCAAGAATTCTTAAACTGGGGAACACAAAACCCTCAGGAGTCTATGGAAATATTGGGGAAGTCTGTGAATCTGGGTGAGAAAAAAATCTCAATTTCCAGTAATTTAAAAAAAAACCGACACTTTTCTTCCATCTTATAACCAATACTATATAATAGTTCCAAGGCAGAAGAGAGGTAAGGGCTAAGCATTGGGGATTAAGTGACTTGCCAAGGGTCACCTACCTAGGAAATATGTGAGGCTAAATTCCACCAAGACCTCCCATCTATAGGTTTGGCTCTCAATCCATCCAGCCACCTAAATGTCTCTAATTTAATTAACTTCTAATTGAAATTTAAAATTTCTTCAATTATAAAGACAGGAGACCACAGTAACTTTGGCACTATTTGTACTCTTGTCACCAATAGAAATCATAGATTTTTCCTATCTAATTTTACAAGTGCTAGATATGTCAAAATATTATTTATTCTCATTACTTCAAAATACTGTAGTTATTAGAACAACCCATAGGTATTTGCTATATCAGAAATTTGTTTTTAATAACATTTTATTAACCATGTAAGTGGATTCTTTTATAATCATACAGGTTTTATTTTATGCATTTAAAATATTTTTCTGAAAAGGGATCTATAGACCTCACAAGACTGCCATTAGGGTCCATAACAAACAAAAAATGATCAAGAATTCTTATCATAGAGTCTGAGACCCTGAGAGGTTAAATGCCTTATTTGTGATTATGTGTCAAAGGCTTGACTTGAACTTAAATATTACTAATGCCAGGGTCTGCCTTGTATTCTCAAAGCTTATTCCAATAATTAACAATGTGTTACAAACATCAAATAAATGATAATAAAAACAATAACAGAATTTTTTAAGAGTTAAGAGAAGAAATTCATATATATACACACATAATTAGGATAGAAAAGGAAGAGGAAGGGCTTTTGAGCATGGAGATGGAGATGGGGAAGGAGGTCAAAAGATGAATACAATTTAGATAGGTAGAATGGAGAGGCAAAAATCATCTGGGCATGGAAGGAAGGGATGGCAAATGAAGTTACAGCAGAGGGTCAAAGGTATAGAGGACAGAAAGCAAAGATATATTTAGGAGATAGTTCTTTGTGGGTCAGAGGAGAGAACATGGGAGGAATTAAAATGGGAGGAATGGAGAAAAATACAGCAGTGGTATGCCAGGCCTGGAAAGTTCCTAATAGTTTGCCTTCAAGAAAACTGCTTGGTATGCTTGGTGGGAGGTCCAACACTCTACTCACACCCTAGAATTATTATTAATTTACTTTTTCCTCTCTTGGTTTAACAGTAAAACAATCCTCTTATTTTCTAGGATAAACTAGTAAGATTCAAGAAAGACATTTTTTAAAGTAATTCTGCTTTTTGCACTTTTAAATGTCACATTCTCATGTGGAAACAACTGGAGTGGCCTTTGGCTGTTTTTCCCAAAAGAGGAAGATTTGCATGAACTCTGTAAGCTTCCAGTGAATTCTTACTTCTAGCTTATTAAAAGCTTCTTTCAGGAAAACTACCCAATTCACAAGAAGAAAATGTTAGGGAGCAAAGGGGAAACATGTCACCAGTTTCATTCATTCATTCATTCATTCATTCAATAAATGTTTATTCATTGCCATTCATAGCTATATTCAGAAATGTTTAAGAGGACAGATCTAATGTAGGATAATGTAGAACTTCATTCAATTCTTGCCTTACCAAATTACTCCTCGAAGTAGCAAGCTTTTACAATAGTTTCAAATTGTAGTTGATTGTCAAAAAAAATCAATTTATATTTATCTACATATATTGCTTAACCTATATATAAAATACTCAAGTATTTTCAGAAATGTTTTCATGAAGCAAGACACACATTTTTCACTAACATCATATAGCTTTGCTGTTCTATATCAGAAGCTTTAGGATCTAGATTTGGTGAAAGAAAAAAATAACAAACAGAAATTTTAAACATAAAAAAGAAATAAATTTTAAGCATGAACTCTTCATTAGGAGGCCATGTTGCTCCCCTTTCCAGGTCATTTTCTACTCAAATAACAAATTGAGCTTCCTAAAGTGGAGATCTGATCCAGTCATCCTCATACTCAATAAATTCCAGTGACTCCCTGACACTTCCAAAATCAAATATAAAATTCTTGGTTTATCATTCAAAGCCCTTTATAACCTCACCCCATTCTCTCTGTCTTTCTAACTTTCTTATACCTTCCACCCCTCTACATCTTCTGCTCTCCAGTGACATTGCCCTTCTCACTGCTTCTTTAACAAGACCCTTTCTATGTCTGGACTCTGGGAATTTTCACTGGTTGTGCCCTAGGACCAGAATTCTCTCACTCCTCATCTCTGCTTCCTGTTTTCCTTCACTTCCTTCAAGTACCAGATAAATTATATAAATTATCACTTTCTATGGGAAGCTTTTCTCTCTCTTAATTCAACTCTTCCTTCAGTTTATTATTTCTATTTTATCCTTTATATCTTGTTGGTATATCATTGTTCCTATATTGTCTCTCCCAAGAGACTGTGAACTCTTTGATAGCAAGAACTGTCATGTTTATTTGCATTTCAAGCCCTTTGCATAGAGCCTAGCACATAGTAGGCACTTAATAAATGTTTGTTTACTGTCTGACTCATCCGACTTAACAAAACCATAGCGGATGTCACATTTTCTAACTAGAAAATTTGATATCTATTGGAATAAATTTCCAAATTTTTTTTAGCCATACTTCCATCCTGTGACTTAGCCAACTAGCTATGAGAAAATATTTCTTGGCTATAGAGATCTAGGGAACTATTCCTCCATCTTTCAATTTGTTGATCAGGCTGACCTCAAATAGCATTGACAGCGAGGTGGCATAATGGGCAGAATGTTGGATCTGAAGTTGGAAAGAGTGAGTGATTCAGCCTAAGATACCTACTAGAAGGGTGACCCCTGGGTAAGTCACATAACTTCTGTCAGCCTCAGTTTCCTCATATGCAAAGTGGAAACATTCATAATACCTACCTTACAAGGTTTTTTATGATCAAATGAGATAATACTTATAAAGTGATTTGCAAATCTTAAAGTGATACATAAATACTAGCTATTATTAATAGCATAATATTCTTCATCATTATCATCATCATCATAGACCTCATGAGCTTTGGTGGAGATTTTCAATATAAGGTAGGACATTATAGAAGAAAAGCATTGTCTAGTATCTCCATCTGAGACAAATTCAGCAGTTTCCTGGATCATGCTTCCAAGAAGGCAAATGAGGAGGATAGCTTATTAAGGTCTTCAGAACTAATTCTGTTACTGTGTGAGGACTGTTTGAGGTATCTTCTTTTCTAAGTTATTCAACAGGACTACCATCTTAGAAAATGAACCCATTATGATTTCCAGTTAGATCATGAGGAAATATAAATTGGTCTAGACTTGGAAAAGATATAAATGTAATATTTGTATCCATAGAGGAAGTAGGAACCTGAACACAGTAACCTAACCCTCTGACAAAGTTCAGATCAGACAGATATCACAAGGCTCTGATCTGCTGCTACCTTTTGGGATTGGTGGAAAAGAAGCTTGGGATCACAATTGGCTGTCCCTACAGACACAGTGCATTCCGAGGCAACTCTCTAGGGGCCAGTAAATATTTGCTGAATTAGGAAAGTGTCCTTCGCTGTTTAAAAGGAAACTTAGACCTTTCATTCTTGTTCCATGCAACCTGAGGCAGGCTAAAAAAAAAAATAAAAGTCTCAGCTGTATTAGGCAAGTTCACAAAACTGCATACAGCAAGGCTTTTTTTTTTTCTGTTGCAGGCCTCCTAAAATGTGCTTGTGAGTGCTACCAAGGGACCCAAGATAATGATTCAGTACTTAGCCAGTTCAGAGGCGCTTTGGGGGTCTTTCCTCTTAAAAAAATAGAGTTCCATGTGCCCAAGGTGGAAGTTGTTGATTGTCCCATGTCTATTTCAGCACAGATTAATATTTCTCGCTGCCCACTAAGTTGTTTCCCCAATGCTTTTAGAGGAACTTGATATTTGGGGGGGTGGTGGTGGTGGTTAATTCAGAACAGTTATTGTGATTTATGCATTTCATTTCCAGATCCATCCCTCCAAAACACCACCAATGAATAGGTCAGCAGAATCAAATGATGAATGTGCAAAACACACACACACACACACACACATACATACACACACACACACACACACACACACACACACACACTAAAATTAGCCAGTTTCTTGCTTATATCAAGAATGTGTTTTCTATGCAGGATAAAACAAGAGAGATTGTATTGTTGGGAACTCATGGTCCACCCTGAGTGCATGAAGATAAGTTCTAAAAATATGACTAATTCCCACTTTCCTGTTATTTTTTTTTCCATTGCTAAATGATATACACCGAACTTACTTCTTGCCCAGACCTTGATCTCTAAAGCAAAAGGAGGCAGTGATGGTTCTTGCTCAACAGCAGTCTCCCACCGCCATCTTCAGGATCTTGCTCTCCACTGCATCCCAGGGGTAAATTTCAGCCAGCTGCTTCCCTGGGCCAGTTTTATGAGTTTACTTCCTTGGCTATGCCTTGACATGATTTCCCCAGAGAGTTCAGACTTGGGGTACGATAATATACCTTGGATCTGCAAAGCATTAAAAGGGAGGATATTGTCAGATATATGATCTAGCCGTGGACACAGGCCAGATGCGTTTGTAACCAGAAAAGAGGTCCCTTCTTGTCTTGGTCTACTTTTAACTGGCTTGTCTTTGCTGCTATCTATCAGCACCTTCCCTACTTATTTGGAATGGCTCAGTTAATTTCTTTCCTTGACCTTCCAGGCATGTTGTTAGGAACCTGCTTATGACTGTATATAACAGGTGAAGACAAAGCCTTTTCAGAGAAACAAAAGAAAGGGAGAAAACCAGAGCACTTGATGTTCTCTTCAAGGCTTCCCCCGTGGAATATTTACCAACAGCAGGGGAGTGTACTGCAATGAATGATTTATGGATTTAACAGGCTCTTTTTTGTTGCTTTGGTCTTGGGTTATATTTTTGGCATTAGCTAAAACTAGTCTCTCTCTTAAAAAAAAAATCTGTCTAAGGCTAAACTGTCAAAAGAGAACTTCAAAAAAGTCCCGAAACAATGAGACTGTGTCTTATGTTTGTGCCATCTGGTTGGAAACGCTAAAGGAAAAAAGAAATGGCTGGATTTTCCACAAGCTACTCCGGATAACATGAAGATCTCAGAGTACAGAAGATTTAGATTAGACCTTCTGCTTTCTGGGAGATTCTGTCACTGCTGTGAAAAAAGCAAGTTGTACTGGTTGTTTGTCATCATGGAGGCAACTAGTTGATTTTTTTTTTTTTTTAATTTTCTCAATCAGCATTAAGGACTAAGCAATCACTAGTTACAAAACTCTCCAGGAGGAGTGATGAATAGTCAGTCATTCATGGCTTTTCTTCTGCATTTTTGATGGTTCCTTCTCAGTTTTCTTAGATGGAACTCTGTTGGAACACTGATTCATTTGCTTGATATACCCCAAGGTGTTATCCTGGGCTTTTCTTTACACTCCATATCCTCATTTTTTTTTTTATCCTGGGACTCCATTCTAGGAGCATAGGGCCACAACCAGTAGGCAATGGGTCGCTCAGGGTCACCCAGCTGGGAAGTGTCTGAGCCCGGATTTGAACCTAGGACCTTTTGTCTCTAGGCCTGGCTCTCAATCCACTGAGCTAGCCCAGCTGCCCCTACTTTAGGTTGCAGTTTCTTTAGCAGATGTAGTTTTTTTTTTTTTTTTTTTTTTTTACAGGGTGGGGTTGCTAGCCCCACGCCCAACCCTCCTCCTTTTTCATCCCGGCTAGGGACCGTCCTTAGCCCAGGAGTAGTAAGGGTGGGCAATAGGGGTCAAGTGACTTGCCCAAGGTCGCACAGCTAGAAGTGTCCATATCCTCATAGTAAACAATAAATTATTTATTATAGATTCATTCATTTGGTGAGCTCAGTAAATCCTCAAAGCCCAATTAACACCTGTGTGCAGATGATTTTAACATCTACATGTCTAGTCCTCATCTTTCTGCGGAACTCTATTACTTCTTCCTATTAGATATCTCTAATATCTAAACTTTTCAATAATAACCTTCCTATTAGATATCTCTAACTACATTTACCCTTGGCAGCCCAAAGTTTACATATACAAAACAGAACCATTAGAATATTAGTTATTGAGGGTAAGAGTTGTTTTAGTCAACAACAACAACAACAACAAACAACAAGTACGTGTGTGTGTGTGTGTGTGTGTGTGTGTGTGTGTGTGTGTATGGTGTAGCTGTAGAAATGGGTCATTCCAAACACAAAGGGGAACTTGAGCAAAGCCTCTAGGGTAGTAGAACCCAGAGCATAAGAAAGCCTCAAGTAACACAGCTACAGAGACAGAGAAATAAAGGATAGAGGGAAGACAGGATAGAGGGTCAGGAAAGAGAACAGGTGGCAATACACACAGATATAAAACAGACAGAATCTGGCAGTAGATTTGATATGGAAGATGAGTTAAAAGAATAAAATATGGCTCCAATGTATAAAGCCTCCATAACTAAAAGGATGTCAGTATTATTAAGAGGAATAGTGAATTTAGAAGGAGAAGCTAGTAGACAATACAAATTGGAAATGCGGGTCTGATATTTAGGAGAGAGATTCAAATTTGCATTAAAACCAGAAGATTTCTCTCTAGAGAGACAGTTTTGCATAGTGGATTGAGTTCTGGACTTGGAAACAGGAAGACCTCACTGAAAATCCTGCCTCTGACACTAGTTTACTATCTATGTTATCTCTCTTTTTCTCTCTTGGTCTGCCACAAATCTGATAATTCTCATTAAAATGTGAGCTGGTTAAGGTTCACCTTGTTAGGAAGGACTGACAGATGGATGGATGATTTCATCACCGTCTTAAACCTTGTGTGTGTCATATTTTCAGAGGACTCATTTGTCCAGAGTTCACTTAGACAAGATTTTGGTGAAACTTTAGCACTGAGCTTGCTACATTGTGGACCTCTTTGAGCCTTTGTTTTTCCATCTGAAAAGAAATGAGATCCTTATTTTCTACCTCACAGAGTTAAAACAAGTTCAAATGAGGTAATATATTT
Organism: Gracilinanus agilis; assembly: GCF_016433145.1. Taxonomy (NCBI): domain Eukaryota; kingdom Metazoa; phylum Chordata; class Mammalia; order Didelphimorphia; family Didelphidae; genus Gracilinanus; species Gracilinanus agilis. Next base: position 160,250,202 of record NC_058132.1, read on the forward strand.
AAAGCATTTTATAAGCTTTGAAGAATTATATCCTCCTCAGAGGTTGAAGTTGACATTGAGAGTAGATGAAATTACTTTCACAAAAACTGTAAAGATAGAAAGATCAATTACAGACCTCTGAAGAGGCAAATTTAAATCACTATCAAAGGAGAAAAGAACATTCAACTTCCAAATAATTGGGCTCATTAAAAAGTGGAATGGACTGTGTTGTGAAATAGTGGGTGCTTTCCCACTAGAGATTCACAAACAATGACTTGTTGACCATTTGTTCAGTTTTTGTAGAAGAGATGAGAGAGATTCTAATTCATTTATGGTTGACTTTTGAGATTCTGTTTCTGTGACCCAAATATCTAGGTCAGGGCATTTAATATTCATGTGACTTAAGCCAAGTCATTTCACCTATGGATCTTGGGGTTTTCACTTGTAAAAAAAAAAAGGATTTTGTGAAATGGTCTTTAAAATACTTCCAAGATAATTTAAAGTTTTAATTCCATTGGGCTTTTATTCTTCCTGTATCTCTGGGCAAAAATAAAGAGGACAGAAAGTTTTTTTCATCCTGGCACATTGTACTTTGAAAAGTAATTGTGGATTTTTTTTTATTCTCTAGATTAACCAATTAACAAGTATTTACTGAGTGCCTACTGTGTGCTTATTGGTAGAAAACAATTGTAAAGTCTGGGTTCTGCCCTCTGGTGCAATTTTCCATTTGGGAAACCATATGAAAAATTCAGTGCCAAATGAGGGGTTGGCAACCATCTGCCTTCTCCACCCCTCTAAAAATCATGATGCCAAGGCTCAGATCTCTTTTCTTTGGAATGTCTGTGTTTGGAGGCCTGTATTCAGTGTCCTGAATGCATGTTGACTCGAGTTGATGTGGGCACAGGAGGCTGGCTAAAGGATCTGCTTTTCTTGAATTTTTCAAACTAGGAATATGCAACCACATGCTGACTCTTGTGGCTGGCAGCCAGAAAACTAGCAGCACTTCCCATAAGTGACAAGAGGGTGGAAAAGAGGTAGATGGCTGAAGTGTCAGGTATGGGAAAATGGTTTTCAATGGCCTGTATACCATTCAAATTTAGCCCATGTCCCTTTGGGCTAAATGTAATAGGTGGAACATTAAATTTATGTGAATAAATTTGTTTTTACTACTAGTAATAATTTACTTTATATAGTATTTTAAGATTATATAATGTTTTTAGTTAGGACAAGTTGGTCTATGATTTGAATGGAAGGAAAATATAGGTCACCAGGTATTGGGATGGGCACAGATGTTTTATAAAGCAAAAACTATATGAATGGGGTGCAGCTGGGTAGCTCAGTGGATTGAGAGTCAGGCCTAGAGACGGGAGGTCCTAGGTTCAAATCCGGCCTCAGACACTTCCCAGCTGTGTGACCCTGGGCAAGTCACTTGACCCCCATTGCCCACTCTTCCACCTAGGAGCCAATTCACAGAAGTTAAGGGTTTTAAAAAAAACTATATAAATGAAAAAAAAAAAGATAAGGAAAATCACTGGGAGAACTTCAGGGGATGGGATGGTTGAACGATTAATCCAGCCTGAATTCTCTCCCTAATTCTAGGAGGAGCTATGTTGTGTAGTAGATGGAGTGTTGGGAAGAGTACATTTGAATCCAGTATTAGATACTGACTAGTCATGAGAACCAGGGCAAGTCACTTTACCTCTGTCTGCCTCAGTTTCTTTATCTATAAAGTGGGGATAATAATAGCTCTGACTTTCCAGAGTTGTTGTATTAAATGTGGCACTTATAAAGTGCTTTGCAAATTAAAAAAAAAACTATTTAAATGCTAGCTATTATTATTATTATTATTATTTTTCTATGGTCCAATATTTAAGGGAGAGTCTAGTCCCATATTGATGGTATTCTACAAAGTACTAATGTCTGGCTCCAATCAACAGAAAGAAAATCAACCTAAGCTTCAGGAATTTCTAGAGGGTGGAGATGTTTTCAACATAATTTTTAAGCCACTGAGCAACTTCTGAAATCCAATTCCATCCAGTGGAACATTCCACCAGATAGGCTTCTGGGTCACAGAGGGACAGACTAGAAAATTGCATGTCAAAGATGGATAATGCATATTTAAGTTATAATCCCAACTCCATAAAAAAGGTTTCAAGTGTTAAATATAAGTAACATGTATATATGTGAGTGTGTGTGTGTGTGTGTGTGTGTATGTGTGTGTATGTGTGAAATCTAAAGAAATTTAATTTGTTGGAAGAACACTTGGCACATTGAAAATAGAAAATATAACAGATCTCTTATACCTCTAATTCTATTGATAAGCATGAACACTGGCAAATCAGAGTATATCCAGAGAAGGTGAATAGATGGAAAAGGCCTGGAAAATTATGTCATATAAGAATCAGTTGCAAGTACAGGAGAAGAGGGATATTTAGTATAGCAAAGAATAGACTTAAAGGAGACTTGATCTTCAGCTATAAGAGCTATCATGTGGAGGAGAATTTATACCTGTTCTGAATTTCTTCCAACAGAACTAGAACCAAAGAATAGAGATTAAAAAATTCAGATTATGGAATAGTTAAAAGTAAACAGGAGCTATAAATTTCTCTTTCTCTACTATGTGGTAATATTAAAGGACAGTGTTTTTGTGCATTTGGAGGTTTATGGTACTTCTTCCCTAATTGGAGTGTTTTGGGAAGCAGCCTTAGATAATTTGAGTAACTCCAAAGGGAATTCTGTCACACTGGATTGTTGTTATTTTTCATACTTGAAGGCCAAATGATATCATTATATCACAATCGATGTTCAGTGTGTCCACCTGTGGTCAATTAGATCAATATGAATTAGAAAAGCTCTACCACAGGTTAGGCACAAATATCTTGTCTGACCATTTGGGATGGATGTGTCTTTAAATCTGTGCATTTCTTTTGCAAAATTATAATTCTGCTTTTACAGAGCACTGTGGCTTCTTTGGTGCAGTCACTCCATGTTGGATGGTCCTGTGCCAGTGTCTTCCATGTCTCACACCTGATACCAAAGTTCTTCAGAGAGACCTTTACAGTGTCCTCATATTGTTTCTTCTGACCTTTATATGAGCTTTTAGGCAAATATATGTTGATATTTGAACAATTTGACTAGCCCATTGGACTTGTGCTCTCTGCAATAGAGACTATGAAAGGATGAAATAAATGGAGTGAGATAAAGTACTGTCTTAAACCTCTGGACCAGGGCTTCTTAATTAACATGACATCTGAGCTGAAGAAAGAGAGAAGGTCCTTTGGGAAAAGGAATGGCCACCATTTACTGGCTAATGAAATGGTAGAGTAATGCAAACCTGGAAAAGTAACCAATGGGAAGCATTATTAACTGAGTTTGTCTTCAGTCATGAACTAAAGATAAGCCCCTATGAAGACCTTTAGAGACCATTGTGAAAGGAAGCATTGATATGGAGGAGCAATCTCCTTTTCTGGAAACTTATTCAAGTCAGTACTCTAAAAGGGGGAGGCAAACCATTAAGGGAGGCTTGCTCATTGTAATATTGTAAGCTGTTGTTATTTAACATAACTAACTTCCATCACTTGATAATATATATATGTAAATATATATAACTACATCTTAGTTTTTTCTTTCTCTGGAGGTGATTTTATATTTCTTTAATAAAATATTTAATTTTTCCAATTACATGTAAAGTATTTAATATTCATTTTTAAAATTCCAAATTCTTTTCTTTCCTCCCTCTTCTCTCATTAAGAAGGAAAGAAATTTGATATGCTGCTGCAGCCATTCAGAACATATTTCCTTATTAGTCATGTTGTAAAAGAAAACATAGACAAACAACAAAAAAAGAAAAGTAAAAAAAAAAAGGATACATCAATCTTTATTCAATTTCTATTGATCCTTTTTGTGGAGATGGATAGCATATTTTACCATAAGTCCTTAAGAATTGTTTTGGATCTTTGTCTTGTTGAGAATAGCTAAGTCATTTATAGTTGATTGTATAATATTGCTATTCCTGTAAACGGTGATCTCTTGGTTCTGCTCACTTCCTTTCAGTTCATATAAACTTTCCTAGGATTTTCTAAAAGCATCTTGCTTTTCATTTCTCATAGCACAATAGTATTCCATAACAATCTTATGTCACAATTTGTTCAGCCATTCCCTAATTGATTTACATTCCTTCAATTTCCAATTCTTTGCCATCACAAAAAGTGATTTTATAAATATTTTTGTACTATAGGCCTTTTTCCTTTTATTAATTTCAATTTTTTTAAATTTCTTTGGGATACAAACCTAGTAATACTATTACTGGGCCAAAAAAATATATACATAGCACTATAGTCCTTTAGGCATATTTCCAAATTACTCTCCAAAATGGTTGGTTCAGTTCACAAGTCCTCCAACATTAATGTACTAATTTTTGCATATCTTCTCCAACATTTGTCATTTTACTTTTCTATCATATTAGCTAATCTGATAAGTGTGAGGTAGTACCTCAGAGTTGTTTTAATTTGCATTTCTCCAATCAGTAGGGATCTAGAGCATTTTTTCATTCATTTCTAGATAGTTTTGATTTCTTCTTCTGAAAATTGCCTGTTCATATCTTTTGACTGTTTCTGTTGGTAAAAATGACTTGTAATCTTATAAATCTGACTCAGTTCTCTATATATTTGAGATATGAGGCCTTTTTCAGAGAAATTTGCTGCCCCCAAGTTTTTTGTTTTCTTCCTAATCTTGGCTTCATTGCTTTTGTTTGTACAAAAACAATTAAATTTAATGCAATCAAAATCATTCATTTTATATCCCATGATGCTATCTGTCTCTTATTTGGTTATAAATTCTTCCTTTACTCATAGATCAGACAGACAAACTAATCCATGCTTCCCTAATGTGCTCATGATATTGCCCTTCTTGTCTAAATTATGTATCTATTTTGATTTTGTCTTGGTATATGGTATAAGATGTTGCTTTATACCTAGTTTCTGC
>NC_058132.1:160258305-160312961 GCF_016433145.1 Gracilinanus agilis
AGGAAGGGGAGAAAGAAGATAAGCATTTTTAATGCACAGACGAAATAAGGAATTTCATAAATAGACTACAGATAAGTAGGACAACTTTGAAATGAGCATGTTGAATTTATAATGTACTTTTTCAAAAGCATGCTATATTAATATAAGTTCACAGATCTACATACATCCTATTTCTGTTCTTGTTTGTATATGGAAATATTCTTATTTGTTGGGGTATATCAAGCTGAAAAATAACAAAAAAGGTTAAAAAAAAAAAGATCTCTTATGGAAGGTGGCATGAGAGCTGAGCTTTGAAGACAGTTATTCCCACCAGTGGAAGTGAGGAAGGAGAACATTTCAGGTATTAGGGACAACCTATTCAAGATATGGAGGTGAGAAATGGAATAGAGTGAATAACAGGGAGACCAATTTTGCTGAATGCAGAATTATGAGGGGTTGGCAATATATGAAATATATATATATATATATATATATATATATATTCTTTTTTAGAATATTTTTCCATGGTTACATGGTTCATGATTTTTCCCATTTCCTGTTCCCTTCCCCCTCCAAGAACTGATAAGCAGTTCCACTAGGTTATACATTTATCATTGTTCAAAACTGATTTCCATGTTATTCATATTCGCAATAGAGTGATCTTTTAACACTAAAACACCAATCATATCCCTATCGATATATGTAATTGATCATATGTTTTTCTTCTGTGTTTCTGCTCCCACAGTTCTCCCTCTGGATGTGGATAGCATTCTTTCTCATAAGTTCTTCTGGATTTTCCTGGGTCATTGTATTGCTGTTAGTAGAGAAGTCCATTACATTTGATTGTGCCATAATGTATCAGTTTCTGTGTACAATGTTCTCCTGGTTCTGCTCCTTTCAGTCTACATCAGTTCTTGGAGGTCTTTCAAGTTCACATGAAATTCCTCCAGTTCATCATTCCTTTAAGCACAACAATATTCCATCACCATCAGACACTACAATTTGTTCAGCCATTCCTCAATCAAGGGGCACACCCTCATTGTCTAATTTTTTTTTTTTTGCCACCACAAAGTGTATAGCTATGAATATTTTCATACAAGTCTTTTCCCTTATTATCTCTTTAGGATACAAACCCAGCAGAGGTATGGCTGGACCGTTCTTTGGACCCTTTGGGCATAACTCCAGATTTCCCTACAGAATGGTTGGACCAATTCATAACTCCACCAGCAGTGTATTAGTGTCCCAATTTTTCCATATCCCCTCCAACATTTATTACTTTCCTTAGCTGCCATATTGGCCAGTCTGCTAGTTGTAAGGTGGTACCTCAGACTTGTTTTTATTTGCATTTCTCTAATCGTAAGGGATTTAGAACACTTTTAGATGTTCTTATTAAGAGTTTTTATTTCATTTTGTGAAAACTGGCTATTCATGTCCCTTGAACATCAATTGGGGAATGACTTGATTTAATTCCTTAAACCTTTGTCAGAGAGTTTTGTTATAAAAATCTTTACCCAGTTTGTTGCTTTCCTTCAAATTTTGGATGCATTGATTTTGTTTGTACAAAACCTTTTTAATTCAGTATGATCAAAGTCATTCATTTTACATTTTGTAATGTTCTCTGTCTCTTGCTTGTTCTTAAATTCCTTTCTTTCTCAGAGATCTGACAGGTATACTATTCTATGTTCACCTAATTTAGTTATGATTTTATTTTTAATATTTAAGTCATTTCCCATTTTGAATTTATCTTGGTATACAGTGTAAGATGTTAATTTAAACTTGATTTTTCCCATACCATTTTCCAATTTTCCCAGCAGTTTTTGTCAAACAGTGAGTTCTTGTTTCCAAAGATTTTGGAACCCAGTTCTTTTGATGCTAGATAATATACTCTTTCCACTATGACACAGAGCTGTCTTTTGAGTATTAGAATTTTCTTTCCAGAATTGTCAGTCTCATTCCCCTTGAATATGAAACTGTAGTTTCCAATCTATTGAATCTAAAAGAGAAACTTCAGGAAACATGGAAAGATGAAATAGATAGATAGATAATATAGATAGCTATCTTTTGATTGATGGTTATGCAATAGATCAGATAGAGACATTTAGAGATAAAGACAGATTGACCAATGATAGATAATTATAGAGATTGTTAGAAAAAATATAAATAGATCTATAGACAGAGATTGATAGGCATAAAGACAGATAGAAACAGAGACAGATAGACAGTTACAAAGAAAGAGAATTCCAGAAAGACAAAAATCCCCTTGGACAGATAGACAGAAAAGGAAAGAGACAGAAACACAGACAAATAAGTAAGAATGTGGAGGCAGATATAAATGCACAGACAGAGCCAGGGAGAAACAGAGAAAGAAATAAAATCTATGGGGCATTTCCAAAAAATTTGAACTTTAAGAAAACCAGTCTGTCTAGAAGACAGCTAGTCTGTGATGGCTTCACTTCCTACTGGCATAGATGCAGCTCTTTCCAAAAATCCTTCAATAATAGAATTATAAGGACTTTCCCCCTCTGAGGGTTGGCTCAGGAAGGGGAAACCCAACTGTGTCATGGCCAATACATCATTTAACAATAATATCAACAAAACATCATAGTATTTTTAAAAGGTACAGTTAGACTTTCAGAATTATGAACTTAGAGGCAGGGGGTTGGAATTCTCATTACCAATCCTATATTTGCCATTCTATGAACTGCAACTTTTAATATAGATTTTTTTCTTGGAAATTTCTCAAGTAATGTGGTACCAAAATACATAGAAGCAATATTATAATGGAACAAGACAAGCCAGAGATGGTTTTCTTCTCTGAGAACTCCACCTCCTACACACTCCTTACAGCTCCCTCTCATTTTTGTCTGACTTCCTTCCCTAACCCCCACCCCACCTATGTGTACACATATGCACACATTTCTTTCTTCAGCTGAGGGGAGGGAGTTTTCAAACAGCCAACCTGAATCCCTGGAATCAATTAGCAGATGGGAGAGTTAGCCAAGATTGCTGGGCTGGGCATCTGGTATGAATGTGTACGTCTGTGTGTCTATTTGGAAGTTGTGAAGGTTGATGGGAAATGGTTGGGGTAGGGGGAGGTCAGTTCCTTCCTCTTTCTATTTTGGACATTGTTACCTGAACAGCTGAAAGCTCAAGGACCCATCTACTGAAAAAGCAAACAAATGTGTCAGCTAGAGCCATGGCCGACAGGATGGAAACAAGGCACCAGGAACTGGCTGCTCAGCACTGAGGTCCCTAAAGCTGATAGGAACTGCTGATTTCCCTTATTTTTTTTCACACTTAAAATGCTAAAGGTATCATTTTTTTTGGGGGGTGGGGAGACTGGACCTATGATTTCATTGGTATAAAGAACTCTCTATTAATGCAGGTTGACACCTTTATTTTAGAGGGGTTTTTTTTGGGGGGGTTGTCACTTAGGGGTTAAAAGACTCACCCAGGATCATACAACCAAAATGTGCTACATCTTGAACTCAGGCCTTCTTGATTCCAAAGCAGCTTAGCAGCTTTCTATTCACCCCATCATGGTTGCTTCATATTAACAGTTGACTTTCTATAGCACACATTAAACATTAGAAAGCTGTTTCTTCAGTGCAAATTGCTGAGATTGATTACAAGTAGTATATAATATGAGGTTCAGTGGATAGAGGGCAAGGCCTGGAGATAGGAGGTCCTGTGTTCAAATCCAGCCTCAGATGCTTCCTAGATGGACAGGTCACTTAAGCCCTATTGTCTAGCCCGTATCACTCTTATCCCTTAGAATCAATATTTAGTATCAAGATCGAAGGTAAGTGTTTAAAGAAAAAAAAAAGCAGTATATCATATAACCATAAACTCTGAAATCCTGAACAGATTCCAAGCCCAATTGGTACCACCTTCCGCTTTATGGAAGACACTTCTCCATCGAGAGAGAGAGAGAGAGAGAGAGAGAGAGAGAGGTTGGTCTGGAGAGACAAGTTCTTGTAGGAATTTAAACCATTTTCTTTCTTTTTGGGGGGAGGGGGGATGACATGGCATGGGAGGAGAGAGGTACAATCCAAATGTCTGCAATGTATACATTTTAGATAGTTTTTAAATAACATTACATTTCTTCCAATTACATAGAGTAATGAGAACTAATACAGTTTATGCAAAATCATAGACTTATTAAATGTCAAAGATGCAGGATTCCTTGAAGTCACCCAGAGAAGTAAACAGGAAAAAGAGGATGGTTTGAAGAGTCACCAAACCTGGATTCAAATCCTGCTTATATTATTTAATAGTTGAGTAAACTTGAATAAGTTATTTAAGTTTTGTGGACTTCAGTTTCCTCAAATTGAAAATGAAAAAGTTGGACTAGACTGCTTCTGAGATTTCTTTCAGATGGAGATCTATGATCCTGTGGCCTAGTCTTTCCCCTCCTCCCTCCTTATCTTTAACATAAAGAAATTGAACCCAAGAAGGGGAGGTGGAAGAGCTGGGATTAGAATCCACACTTATTCTAATTTCACATTTATTCTTCTATTTGACTTCAGACTATTTGTAGGACAATAAAGGAGGTGTACCAGTTTATGCATGACCATGAAAATGAAATTATGACCCCATGGCAGCATGAAGTCACTTGTCTTGCTCTTTAATAGTAAGGAATTATTCTTACTGTCTGGTTTTATTTGTCTATTGCCTCACTTGGAGAGTAAACTTCACATACAAAACATCAAAATTCTGCCAGAAAGAATTTCTAATTTTTGGGCCTGATATAGTGTTTCCTCCATTTTGTTTGATTAATTCAAGTATTTTTAAAAAGAAAACTTCTGGAGAATAGAGTCCATATAGTCCTTTAACTTAATTAAATTCAACTGTTTTTCAAAGTGCCTACTATGTTCAGAATACAGTGAAAGGCATTGATTCATTTGTAATTTTACATCTGCCAATTATTTTCTCAGTGTCTAGGATCCTCCTAATCCCTCATGCCAATGGGTCCTGGTCTGCCAGTTTAATTTGAACAATCAGACAATAAATCATCAAGCTTTTATTAAATATCTACTATGTTCCAGTGACTTTGAGATGCTGGGAATACATAAACAAAGAATGAAATAAGTTCTTTTGATAAGAAGGGTGCATTTGAACCTTTGTAAATCATCTACAATATACAAACTTGTATACTAGACATAGAGGGAAACATACAGTATTGAATCTGAGATTTCAAATGAAAAGTACCTTTGAGGTCATCTAGTCCAAACCACTCCACTAAAGCCCAGGAAGAGGGAAGGGTTCTATCTAGATCATCAAGATAGGACAAGGATTCAAGTCCAGCATGTGCACCTCCAGATCCTTTCTACTCTAACCTCAATTTATTCTATTTTGTCCAAATCTTTAGTAAAATGAGACACTCGGAATTGAGCACAATTCTGAAAATGTTTGCTAACTTAGGCAGAAAAACTTTAAAAAGAACAAAATGAGCAGAACAAAGCAAACATGACATTCAGTGACAGAAATATTGTTTGAAAAACCTTTAGAAAAAGAACTGATAAATTGAAACATGCACAACATAATTTACTTTTTGATATGCATATGTGTTTGTGTATACACACATGTGCATATATTTTACATATGTATGTGTTTTTAAGTTTATTATTTTTTATTGAATGATGCTTTCTCTAGGGCAAGGAGGGAGAGAGGGAGATATAAGAGAATTTACTATGACAAACAAAGAAATTAAATTTAAACTAAAAAAAAGAAATTGTACCGCACCAAAAAAAAAATGGAGCATGTGTGTTTGGGGTGTCTTTTTTAGAGATCATCGAAGAAAAGATACAGAATAAATCAACTTGAAGTAGCAGGGACATGAAGTATTAAGGCTGACTAATAAATTGTCATTAAAAAAAGATCCCTGTCCATTATACCATAATGAAAGTATAATATATAGTCCCTATATTCACGTGTTCACAGTCTAGTAGGGGAAAGAAGAGAGATTAAAGATTTATAAAGTGCTTACTCTGTGCCAGGCAGTATGTTAAGCACTTTACACACATTATCAAATTAGATCCTCAAAATTCTGTTTTCAACAAGGCAAGTATCCAGGGTGACTCCAAGGGACTCATGACAAAAAGGATAGACACCACCATAGCAAGAACAGATGGAGTCCAAGTGCTGATTGAAATACACCATTCTTCATCTGATTTCCTCCATGAATTTTTCTCTAGTGTAAGCAATATGTGTCTTGTTTCACAACATGATGAAGAGGGAAACCTATTATATGAAAATATATGTACAACCTATCTTAGCAATGGCAAACATTTTCAAATTCATGTGCCCAAACGGCAACTTCAAGCTGCCTGTGAGCTCCCAGCATTATCCCAGAGATCAGAGGGAGGAAGTACTCACTTTGGGTGGCTGGACAGAGAGGCAGGGCATGCAAAAATGTCCTCAGGCACTGGGGAACAGAGCAGTTCCACAACCCCTGCCAGCTGGGCATGCATGCCAATATTTTGCCAACCCTGACCTATATCATATTATCTGCTTTCTGGGGAGTAGGGAAGAGTAGGAGGGAGGGAGAAAACGTGGATTGCAAAATATCAGAAAAGGAAAATTTTTAAATGGATATATAGGTGAAATCTGGAAAAAATAAAAAAAAATTACCCACTGCAAAGCAATAATAACAACATAATTCTATGAGGTGGGTGTGGTTATACTCCCTAGTTTACACTTAGAGAAATTGAGGTAGAGATTTAGTGATTTACTCAGAATCACATAGCTAGTTAGTGTCTAAGGCTGGATTTGAACTCATGTCTTCATGATTCTAGTCTCAGTGTTGTATATGTTGCAATAACCAGCTGCTTATCTCCTTGAAGGATATGGCACCAACACAATTAACTAATATAAAATAATTTGTGATTGAACCAAAAACATTTACTAGCCAAGAAATGTCATTTAATGCCAATAAAGGTCATTTTTGTCTGGGTGGATGGAATTCATTGAAATCTTCATGGAGTGACATTAAAAAATATTATTTAGTTGTTTGTTACGTTAAAGTTCCAATAATTCACATTTGTGTAGCACTCTGTGGTTCTTTCACCAGCTGTGATTTTGCCAGTGAAGAGAACTCCCCATAAGGAAACCTTCTTTGCTAATGCAGGTCAACACCTGTTTTTTACTCAGTCTTTAAGAGTCCCCTGGGACCCAAAGAGGTTAAATGAATTACTCAGGGTCACACAGTCAGTATGAGGTAGGGCTTGAATCCAGGGCTTCCTGATCCTGAATTCTGCTCTCTAAACACTATGTGATTTTGCCAGCACTTTATAATTTGCAAAGCTCTTAACAGTGACTCTGTGAGTTAAGTAATTCTAGTAATATTGGTCCCATTTTATGAATGAAGAAAAATAATAAGCATGTTGTCTAATTTGCATTAAACTTTATTTGAACAATTAATAGAAGTCCCATAGGTAGAGTGGAGAGGAGTCGTTCTAGACCTAGGAAAATGCATGAGCAAAAGTGGCAAGTCAAGGGAGCATTTAGGAGCATGATGAGTTTGGAAAAGAAAATGAATCTGAACTGTGGGGCTGAGTGGAGAAGGAGGGAATGGTTTCTCATGTCCACATGGAGGGAGACATTTGTAACAGAAATTGAGAACGAAGACTATGAATGAATGTGTGTGTCCCTACTTCTGGGGCACTTAGCTGGCATAGTAGAGTTCCTATCAGGAAGATTCGTCTTCCTGAATTCAAATCTGACCTCAGATATTTACTAGCTATGAGACCCTGGACAAGTCACTTAATGCTGTTTATCTCCATTTCCTCATCTGTAAAATGAGCTGGAGGAGGAAATGGCAAACTACACCAATCACCAATATCTTTGCCGTAAAAATCTCAAGTGGGATCCTAAAAAGTAGGATGCAACTTATTTTTTTCTAATGTATTTCTTTTCATTTTTCATTTAATTTATTAATTTAGAATATTTTTCCACGGTGACATGATTCATATTCTTTCCCTCCCCTCCTCCTTGCCCCCTCCTGGAGCCAATGAGCAATTAGGATGCAACTTATAAACAACTGAACAATAAATAGTATCATTATTTTCTACAAATATTTGTTCAGCTCCTATTTCATACAACAGTCTCTAATAGTAGATGCTGTATTGTGTTAGAGTTTTACTAAGTGGATGAATGGACACAGTTAGGTGGCACAGTCACTTGGCCTGGAGTTATGAAGACCTGAGTTCAAATATGACTTCATACGTGTAATAGTTGTGTGACTTGGGAAAAATCACTTAACGTCTGTCTGCCCACTTTAATTTTCCACTTTCTAAAACAGGAACCATAGCAGCATCTTATTTCCCAGGGCTATTGTGAGGATAAAACGAGATGATATTTGTAAAGAGCTTTGTAAACTTTAAAGTATCATATAAATAATAACTAATATTTTGTATTTGTAAATATTATTATTATGAATGAATGTGTTTCTGAATGTCTCCAGAAGTTTCAGAGAAATCACTTTTTCATTGTCCATCATGAAATACTATAAACATGCCTGTTCCTTTCTCCTTCCCTCATTAGTAGAGTTACTGGATAATTCACTTTTTGCATTTCCCAGTTCCTGGGCATACTGATCAACAGGCCTTTTGGCAGTTTATGTGGGCTTATGTGTTCATGTGCTTTTATTCTTCAATGGAAATCATAAAGTCCTGATGGAGACAACCACTCCTTTAATCCTGAATTGACACATAGCCATCTGCATTCAGGGCCCATTCTACTTGGCCTGGTATATAGGTATCTGATCTCTTTTTGTCCTCCAAAACACTGCTAACATTCAGTAATTCATGAACAACCATTTCTGCTCTGAAATTTAACAGGCTTCAAACTTCTGAATAAAACAGTTATGGAATCCTAGAAGGACAGGTTGGAAGAGGCAAAGAGAGTTCATTGAGCTTATCTCTTAACTTCAGAGAGGATTTGATTTAAGTTAAAGCAGATGAAGTCCCTTCAAAAAAGGGGGAAAAAAAAACAAAAAATAAAAAAAACTTTTGTTGAAAATAAAAGTAGGAACAAAGACTCTAAGTTTTTGGGCCCAACCAGATCTTTTTAGGCTTCCCCCAACACTATTGGCTGGATCACAAACACTTCTTTTGCTGGCTCAGGTGTTACTCTCTCAATTATGCTCCTCTTTTTTTCCCCCCTGGCAAACCCACTGTCTGATAAATAGCATAATATCACATAAAAAGGGTATTTGATTCATAGAGCTTTTGGCAAATTCAAATAGTGTGAACTGAGGCCAGCAACAAAAGGGCCTCTCCTTTTCCAAAGAGTTATCAGTCCCAAACTGAACAATTTCACAGCTGCTTTGACTATTTTGGCAGTCCATAACTTTGATGAGAGGCCATCTGGGTTAAACAACATGCAGTGTGTATACATGAAGCAGAGAGGGGAAGAACAGTGTGGAGCAACTTGAATTTGCCTAAAGTGGCCCTGGGGATTGGCGCTTAGATCCCTCCAGGGAAGGACACATGCCAAAAATTGAATCATTCAAGGCAGATTCCTGTCTGAATAGTTTCACGTAGCAAGGTTCTCCCTTGAGGACTTAAAATGATGCAAGAGGAAAAAGAGCTATCAACAAGGACTAAAAAAAAAGTTCTCTAAATATATAGGATACCTGCTGGGGATTAGTAGGTTTGTAGGAAAGGGCAAAAATCAGAGAAGGAAATAAATATCAAATTTCTTTAAATAACACAGATACTCATATTCTTCCATTCAATATCAAAGCAAGGGTAGGCCTAATTTCTTGAAAAGTGTACCACCAGTCTGATATTGTGCCAGGTTCCTTTTCTAAAAGTCAAATGCCTGACCATAGAAGTTCTGGCTGACCAGCTAAGGTGCAGCAGGAGGGTCCTCGATCAGGGTAGAAATCTGTAAAGCAAAGACAGAAAGAAGAGGTGGTAGAGGCACTAGAAACCAACTTTACTTTCTGCTTCAGGTTAGCCTAAGGCTGTTACATGCTCTACTTAGACAATGAAGGAAGAGGAGCCTCCTGGTGTGAAACATTCTCTTTCAGAAAGGTCTCTGCCCCAGTAGAGGGGAGTGTAATTAATTTTTTCCTACTTGTATTTTATTTTATTTTTCTTTACTCAAAGTTACTTCATTTTTCCAATTACAAGTAATAACAATTGTTGACATACATTTTCCAAAATTATAAGATCCAAATTGTCTCCCTTCCTTCCTTCCCTCTTTCCCCTCCTCAGGGAGTGTAAACAATTGGATCTGGATTATACAGACTCTTATATTGTAAGAGATTACTCATATAAAACCAAATCCTCAAAATAAAACTATATATAACCTGTAAAAAAATTGTATGTTTTGATCTGCATCCAATTCTAACAGTACTTTCTCTAGAGGTAGGGAACATTCTGTTATAAGTCCTTCAGAATTGTCCTGGATCATTGTATTGCTGAGAGTAGCTAAGATCTTCACAATTGATCACTGTACATTATTATGTTTACTGTGTACAATGTTCTTTTAGTTCAGAACTAAAAGAACATCGTACACAGTAACGGTAATATATATATATATATATATATATATATATATATATATATATATATATATAGTCATGAGTCATCTTGGGGTGCTTCCAATAGGAACAATTGAAAGAATGCTTTATAACTTACTTTCTCGTATAATAGGAGGAGCTTAAACACGGAAGGACCTAAGTGACCATCTAGTCCAACTTATAGCTTCCCAACAATTCCCTCAAAAACATGCCCAAATAAGTCTTTCCAATCCAGTCTTTCAAAAGCCTCTACTGAGAGGAGTCCATTATCATTATCTCCCAAGGCAGTCCATTTAACTTTTGGAAAGGTCTAATTGTTAGGGAGTTTTTCCCCCTTACATCAATCCTAAATATGTCACTTTTCAACTCCCACTCATTAATCCTAGTTAATTATTCTACCCATTAATCTGCCCTCTTGGGTCAAGGAGAACAAGTCCAATCACTCTTCCACAGGACAGCCATCCAAATACTCAAAGATAGCTATCAATATCTCCTTCCCCTGCCCCCACCAAGAATCTCCAAGTATTCTCTTTTATAGCTTAAACATCTCCAGTTCCTTTAACAGGCATCATGTGGCATGATCTTAAAACCCTCCAACAACTCTCACAACCCCCACCATTCATTCTATCTTGTCAATATCCTTACTAAAATGAAGCCCCCCCCAAACTAAGCAGAGGTGTCCAGATGTGGGCTGACCAAGGCAAAGATTCTTCATCTTAGATCACTCTCTTTGGTCTCAATGAGACATTTCCTAATAATAGGAATATGGAAAGAATTGAAATAGCTAATTCAAATACCCAACTTGCTTCATCAACTGGAAGGATATGATTAGATGTGTCACAAGTTAATAATGCTTGCTTGCATTATTTGTTATTAAGACATACTTATTAAGTGCTTACAATATGCAAAGCACTAAATTAAGTATGTGGGCATGTGTGTTAGGGAGTGGGGGCACAAAGATAATTAAGACACTGTTCTGAACTCATGAGGCTTACAACCCAATATGTTTGGGGTCTGGACAGAGTTAGGAGGAAGGACATTTACACATGAGCAAAGAATTTGGAATCAATATATGACAAATACAAAACTTTTTGGAAAACACGATAAATATAATAAGGGCGTATCCTGTATTTGCAGTCTGAATAAAGTACCATAATTTCTAACTTGAAGAGAGCTTCACAATAGTTGATTTTAACCTGGTAAGATGTTTTGGATTTCTAAGAGAAAAAAGGAGTGATGGGGCATTCTGAGAATGGGGACTGGTAGAAGCAAAGATCCAAGGGTAGAAACGAAGCTAAGAATATACATGGGATAGTAAGTTGACTGGTTTGACTGGTGCATGGTATAAGAAAAAGATATAAGATGAGATATAAATGGGAAGTAAGAGTGTTATCAGATTGTAGAGAGTCTTTAAGTGCCATATAAAGATTTGGGGTTTATTTGGTAGGCATTAGGGAGCCACTGAAAAATTTTGATCAGAAAAGTCACTAGATAGTATCTGTGGGAAAAGAATACCAATATGATTAGTATTCTATAAGGAGAGGAAAAATAGAAAGGAACTGGAGACAAGTTAGGGAACCAGTGTAGTTGGGATAGAGATTAGAAAAAAATTAGTGATATTCATGGAGGTTAGTCAATAATATTTGTAAGACTTGTGACTGGGGAGAAGTTAATACTTATACTTAAGTTTCCAGTACAAGTGACTGTATGAATGTTGATTCCATTGATAGAAACAGTGAAAGCAGATGGAAAAACTGGCTTGCAGGGAAAAATAAAGCAATGTATTCTAAAAATGGTAAGTTTGTAATATTTTTGGATCTCTTAATCTTAATTGCCAAATCTTATGTTCTTTTCTCAGTCCTCATTCTATGCAGACTTTGACACTATTGGTCATTCCTGTCTCTTCAAATTCTCCTTGTTCTAGGTTTGGAGATGCACTTCTGGTTCTCTTTCTGACTGTATGATCCTTCTCTGACTCTTACTAAGTTTTCACCCATATCATAACCAGTAACAGTGGGATTCCCTACAACCTTGTTCTGGGTCCTCTTCTCTTTGGTGCTATTTCATATTTTGATTGCATCAGTTCCCAGAGTTTCAATGATCATATCTACATAGAAGATTCTCAGATTTACTTGTCCAACACTAACCTATTAACCTCTCTCTCAACATCCAGGCTTACAGTTTCAATAGCCTATTGGACATTTGGAATGTATATCTTAAACTCAATCTACCCAAAACTAAACTCATTATCTTCTCCCCCAAGTTCTTCCCTCTTCCTAACTTCTTTGTTACTGTAGAACAACGGTCAGCAACCTTTTTAGCCATGAGAGCCATAAATGCCTGCAGAAGGAGGAGGATGGAGACGGAAGGCACTGGAATATGGGGCAGAGGCTGAAGGGCCCCCTGGGGCACATCCTGGGGTTCTGCCTGGACTGGCTGGTCGGGAGGTGGAGCCAGATATGGCTTGAGATCCATATGTTGCCGACCCCTGCTATAGAAGATACTACCAAGGACCCAAATACATAGGCTAACAAAATAAGTGTCAAACTTGACTCCTCATTCTCACCCTCCATATCCAGTCTAAGGTCAAGTACCTGGCACATAGTAGATGATGAAAAAAATATTGATTGATTGACTCCTATTTTCATAATATCTGTCTATCTATCTATCTATCTATCTATCTATCTATCTATCTATCTATCTATCTATCTATCTATCTATCTATCTATTTATCTCTACATCACCTACTCTCCAAGCTGAGATAACTAAATGGTGCAGTAGAGAGAGTACTGGATCTTGAGTCAGGAAGACCTTGAGTTAAAATTCACTTATTAGCAATGTGACTCTGAGTAAGTCACTTAACTTCAGTTTGCCCGAGTTGTCCCAAATATACAATGAGGATAACCTACCTCGCAAGGTTGTTGTGAAGTTCAAATCACATATAATATTTCTAAAGTACCTTGCCCAATGCTTGGCATGTAGTAGGCATTATATAAATGCTAATTCCCTTCCTTAACTCTGATATTCTCATAATCCTGGTTCCCATTCTCATCACCTCACAGCTGGGCTATTTCTATAGCCTGCTGAGTTGGTCGGTCTCTCTCCCTCAAGTTTCTCCATACTCCAATTCATTTTCTACTCAGCTATCAAATTGAACTTTCTAAAATGGAACTTTGACCATAACACCTACTATTGAATAAACTGCAGTTACTTTTTAGTATCTCTAGGATCACATATATATTCCCGTGTTCGGTTTCCAAAGCCTTTTATTACCTGGCCCCTTTTCTACCTTTCCAAGCTTCTTACATTGTATTAATTTTCAGATACTTGCCCATTCAATGACATTGTCCCTCTTACCATTCCTCAAATATACTCTTCATATTCTGAGTGTGTTTTAACTGGTTTTTCCTGTATGTATGAAATACTCCTCCTTGACATTCACTTCCTGGCTTCCTTCAAGTCTCAACTAAAGCCTCACTTTCTACAAGATGCCTTTCCAAAACATCTTTGATAATTGCATCACCCCTTTTGAGTTTACCTCCAGTCTATCCTCTATATTCCCTATTTGTATGTAGATGTTTGCTTGTTATGTCCTTCATTAGACTATGAACTCATTGAGAGCAGAGATTGTTTTTTTCCTCCTTTTAGGTAATCCCAGGGCTTAGGAGAGAGTTTGTATATAGTAGGTGCTTCTTGCATGTGTAGTGACTGACTAATTGCCTGAGAACAGCAACTTAGGGAACATCCATGTTAAAGATCCAGTAAGAGAATGAAAAACTAGGGACGGAATCAGAAAGAAGGTAGGGGAACCTTTTCACAGAACCAATGGTCAACAGTGTCAAGTGATTCAAAGATCAAGATGTTTAGCAAACAGAAAACACCACTGAACATAAGAAAGTGACTGATTACCTTGCTCATAGTAAGTTACTGTGTTTGGGAAATAAAAGGCATAATTGTAGAAGAAACTTTTAAAGGACGCTTATTTCCTTTGGTGTCTATTTATCACCCAGTTCTCACCTGTGGCTCCTAGAAGCTCTAGCATGCATGGTAACCACATCCTAGTAAAACCATCTAGGCAGATAGGTTAAGCCAGGTTGAGGGTAACAAATAGGTTTGAAACTTGTCGATGAGTTATGGGATGTCTACTTCAAGCTTATGAAGATTTCCCCCTGTCCAAATGAGTGGATGAGAACAATTTTGTTCCAATGGCCATGAAGGCAGTTGAAGCATGTACTGTGGAAAGTTTAGAGCTTGGGCAGACATGGAAGATGCCACGGTCATCCACTGCATCCTGGGCCATCACCAGTTGTCCTCACTTTTGTCTTGCTGCTAGACTTTTATGACTGGAAGAAACTAAGGCTGATGATTTTGTACAACTCTGCCTCATTTAAATCTAATTCACCTATAAGTCAAGGTCTTATCCCATGAATGTCATTGGTCCTCTTTGAAAACAAAGGCTGAAAAACAAGAAGAATATAAGTTTCTGGAAGGCAGAAAATATGATTTTGTCTTTCTCTGTGTCCGCAGAATTTAGCATAGTGTCCAGCATTAAATATTTTTCAACTTGCTTTGCCTTGCCCCTAATGCCTTATATTTTCTTTTCTTTAAGAAATTGGTCATACTACTTCTTGCTCCTAAAAATGTCCTCCCTTCCTTTTTGCTCAAACTCCACTTCATCAGTGAAGCCTTATCACAGTCCTCTAGCTCTTAGTGAACTCATAACATCTATTGTTTTTTTACCACTAATTTGGTAATTTAAAAAGTAATGCTTTTAAAGCTATGATCATAATCTAGATCTGGAAGGAACCTTCTAGGTCATTTGGCCCAACCTGATTATTTTACAGATGAGGAAACAGAGATTCAGAGAGATTAAATAAGTTGCTTAAGGTCTCATGAATAGTTTGTGGCAGAGCCGGGTATTCATTTTTCATGCACTTATGACATCTCTCCTTGAGAGTAGAGACTATGCTTTTGTACCTGTCAAAGTGCTTAGTATAGTGCCCACCCTAGGTATTGATAACATATTCCTCAATGGATTGCATTCATACCCAAAAAGCTAGATATTTCAAAATGGATGAGAATGACAATGATGATAAGCAGCTAGCATCCTACTTTTATTTATTTTTATTTTTGCAGATTTAATATATCTCCTTGTCCATGTTCAGTTTCCCCAAGACTGACTGAAAACTAGTGTCAGAGAGAAGAAAGAGACTCAAAAACATAGTATCTTAAAATAGAATAGCAACCTATTTTACAAGTACCAACTTAGTCTTTGCAGTAACTTTATGAAGTAAAGGAATGGAAGATTATGCAGTTGGAGAAATTTACAGCTCTGAAACATCAATTCAGAATGCTCAGTTTAAAAAAACAAACTAAGGTGGACTTAAAATTAGATCTCATCTATGAATATGATTGGCACAGCCATTACCTGATTGCCAGGCTGTTCATTAGTTTATTTCATCAAAAGAAGCATACTAAATTACTAAATAATCTGGTTAGAAGTTCTTTCAATATAGACTTCATACATAAAGACAAAAATATGATATGAATAAAAAGAGAGGACGCTTTTTTGGAAGAAGGAGTTCAACACCCTTTCTCTAGGAATGTATTTTAAAATGATGCATCCAGATGTTGGGATGGATTGCATTAGACCTTTTCTGCCTTTAAATTTGACTAGCCATCCCACTGTCTGGAAGGATTTAGTAGGAAAGGGTAGGCTAGGGATTGGATTATTTGAGTTTTGAGATCCCTTCCAGTTCTATTTTATTTTTAGTTCATGGAAGGCCAAAGGCACATTTCTAGCGATATTTGAGCTGGATTCTTTCCATTCAGTACAAATTGTAAGCCCCTCTCAGAGGCTGCATTTTCTCACTGAGGCCACTAGGGGGCATTTGGTAATTACTCTTTGGGTGAGGTGAATGGCACCCCAGTGGCCTGAAAGAGAGAAACCGTTTGTACAGGTGTGTGGCTTGCTTATACAGCTGGCAGCATCTGATTCCGTAAGCCCCAAAGTAAACGTGCTTGAGTTAAGATTCACAAGTCGCTGGTTTTGCTTTGGGGACCGAATTCTCTTCACTCAGGCAGGAACTGCTCAGAATGAGACAGATCTCTCACCGACTGTGCCCGGGAACTTATAGAATGAAGGTCTGAGTCGCCTAGATGTGGGAGCCCCGGGCTGAATCAGAATCAGATGGACCACGTAGAGCAGGCGGGTGAGAACAGTGAGCAGTCCGATAGCGACACCTAATGGGATTCACCTGAATTACATCTCAGAGGAAGCTTCTTGCAAAATAGTGTATCAAGCACAGAAAATGAAGATCAGGTTGATCTCCATGCATATCAATGTAGACTATCAGATGATGTAAAGACAGTTTTGATGGCATAATTAAAATTTTTAATTTCCTAAATTAAAAATTTTAAGGATTTCAACAAATTAACTTGCTTCTTTTGAGGAAACTCTCATAACCAATGTAGATTAGCAAAGGCTCTACATCTTAGAGTTTTCTCTCTTTTTTTTTTTTAACCCTTAACTTCTGTGTATTGGCTCCTAGGTGGAAGAGTGGTAAGGGTGGGCAATGAGGGTCGAGTGACTTGCCCAGGGTCACACAGCTGGAAAGTGTCTGAGGCCGGATTTGAACCTAGGACCTCCTGTCTCTAGGCCTGACTCTCAATCCACTGAGCTACCCAGCTGCCCCCCTTAGAGTTTTCTCAGACTCTAAAAAGCCAACCAACTTGCCTAGGGTCATATGGTTATTATATGGGTCAGAGGCAGGATTTGAACCCAGATCTTCTTTATCTGAAGCTGGCCCCTTTTTTCATATCTCTACCTTACTTCTCACTTAGAAAAGTGTTTTCAAGGGGGAAATTCTGTTTCTAGGCAGGAATGAGGGATAGAATTATGTGTTATGTTTGGATACCACAAGCAAAAATGAAAAACTCAAAGACTCCAGAAGCCTTGAATTGATTTCCATTTGGCACTTCTGCTATGCTTAGAAAAATGGTATAATGAAAAATGCCAAGAGACAATTTCAATTTCTAAAAAGTTAATATCATCTTCAAAAATCATCTAGTTCTTAACCCCACACCCATTTTTCAGATGAGGGCACAGAATAGTAAAATAACTTACATGAGATCAAACATCTGGCTATTAGAAGGACCATAATTAAAAGCTGGATTTCTTTTAATTAATTAATTATGAATATTTTTCCATGGTTACATGATTCATGATTTTTCCCACCCCTCTCTCCTCCACCAACCTGGAGCTAACTAGCAATTCCAGGGGTTATACATGTATCATTGTTTAAAACCTATTTCCATATTACTAATATATGCAATAGAGTGATCATTTAATGTCAAAATCCCCAATCATATACCCAGCAAACCATGTGAACAATCATATGTTTTTCTTCTGCATAAAAGTTGGGTTTCTTGATCCTTATACTAGTGCTCTTCCTCCTCTAGCATATTGCCTTCGCCTTCAATAACTTTTTTGTTTTTGAACCCTTACCTTTCATCTTAGAATGAATAAACACTAAGTATTGATTCCAAGGCAGAAATAATTGAGGTCAAGTGACTTGCCCAGGGTCACACAGCTAGGAAATGACTGAGTTACCTCCCATGTCCAAGTCTGGTTCTCTATCCACTGAGCCACTTAGCTGCCCCCAAATACTTTTTTCAATTAAGCAATAGGGCCATTAAGCTACACACAGAGGCCTGAAAGATAATGGTTTTAGGAAAGAGTATACCTAGGACAAGACTGACAGGACTTTGACTCAGAAAAGAAAAATTTAGAGATTTGAACATCACTATTCCAGTGTGCTTTTTTTTTCCTCTGTCCATCACACCTCAGGTGAGTGGAGGTGACCTTATTTTGTTATGTTTTTCCTCCTCTTTTATCAACTTAGATATAGTATGATGCCCTAGGATTTGTCTTTTTTTTTTTCAGTTACAACAAACCTAAACTGGCCCAGGTAAGTTAAATTATTTCTGGTCAGGCTGCCTGCTGCTATTGGGACTAAATACAAAAACGTATAATTATGACTGGTGGAAAGGGAAGAAGCCTGCCTGTGAGTGTTTATTGTTCTTGTGCAGATATAAAACAAATGCCAGCATATAAATTGTTTCCCAACCCCACCCCACCCTCTTTTTTTCCCTTTTGCTTTCTGGTCAAGGTTAAGGAAGTTAACTTTTCAAGCCAACCTATGCTGGGTTCTTCCTCCAATGCCCTGTGCCATAGAATGTTCCAGAGCTGAGATGGTGCTTCTCTTTTTTCCCTTTATTTTCTTTCCCCAAGTCCAGTCTACTCTCTTCCTCTTTTCTTCTAAACCCAGGTCAAAGTGCAGACAATCGGTGATGATGTACAAGGCAACATCTTGGACTGATTATAAGCGTTTCAGATGAGCTCAAACTCATATTTCATATCATTCTTGCAGTCATCTGATTCAGGCTTGTCACATTTTCTAGAGACAAAACTCTGGACATGTTTTATTCATTATCTGTTCTCATCTCTGAAACAAACACCTGCATTGCATTTTAGAAGCAGGACATATCAGTGGTTTTATCGCGCGTGACCAGGGCGTTTGTGCTCCTTCTGAGGTCAGAAGCATAATTAGTATTTAATAGTGGTACCTACTCACAGGAAGATTGCCTCCTCCTGGAGAAATGAAGGCATGTTAATAGGGGAATGTATGCTCCTTGAGAGCAGGAACAGTTGTGATTGTTATTCCCTCCAGTGTATTAATGTCTGCCAACTGAAGGACACCTAATAATTGTTTGTTGTGTTGAATAGAATTGGATTTGATGAAAGAAATAATTGCTCAACTCATAGTTAGTGATTCAACGTTTTTCAAGAACTTTTGTCATACCGTCCCCAGTGAGTCTGAGTATTATTAATTTCATTTTAGAGATTAAAATTTTGAGATTCAGAATGGTTAAGTGATGACTCTTGTCACAAAGCCAGTGTCAGATGAAATTTTTTAATTTGAAATAGTCTTTTCATTTTCCCCCTATGCCAGAATATTAGAAACCAAAAGATTACAAAGAAAACTATATTGAAATATATTCTCATTTTTTAAAAATGATGGGCTTTTAACATGGGGCTGATACATCTTTTAAAAATGAGAATATATTCAATACAGTTGGTTTCCTTTGTAATCTCAAAAACTGTATTCTAAGAAGGATCTTATAGGCTTTATCACACTGTGGGGGGGTGTCTAAAAAGGAGAAAAAAAGTTTAAAGCCTCTGGTTTAATAGAATCCTCTCTCATTTTTGACTGTTGCATTTGTGATTTCTTCTATATACCTGGTGACATCTACAATATTGGAAATTTAGGTGACTGAATATGGAGTAGTCAGTTACAGAACTCAACACAATGTTTAGGTATTTAGTCATTGTAGTATGTTATTCCACTAGAACAAATCTTTCTAACTTTGTCATTGGTCTTAGAAAGTTATTATGGTGAAAATTTAATCATACTGTGGTCAATCTGAAGAAGATGCTCACAACTTAACTAGGCTTCTCCTTAGACAACAAATTGATAGTTCCTTCTTAGATATGTACTCAGAACCTATCACCTTAGTAGAACCTGCCAGAACTTATATTCTCTGTATTTGAGAGTCTATGTTCACCTTCCCTTCTTTGGAGAAAATAGCCCATATGCCTCAAAAATGACTCATAGACCAATTCTACTACAGGCTTTCTGGGCAAGCTGGAGCAAGTTGTTTCACCTTTGTTAGCTTCAGTTTATTTGCTTGTGAAATATTTTAATCCCATTGAAATAAAAAAGCACTTTCCTTCCAAAATGTTAAAAGCTACTCATGTGTTATATCATTTACTTCATTCTTTTTTTTATTAGGAAGTAAGAAAATGATTCCCATTTAATAAATATGGAATGTATGACCAGATCAGGGGTATAACTGAAAGAGAAATAAAGTCCTCTGAGTTTTGAATTCTTCTTACGAATTTGTAATACCTTTTGAACAATCCTTCTTTGCTATTAGAATTCATCACTTCTGAAATAATTTAAACTGCTAATTTTTTTTGAGTTCCAATTTCAATTGATTGATCAATTGACAAGCATATACTAAGTGCCTAGAATGTGCCAAGTTCTGTGATGGGGGCTAGAGATTCAAAGACTAATTTTTGGTGGTACTATGAGTTGAGGGAATAAGGAAGGATCCTACTTAGGAGATAGTATTTGAATTAAGTTTCAAAAGAAGATAGAGATTCTGAGAGGCAGAAATGAAGAAGGAATGTACTCCAAGAAGTGGGGATAGACTGGGCAAAGGAATAGAGATAGGAGATGCAATGTTTGTGTACATAGAGCAGGGACAGTTTGGACTATAGAAGGGGAGTAATGAATAATGAGGCTAGAGAGGTAGATAGAAATCAGGTTTTGAAGGATTTTAAATGCTGTAATTTGTATTTACTATATATATATATATATATATATATTTACAATATATGTATTTGTATTTACAATATATATATATATTTACAATATATGCATTTACAATATATATTACAACTGTATAACAAATCTGTATTTGACCCAAGAAGTAATAGAGAATCACTGGTGTTTATAGAAAAGAAGAGTGTATATGGCAATAAATATGACAACATAGGTGATATGAGTGAATATTTACAAAAATATAAGTTGTCCAGATTAACAAAAGAGGAAATAGAATACTTAAATAATCCCATCTCAAAAAAAGAAATTGAATAAGCCAATAACTTCTGAGAGAAAGCTCCAGGGCCTAATGGATTCATAAGTTAATTCTATCAAATACTTAAAGTATAACTGATGGGGGCAGCTGGGTAGCTCAGTGGATTGAGAACCAGGTCTAGAGACAGGAGGTCCTAGGTTCAAGTCTGGCCTCAGACACTTCCCAGCTGTGTGACCCTGGGCAAGTCACTTGACCCTCATTGCCTACCCTTACCACTCTTTTGCCTTGGAGCCAATACACAGTATTCAAAATTACTCTAGTCAATATAAAATATTTAGGAATCTACCTACCAAGACAAACAAAGGAATTATATGAACACAACTACAAAACACTTTTCACACAATTAAAACTAGATCTAAATAATTGGAAAAAACATTACTTGTTCCTGGGTAGGATGAGCTAACATACTAAAAGTTCTTTCCTATTTCACAGCAAATTGAATGAAAGCATTGAATCAGAAACCAATGAACTTGTCTGGAGCTAAGCTGGATACAAAACCCAAGATTCCTGTTTCACTCATATCATTTCAGATGACATTGTGTGGGAAAATCTAAGTGGCAAATCATCCCTTTCAAGGGAGGAGACCAGCAAGGACTGGGACATCCAGTCCTCAAGGATTCTGTGAAGGTGTGGTATCTTCCTGGGTGGCAGTTTACATTGCCAGACACCATATGGCTTAGGTAGTTGATTAAGAACAAACTCAAAGACATAAAGCAAAGACCCAATTCTCATCAATGGCCAATAATGTCAAGTTTTTGCTCCTGACCTTCTTTTGCTACAGTATCTGCCCTGATAATCTTATTTATTCCTTTTGCTTCAAATATTGCCTTTACACAGATCTGTACATCCACCTTGACATCTAGTGAAATCTAGGCATCTCTGGATACCTAAAAAACATCTCTGCCTAGATGTGAGTCTGGCATCTCCAACTAATCCTAACTAAAACTAGACTTCATCTCTCCTATTTCTGACTGTGTTTTTTCTCTTTAGGACACTAAGATTTACCCAATCTCTCATGCTTGAAATTTTTCCTTCATTGCTAATTCTTTCCACTTCTTTATCTCTGATATAGTTTCCCAATGTAGTCAATTCTAACAATTCATTCCTGTTACCACAACCCTAGCATTTTTTTCAGTCTCACAAGTCTATATTATTCTAAACACTTTTCAAAAGAAATTCTTGTCTCCAGTTTCTTCCTTCCACTTCATGTTTCATATTACTATCAAATAAGTCTCCCTTTTTCATGAATCACAAGACCTTAGTTTGGAAAGAGGCTTACGAAATCACTTATCACAACCTGCCTCTCTGTAATAATACCATTTACTGCAACCCAATAAATGACCATCCCACCTTTGCTTGAAAACCTCTAATGAAGAGGAAGTTACCACCTCTCCAGGCACCTCATTCCACTTGTGATTATCTCTAATCATTAAGAAATTTTCTAGGGGGGCACGTAGGTGGCTCAGTGAATTGAGAGGTAGGCCTAGAGCTGGGAGGTCTTGGGTTCAAATATAGTCTCAGGCACTTCCTAGCTATGTGACACAAGGCAAATCACTTAACCCCCATTGTCTAGTGTGATGATGTAATTAAATCTACCCTCCCTATCCTTAATCTAATCACCAAAGGTAGGAACATCTCCACTTAATTCACAAGTAGGGAGGTTTGTGACCCACATATTCTAGAGTGAGTTAAGAATCAAAATTTACTGCCTCCTGGGCAGTCCTAAGAAAAGCATCTGTTGTGATTGGACATGTAAACTAGGAGGAAGGCACAGGAAATGATGCAAAAGAAGCTCCTTTAAAAGAGAGCTCAGTGAGTTCAGCTCTCTTCTTTTTCCTGACTTGGACTTGGAGAAGCTCTGGCTGGGACCTTGAGACTTTGGTGAGTGAAAAAGGCTGACTGACTACTTTAACTTCCCTGGAGGTACTAGCCTCCTGGAAGCTCCCACAATTGGGAAAAGCCCTAGTGACTAAACCCCTTTTAGGCTCTCCAGCTGGGCCTCTGGAGCCCTGCTGGAATAAAGCCTAAACTTGAATACAAATTTAATTTGTTAAGTTAGATCTCTTACTCTACCTTTTTCTCATCTCTCTACTTCCACAGTCTCCTATATTTTGTAAATAAATTATTAAAATCATTTTAGGAATTGGTATTTATTCAGTTCCTTGGCAACCATACCTTTAAATATTAATGTATCCAACCAAAAACTCCTTTTTCCCTCTTATAACTAGCCCTTACTGCTCTTCTGCCTTGGAACCAATACACAGTATTGATTCTAACATGGAAGTTAAGAGTTAAAAAAAAAAGAAAAATTCTTGTAATTGGACCTCATCTACATTTCTGCAATTGATCATATCATTCTCTGTTCAAACATCTTCACTGACTCCCTATTGCCTATTGAATGAAGTCCAAACTCCTTAAGTGAATGAATAAATGAATGGGAAAAATTTTGCTCTCTGCCAAGCATTGTGCTCAGCACCAGGTATAATGATTTTAAAAACCAAAACAATCAAAGAGCTCACATTCTAATAAATTCAGTTGAGCAATTAGGTAGATCAAAAGACAAATAATTCACAAGGGTTTTGGTTCATTGTTGGGGTGGGATGATCCAGAGGTCTTTAGTTTATATAAGTAGGTAAGATGTTAATGTTGTTGAGTCATTTTTCAGTCATGCCTGATTCTTCATGTCTCCATGTAGAATTTTCTTGGCAGAGGTTTCCTTCCTCAGCTCATTTTACAGATAAGGAAACTGAGGCCAACAAAATGAAGTGACTTACCCAGGGTCACACAGCTAGTATCTGAGGTCAGATTTGAACCCAGGAAGATGAATTTCAAGCCTGTCACTCTATCCACTGTGCCACCTAACTGTTGTGTTGGAACTTCAAATCATAGAGTGAAGGAAGATGGTAAGACCTTGAGGATTTTAGATATAGTAGGAAGGCAGGTAGTAATGGGTAGAAGGTAGGTAGAAATGGGTTCCCCATTTCATCAGAAGATAAGGAGTTGTTTAATGCAAACTCATCCAAGTTCTATGAAGATTCAAATAGCTAGGGTGAAGGAGGAAGGAAAAAAAAAGGTTAGAGAGCTCCAAATGTGGCTCTTCTTCCTGACAGCATGATCTTTAAGTCAAGGAAAGGAAGTAAGAAGACTAGGGTGTTCCTATCTGTGTCAGTTCTGAAAATCAAGGGTCTTTACAATCTAACAATCGTCTCCCTTTTCAGACTCACTTCCTACTATTCTCCTCTATAATCCTTTACTTCTTGAACTCTTTAGATCTTATTTACCCCACAGAAAGTGTTAGTTATACTAAATGATCTTTAAGTTAGAGGGTTTTGTTTTTCTTTTCCCATTTCTAAATTCCATGCTACTGTGTTCCTAACTTCAATTGTCATTATTATTCAGCCATTTTAGTCTCGTCCAACTCTTCTCATTTGGGGCTTTCTTAGCAAAGATAATGGAGAAGTTTGCCATTTCCTTCTCTGACTCATTTTACTGATGAGGAAACTGAGGCAAAGAGGGCTATGTGACTTGCCCAGAGTCAAGCAGCTAGTAAGTGTCTGAGGCCAGATTTGAATTCACAAAGATAAGTCTTCCTGCCTTCAGGCCACCAAACTGCCCTTGACTATTGGGAGATCAGAATTTGATTAGAAAGGCTGATCATGGTTTGGAGAGTGAGGGAGAAGACACAGATAAAGCAGTCCAATGGAGAGGAACCTCATGAACCATAACACTGAAGGTCCAATAAGGTTAGCAGACACCTCAACTTGTGTGTTTTGGCCTAGAGGATGTTGGCCAATGGTTTAAATGTGGAGTAAGAAGGAAATAGCTTTGGACTTTCCCCTAGTTCAACTACTGAAAGCTGGTTTCTGGTTGGCTAGCAAAATCTACTCTACACTCAGTCCTCTGACTACCCCTTTTATTTATTGTTCTAATCACTAGGTATAATAGGAACCAAGCCATCGGTGCAGGGGGATGTGACAGGATAATGGTCTCCGGCTTTAAAAATAACGTCTCAGTTTCTTCGAGGCCTCTTCTCTAGCAGCAGGAGACCATTAGCTTGTCACATCGTCCAGCACTATTGACATTATCTTTTAATTGCCCCCAAAGACCCATCTCCCAGGCAACGTGTCTGAGATTTCCAGAGCACTGTGCTATCTGGGACTGACGTCCCAATGTGTTTTATCATCTGCTTCAGAAAATCTAAGGGGCAAGGAAGGGGTGGTGGTGGTGGAAGATTAAAGGCTTTAAAAAATGGAGAAGAGTTATAAGGGAACAGGGGAGGAAAGGGTGCATTCATGAAAACCATTAAATGGAAAGTAACAAGGAAAGGAAGAAAAACTATCTAGTAGAATTCTGAGGAACAGATGTGAGGCATAGAAGTAAGGAGTCCTGGAATATGTTAAATATGATCCCAGAGACAAAAGCAAATGCCTACAATGGCCATGTTAATAGTTTTGTATAGGCCGCCATTAGGCCAGTGCCATCACTGTCACAACCCTCAGGATAAAGGGCTTAAGACAAGTTCTGGCCTTCTCTGCCCACCAATTCTTTGATAGATAGACTATCTGGGTGGTCTTTTTTGCTTTTCCTATTTTTTGACATGTCTTTGCAGAATGGTTATTTAGAGTGATGTCCATTTGTTCAGTGTCAGACCAAAAGAAAATAATATTAAACTGAAGCTGGAAGCACTGGACTAGGCTTACCAAAGAACTTCTTTATTATGAAGGGTTCGGGACCTGATTATTGATGAAGGTTGTGGCAGATTTACCCACAGGAGAGATGAAGCTTATCTTGGAGGGGAAAAGAGGTACATGAGATATCTCAAAGGGGTCTCAAGATGCCCAAGATTCTTCCCTCCCCATCCCTGCAGCTCTGAACTCTTTCTGAAGGCCATCTACTCACAGAGGGTTAGGGAAGATGAATAGAAACTATCTATGCACATGGAGAATCTTCTCTCTGATGCTCTCCACAGTGACCTAGAGGCAGTTATTTTGGGGATGAGCGCTCATCAGCCCTCCTCTCTCCTAGCCCCTGAGAGATGGTCCCCCACCCACATTTCCTGTTCACAATCCTATCCCTGCTGCCAGCTTCTGATTATGGGCATCCCAAGGGCCATGGCAGCTCCTGTTTTTAACCCTTGTCTGTTCCCCCCCAGCCCCACCTCTCTACCCCTTTCCAGAACTCCCTCCCTTTTCCTGTTTTCATCCTGTGAGGCTCTGATAAGATGACATTTGTCCCCTACAAAGAGGGATTTTTTTTTTTACTTGTAGGTTATTGTTCTTCAAAGACCCATTTGATACCAAGGTCCTTGCCCAAACTTCAGCAAAGACGGGCCATGAGTTGAGGGGCCTGAGTGAGTAACAAATGGTACTGAGTGTGTGTGTTTGTGTGTGTGTGTGTGTGTGTGTGTGTGTGTGTGTGTGTGTGTGTGTGTATGGATGGAGCCAAAATGTGGGAAAGGGAACTGATTCTCCTTTAATCCCATGTGAATCACTGGACAAATGCAGGCCTCGAGTTTTTGTTTCTAGTTTTCCAAACACAGGACATTTTTCCCCCAACTACAAAGGAAAGGCAATAGGGTGAGTTGTGACCAGTGCTTCAGGCTGGGCTTCTGCCTCCCCGAGTAGGATTCTGGAGATGCCTGAGGGCTCAGTTAAATCAAGCTGGGCTAAGAACAGGTTCCTTAAAGCTGTCTTTGAAAAGCAGGGCTGTGCTCCCAGCAGCTCTGGGCTTTCCGTTAACAGACGTGCCCTTCATGGCTTGGCATGCCCGTAGCAGAGCAGGGATTACAATTTACAACCCTTGTGTTTCCCGGCCGCCGCGGCTGGTCTGCCGAGCCACGCTGCCTTCTGATCCCTGTTCCTGTTTTGCAACTGACAGCCCTCCGCTTTGCTGATTTATTCCCCTCATGGTTCTCCCGAGAGCCACCCAACTTGTTTTCTGTTGGGACAGATGGGTAGGTGGCTTGACTGGGTTTAACCACTTCTGCTGAGGATTTGACTTCTTTTAGGAGAAGAGTAGGCCTGCCTGCTCTCACTCCTGTCCAAGCCATTGGAACCCTGAGGCCAGGGAGAGGCTGGAGGATAAGAAAGGAGTTTCTTAACCTTTTTTTGCATCATGGAAGCCTTTGGAAGTCTGGGAAAGCCTCTGAATAAAAACAACATGTTTTTAAATGCAAAAATTAAAAAATATATAAATATAGTTATAAAGGAAACCAAATATATTTTAAAATTTTATGTATATATTTAAATGCATAAGCATAAAAACTTATATCTATATGCATGTATATATGCATAAATATATAAATTTGGAATATATTGAGTTTCATTTATAATTCTATTTCAATTTGTATGTTTAATATATTTATGTATACATACGTACATGTACACATATATATGTATTTATGGAAACATTTTCATATAAAACTTATTATGTAAATTATAAATAATGTAAAGTAATATAAACTTTATTATATAGAATTATATTTAAAATATGGTTCTTATAAGGGAATATATGCATGTATACAAACATATGTACGTGCACATGGATGCACAAATGCACACACAAGTATATATGTATATTCATATATATGCACATACATGTATATGTATGTGTGTATATGCATGCATATCAGGTGTATGTATATGTACATGATATATCTGATATGTTAATAATGATATATTACATGTAACATTGTGTGTGTCTATATGTGTGTGTATTCACAACTTCCAGGTTAAGGACTCCCCCAGTAAAGAAACAGACACTGGACTCAGGATACTGTTACTTCATCTTAAACACTGGCACTTTATATTCTCGGGAGCTTTATCTCTGATCTTCAGACTCCTCATCAACAAATTTACAATTAAACAAGTGCACAAACACATGGTCTATCTTGCAAAGTTATTGAGTGGAAAGTGATTGGAAGTTGATTATTCCCATTGTTGTTGAAAAGGCCATTCCCTAATGGGCAGAGGCTTAGCTAAAACAAGAAGGGGAATGGTTAAGAACACAGGAACAAAAGATCTAATTGGATGTTACTATGACTGGGAAAAATCTTGGTGTTTTTCTGGTCCTGGGTGATGCTGATCATGGTATCTATCTGTCCCAGTGTCAGAAGACCTGGGTTCAAATCCTAATTTTACCCCTTATTAACAGAATATCATTGGTTAAGTTATATAACTTCTTGGGACTTCTATTTCCTTACATGTAAATAGAGATTATAATATATACCACACACAGTTGTTATGTTTTATCAATCTTAAAGAGTTATATTAATATGAATTTTATCAATTGAATCTGGTTAACTCAGTCAGCATCTCTCCTTGGAAACTATTTGTGGATATCCTTTTAAGACAATCTAAAATTATTTTTATGTATATTCTTATATAATATACATACATACATACATATATATATATACATATATATATATATATAACATCTTCAAAAGGAAGTTTCTTATATTA
Source organism: Gracilinanus agilis (assembly GCF_016433145.1). Lineage (NCBI taxonomy): Eukaryota > Metazoa > Chordata > Mammalia > Didelphimorphia > Didelphidae > Gracilinanus > Gracilinanus agilis. The sequence continues at coordinate 160,287,004 of NC_058132.1, forward strand.
ACTACTTAAATGAATAGTTACATATAGTTTTGAGGTTTACAAAGCAAATCACTTTAGAGATAATATCTCATTCTATGTTCATGACAACCCTTGGGAGTAGACCATAATATAACCCCTATTTGAAGGATATGGTACCTGAGACAGGCAGAGATTACATGACTATTCCAGACTCACATACCTTTGAAGATCAGGATTTGAACTGATGTCTTTCTGATTTCAGGTCAAGAGTTTTAACTACAGTGTCATCTATCAGCCACAATAATAAGAGCTAGTATGTATATATCCCTTTAAGATTTTCAAAGTTTTGTACACATTACTTCATTTGGTCTTCACAGCTACCCTATAAAATGGGCAATATTCTAATTCTCATTTTATAGATAAAGAAATTGTGATACAGAGAAGCTAAATAATGTAATACTTACTTGGAGTCACACAGTCATTAATGATCTAGATAGGATTTAAAATCAGTTCTTAACTCCATATCCAGAACTCTTAACTACTGTACCTCTTTAAAGTCCTCAGCAACAAGATGGCAGCTTAATAGCAGCAAAAGCAGAAACTGATCTGACAATCCTTTCAAACCAATCTTTAAAAAGCTCCTCAAAACAATAGGAGTCAAAAACCCACAACAAGATGGAGTGAGGAAGCTCTCCTGCTTGAACACAACTTAAACGGTTGGCAGAGAGAATTGATTGTCATGGGATAAAGGGGAGTTGGAAGCAATACTGCTCACAGAGGAATGCTGGTCAACCACCCCTTGACCTACTGTTCCAGATTCTGCAACTGGACATAGACTAAATTCAGGATCCCAGAACAAGGGCTACACCAACAAAAGAGCACCTCAGACCCACTCCTTGAAGTTCTAGGTCCTGGCACCAGCCTGCAATGAGGCCCCAGAGTTATAGCTCAGGGGCCTTTCAAACCTACCCTACTGTGGTGAAGACTTAGCCCCAGGGCAAAGTATCAGCACTGCTGATACCTACAAGTCAGCAACAAAGGAGACAGAATTAGCAGGTAGCAATCAGAATTTCCAGTCCACAGGCAAAAACAGATTGGGAAAATGAACAAATAGAAAAAAATACTTAACACTCAAAAATTTCTATGGGGACAAAGAACAAAGCAGAGAACCAACAGGGGTTAGTGGAAACCAAGCAAGCACAGGCTAAACTTCAAAAATAAAATGGGAATTAATCTCAAGCTCTGGAAGGACTCAAAAAAGAATTTAAAAATCAAATAAGGCAGGTCAAAGAAAATGGAGAAAAAAATGAAAATAATGCGAAAAGAAAACAACAGCTTAAAAAGAAAAATTAGTCAACTAGAAAAAGAGGCACAAAAACCCAATGAAGAAAAAAAAAAGTTTTTTAAAAAACTGGAATTGACTTACTGGAAAAAAGGCAAAACAATCCAATGAAGAAAAGAATACCACAAAAAGTAGGATGGACCAGATGGAAAAGGAGGATCAAAAGGTCATGGAAGAAATTTCTTCTTTAAAAATTAGAATTGGGCAAATAGAAGCTAATTACTTCACAAGATGTGATGAAATATAAAAGAAAATATGAAATATCTCATTAAAAAGACCTCAAAAATATGTGCAGGAGAGACATTTTAAGAATTATTGGAATACCTGAAAGTCATAACCAAAAAGAAGCCTACACATCATGTTACAAGAAAACATTAAAAAAAAAACTTCCCTGATATTCTTGAACAAGAGGGTAAAATTGAGATAGAAAAGAATCCACAAATCACCTCCTATAATCAATCCCCAAATGATAACTCCCAGGAATGTTATAGCAAAGTTCAAGAACTCCCAGATCAAGGAGAAAATGCTTTAAACAGCCAGAAAGAAGCAATTCAGATATAATGGAGCCCCAGTACAGATTACACAGGATTCAGCAGCTTCCACACTGAAGTACTGAAGAGGCCTGAACATGACATTCCAAAAGACAAGGGAACTAGATTTACATCAAGAATCATGTGCCCATCAATACTGACTATATTCTTTCAGGGAAAAGTATGGAAATTTAATAAAATAAGATTTCTAAGCATTCCTGAAGAAAATATCAGACTTAGAAAATTTGATATACAAATACAAAATTCAAGAGAAGCAAAAAATCATAAATAAGAAAGAAAAATTAAGGTTTCAATGCAATAAAATTATTTATATTCCTATATGGAAAGATGATTTCTTTAACTCTTAAAATTATTATCATTATAAGATTAGCTAGAAGAAGTATACATAGATAGAGGGTGGGGTAATAAGCTATTTAGGATGATATGTAAAAAAATAACTAGGGGTGAAAAAGAGTATTATTCTAAAAGAAATGGGAAGAGAACTAAAATGGGGTAATTATATCACATAAAGAGACATGGGGTGGGGAGAATAGTATTACAATGAAGGGGGGGGATATGAAGGTGGTGATGGGTAATGCTTAAATGCTTCTCTCATTGGAATTGACCCAGAGAGGGAAGAACAGTCAGATTCACTGGGGTATAGAATCCTATTTTACATAGAGAAGTAGAAGGGGAATAAGAAAGGTAGTGGTGGGGAAGGGAATAATATAAGGGAGAAAGAAGTTGAGGAGTGATTAAAAAGAACCTATAGAGAAGTAGGAAGGGAATAAGAAGGGTGGCAGGGGGAAGGGAGGGAGTCCATAAAAGCAAAACACTGGTGTGGAGGCAAATAGTGAAAGAAGAAAGTGTAGGATTAAAAGAGGAAAACAAGATGGAGGGGAATACACAGATGGTAATCTTAACTGTGAATGTAAATGAGATGAACTCACCCATAAAATGGAACTGGATAGTAGAGTGGATTAAAAACCAGAATCCAACCATATGTTGTTACAAGAAACACATTTGAGGCAGGTAGACACACACAGAGCAAAGATAAGAGGCTGGAGCAGAATCTATTAGGCTTCAACTGAAATAAAAAAGCAGGATAGTGATCATGATCTCAGACTAAGCTAAAGCAAAATGGATCTGATTAAAAGAGATAAGGAAGGTAATTACATCTTGATAAAAGTTAGTAGAGACAATGAAGATTTATGAGTACTTACCATGTATGAACCAAATGGTATAGTGTCCAGATTTTTAAAGGAGAAACTAAAGGAGCTTAAGGAGGAACTAGATAGTAAAACTATGCTAATGGAAGATCTCACCCTTCCCGTTTCAGAACTAGATAAATCTAAGAAAAAAATAAATGTGAAAGAAGTAAGGGAAGTGAATAAAATTTTAGAAAAGTTAGCTTTAATAGATATTTGGAGAAAAGTGAATAGGAATTTAAAGGAATATACCTTCTTTCCAGCAGTACTTGATACAAGTACAAAGACTGACCATGTATTAGGGCATAAAAACTTCACAGCCAAATGCAGAAAAGAAGAAATGACAAATGCAACTTTTCTGGATCATAATGCAATAAAAATGATAATCAATGAGGGTTTAAGGCAGTGATGGGAAAACTTTTTAAAGAGGGGGTCAAAGAAAAGGAAATGTGCATCTGTCAGACTGTTTCTAAGGCAACTCTTTCGAAGTTTCATTGTATTGTATCCTACTTATTGTATTTGTCAGATTAGGAATAATGTTCCATGGCAGGATAGAAAATTTCAGGGAGTCTGCATCTGGCCTGCAGGCCATAGTTTGCCAATCATTGGTTTAAGGAAAGACAAATCAAAATTAATTGGAAACCAAATAATGTTAAATCTTCAGAACAGGTGAGTCAAAGAAGAAATCTTATTGACAGTCACTGGTTTCATTGAAGAGAATGACAAGAAGGAGACTCTATATACTCTGTACCAAAATTTATGGGATACAGCCAAAGCAGTACACAGGTGAAAATTTATATTCCTAAATACCTATATCTATAAAATAGAGAAAAAGCAGATCAATGAATTGGGCATGCAACTAAAAAAAAAAAAACTACGAAAAAAAAACCAAATTAAAAATCCCCAGTTAAAAACTAAGTTCAAAATCATAAAATTCAAAGGAGAAATTAATAAAACTGAAAGAAAAAGAACTATTGAACTAATAAATAGACTAAGGGCTGGTTCTATGGAAAAAACAAATAACATAGATATAATAATATTTAATTTGATTAAAAAAAGAAAGAATTAAATCATCAGTATCAAATATCTAGTATCAAATATCTAATATCAGTATCAAATATCTGAAGAGGAAACTAAAGCAATTATTAGGAGTTATTTTGCCCAATTATATGATAATAAATCTGATAAACTAGGTGAAATGGATGAATATTTACAAAAATATAAATTGCCTAGATTAACAAAAGGGGAATAGAATACTTAAATAATTCCATCTCGGAAAAAGAAATTGAACAAGCCATCAATGAACTCCCCCCTAAAAAATCCCCAGGGCCAGATGGACTCACACATGAATTCTAGCAAACGTTTAAAGAACAATCAATCCCAATACTATACAAACTATTTGGCAAAATAAGCAAAGAAGGAATCCTACAAAATTTTTTATGACACAAATATGATGCTCATACCTAAGCCAGGAAGACAAAAATAGAGAAAGAAAATTACAGACCAATCTCTTTAAACGTTGCTGCAAAAATCTTAAATAAAACACTAGCAAAGAGACTATAGCAATATATCACAAGAATTATTCACTGTGAACAAATGGTATTTATTCTAGGAATGCAAGAATGGTTTAATATTAGGAAAACCATCAGCATAATTGACCATATCAATGATTAAACTAACAGGAAATCACATGATTTTCTCAGTAGATATAGAAAAACTTTTGACAAAATACAACATCCATTCCTACTAAAAACAGTATAAAGCATATAAATGAAAGTAAATTTCTTTAAATAATTAGTATTTATTTAAAACCATCAGTAAATATCATCTCCAATGGGGATAAGTTAGAAGCCTTCCCAATAAGATCAGGAGTGAAACAAGGATGCCTATTATCACTGCTATTATTTAATATTGTACTAGAAGTACTAGCTTTAGCAATTAGAGAAGGAAAAGAAATTGAAGGAATTAAAGTAGTCAATAAGGAAACTAAACTATCACTTTGTGGATGATATGATGGTATACTTAGAGAATCCTACTATTTGAAAGAGTTAATAACTTTAGCAGTTTCAGGATACAAAATAAACCCACATACATTATTAGCATTTATATGTATTTCCAAGAAAATAGCATCAAGAGTTAGAAAGAAAAATTCCATTTAAAGTCACTCTAAACAATATAAAATATTTGGGAATCTGTTTGCCATTATAAATGCAGAGATTATGTGAACACAATTAAAAAACACTTTTTACAAAAATAAAATTGGTTCTAAACAATTGTAAAAATGTTAATTGCTCATAAGTAGGTTGAGTTAATTTAGTAAAAATGACAATCCTACCTAAATTAATTTACCTATTCAGTGCCATACTAACAAACTACCAAAAATCTACTTCATAGAACTAGAAAAAAATAATAACAAAATTCATCTGGAAGAACAAAAGGTAAAAAATAATAAGGGAACTAATGAAAAAAAAGTGAAGGATCATGGCTTAGTAGTACTAGATCTTCAACTGTACTATAAAGCAGTAATCATCAAAACAATCTGGTACTGGCTAAGAAATAGGAAGGTGAATCAGTGGAATAGACAGGGAAATGACCTTCCCAGTCTAGTGTTTGATAAACCCAAAGATCCCAGATTTTAGCATAAGAACACCCTTTTTGATAAATAAAATATTGCTGGGAAAATTGGAAAAGAGTATGGCAAAAATTAGGTTTAGCTCAGTATTTCATACCTTATGTAGGGGTCAGCAAACTTTTTGGCCAAAAGAGCCATAAACGCCACATTTTTAAAAATGTAATTTCATGAGAGCTGTACAGTGCTCACAGTGCAAGCTCTTGTAACAGTGCGCACTCCTGTAACAGCACCTGAAAAAAAAAATTGACTTTATGGCTCTTGCAGAAAGAGCCATATCTGGCCCTCAAAAGAGCCAGATATGGCTCGAGAGCCATACATTGCCGACCCCTGCCTTATACCAAGATCATTTCAAAATGGGTATATGACTTAAACAAAAAGAGTAATATAATTAAATTAGCAGAACTTAGAATAGTTTACCTGTCAGATCAAAAGAGAAGGGAAGAATTTATGACCAAACAAGAGACAGAGAAAATTATAAGATGTAAAATGAATAATTTTGATTATATCAAATTTAAAAGTTTTTGTACAAACAAAACCAATACAACCAAGATTAGAAGAGAAGCCAACAAACTGGGGAAAAATTATAATAAACTTCTTTATTAAAGGTGTTATTTCTCAAATAAAAAGAACTAAGTCAAATGAGTAAGACTCCAAGTGATTTCCCTATTGATATATGATCAAAGGATATGAATAGAGAGTTTTCAGATGAAGAAATCAAAGGTATCAATAATCATCTGAAAAAATTTTCTAAATTCTTCTTGACTAGAGAAATGAAAATTAAAATAACTCTGAAGTATCACCTCACACCTAGGAGACTGGCCAACATGACAATAAAGGAAAATAATAAATGTTGCAGGGGATGTGGGAAAATTGGGACATTAATGCATTGCTGATAGAGTTGTTGTAAATTGATTTAAAAATTCTGGAAGGCAATTTGGAATTATACCCAGAGGATAATACCACTACTATGTCTATATTCCAAAGATCTAAAAAAATGGGAAAATATCCATTTATACAAAAACATTTATAGCTGCTTTTTTTGTGATGGCAAAGAATTGGAAACTAAAGGGATGTCTCTCAATTGGGGAATGGCTGAACAAAATGTGGTATATGATGGTGATGGAACAGTGTTATGCTAAAAGGAATGATAAACAGGATCATTTCAGAAAGAACTGGAACGATCTACATGAAGTTATACAGAGTGAAATAAGCAAAATCAGGAGAGCATTATACACAGTAACTGAAACATCATGGAAGAATCAAATGTGACAGACTTTGCTACTAACAGCAATACAATGATCCAGGACAATTTTGAGGAATTTATGATAATGCTATCCACCTCTAGAGAAAGAACTGTTGGAGTATAAAAGCAGAAGAAAACTTATGATATCACTTTTTTATTTGGGTATATGATTTGAGATTTTGGTTTTATTATTCACTTTCAAAAATGAATAAATATGGAAATATGTTTTGTGTTATAATACATATATAACCTAGAAAAAAATTTAAAAAGGGAAAAGAAAATCCTCTACAAAATATCTCCAGCCTACCCTTAGAAAACATGACACCCTTTTACCTCATTCTAGTCAAATTCATCCACTTGTTCCCTTAATTCAGAATTCTACCTCCAGCTTCAATCCTTTTTCATAGACCCCTTGTATATCTAGAGGGTCCACTTTTCTCACCTTTGTTCCTTTTGCATTCTAAGCTTTGATCATGGCAAGTATTAACTCCTGCATAAAGCTCTTTTCTATTACTTGAACTTTATTCCTTTTCTGACTATGTAATGCTCATACCTACTATTTTTTCTTTTGATCCCACAGTAAAATATAAGATCCTTGAGAACAGGGGCTATTTTTTCCATTTTATTTCTGTATCTTAGATCTAATAATGGACCTCGAATATAGAAGGCATTGAACTCATTCAAGAGGAACAGAACATTTCAAAATTCTCTTCATCTTTGGCCATTGAATCTAATCCCCTCATTTTACAAATGAGGAAATTAAGACCCCAAAGATTATGTAACTTTTCCTAAAACACACAACTAATAAGTATCCATTTAAAAATTACTGTTAAGGCTCATTGTAATATATTGGATATCCTAATAAATTCTATACTGGAACCACAGTTTTTTTTTCTTTTACCAAGTTCTTCTGCAGGTGTTTAGAACTGGGTCCAAGTTTGTTGCCATAACCTCTGATTCTTGCCAGGAGAATTTTTCTATTAGTACCTCTTCTATAATCCCATTTACAACCTCTTTCTCTCTCAGTCTCACCCATAACATGAGGAGGATAACTCCTTAGTTATAATTGTAATGGAATACTCTTATGTCATAAGAAATGATTAATAGGATGATCATAAAAAAACATACTTGGAACAACTTATGTGAAGTGATGCAAAGTAAAGTGAGAATACTGTACATAGTAACAGCAATAATGTGTGATGATCAATTGTGAATGACTTAGTTATTATCAGCACTGCAAGGAACCAGGACAGCTCCAAGGAACTCATGATCAAAAAGGCTATGCACTATCATAAAAAGAATTAATGGAGTCTGAATATAGATTGAAGAATGACATTTTTCACTTCATTTCCTTCATGAATGTTTTTTTTTCTTATATAAGTGACATGTGTCTTCTTTTGTACCATATCCTTAATGACTCTTCCTCATTCTCAGCCCTTTATTCTCATTCTTCCTATTTCTTAGACCCGACAAAATCTTACTTGTAACCACCCTTATTAGTGCTGTCTGTTCCTTCTCTCATGAATCCCAATATACTGGACCAGTGGAAAGAGTAACAATATACCTTGCTCCTACATGGAAATTAGAGAAGTTCATTTTGTGTCATTATTCAACAAACTCTCCTTTGAAGATCATACCTTCTATTTATATCACCCTCTCCAGTTTTTTATTGATTTAATCTACAGTACTGGTCTTCCCATTACTTTTCCTTTTTAAAAAAAATCAGAGCTCAGTACCTGTCTTATATTTTTCTCCATTTCAATCCCTGTCTTTCTATTTAGGGACTTCAATATTCAGTCTTTGTTCTCCTTTATCTTCATTTTTTTATATTGTTGACAACCTTCTGAGACAATTTCTCCTCTTTTGGCTTCCTTGACACTGCCATCTCTTGGTTCTTCTCTTATTTGCCTAATGACTCCTTCATTTTCTTTTCTGAATCATCACTTATTTTCTGCCCCTTATGCATGGATATGCACCTAAACTCTCACATGGGTCACTCTTTGTAATGTCTTCCTTATAGATGAGGATGATAGGTAGTATAGAGCATAGCTGTCAGAATCTTAGCCTGTGGGCGGCGCATGAAGCACAACATTCCTGAAAAGAGATCAAAATTAGTTGTGAAATATTTAATAAAATAAATACAAATAGAATACAACATAGATAATATTAATATGTGGTTTTCTGTGTCCATATGTGGGCCAGCAATGGCCTTATGAATGGTTTAGCAGACTCAGATTCTATTTGAGTTTGACAGCACTGGTGTAGACCATAGGACTTTGAAGTCATGAAGATCAGAATTCAAATTCTCCTTCACATACTATCTCTGTGGCTTTGAATAGGTCCTTTCACCTCCCTTAGATACCTTTTTTTAAATTCTTGCCTTCCATTTTGGAATCAATCAATCAATCAATATATATATATATACATATATATATACATACATACATACACACACTAATACATGGATATAAGAATGGTAAGGGCTAAGCAATGGAAATTAAGGATCTTGACCAGGATCACACAGCTTAGGGAAGTGTCTAAGGCACTTTTGAAAGGGAGACCTCCTGCCTTTAAGCCTTACTCTCAATCCACCTAACTGCCACCAGGTAGCTTATCTTTAAATAGATATTAAGATTTCTTATCTTTAAAGTGAGGCTCAGAGCAGCAACTCCCTGACAGAAATGTGAGGCTCAAATGAGATAACATGTCAATTGCTGTCCAAACTTGAAAATACTATATAATTGCTAGCTATTTGTCACCTTCATCATCATCATCATCATCATTTAACCTGTTCCTATGCATTCACTGAATACACACACACACACACACACACACACACACACACACACACATACAAAACTCTAAAGTCTATATATTTAGTCCTAATATCTCACTATCTCTCACTAGAATTCTAGTTCTACATCTCCACTTACCTGACAGACATATTTACTTGGATGTCTTGTCATCATTTCAAAGAAAATGCTTAAACTTGTAAGTATCAACTTTGTTTTTCAACTTTCCCTTTATCTTGACTATTTTTTTGAGGGAAAAGGGACATTACTGTATGCCATTATCTTAGTCATTTGAATTCCATATTGCAGAAATACTGTTCATTCTTCCCTTTCTTATATTCTCCTCACCTCACCTGAGTTCAGTAGATTTTTGGTGCATATTCTTTAATTCTTCATCATGAAAACGTATTTGATCATATTGGATATTATTTTGTATTTGCTATACTAAAAGAATTGCTCTGTATATATGTGTATATATGTACATTATATATATATGCATACACATATGCATATATATAATTTGTAGAAATTGGTTCTTTTTCTTTTTAAAAAATCTTTTTGTGGATGTAGGCATAGTATTGGTTTTATTGAGTCAATGGGAATGCATAGCTTTATGGTCAGAGTTTAAAACTGCTTTCCTGGGCAGCTGGGTAGCTCAGTGGAGTGAGAGTCAGGCCTAGAGACGGGAGGTCCTAGGTTCAAACCCGGCCTCAGCCACTTCCCAGCTGTGTGACCCTGGGCAAGTCACTTGACCCCCATTGCCCACCCTTACCAATCTTCCACCTATGAGACAATACACTGAAGTACAAGGGTTAAAAAAAAATGAAAAAAAAACTGCTTTCCAGTATTAACTAAACTTGGGAAATAAAATTAAACTAGTGTCATCTGATTATGGATAGATGTTCTGGGTTAGACTAATAGAGTGGGAGAGCACATACATGACCACTGTTGTCATAGAATGAAAATGAATCAAAATTATTTCTTGTCTCAAATAATTCATATACTGCTATACTTCTGAATGTGAACTTCTTGAAGGCAAGTACTATCTTTGCTTTTCTTTGTATTCCCTGGTGCTTCCTAATACAATACCTGGCACATAGTAAGCACTTAACTTATGGTCATAGATTTGACCTGACTTGATTTGACTCTATCTCTCTAGTACCATCACTTCTCTTTAGTTACCCAGGTTAGTCCTTTGCCACTTGTTTTTAGCAGTGTTAAAATATCTTAGGTTATTTGAGCTATTGTGAAGTAGCAATGGCAAGATTTGGCAGTTGACTGGATATGTAAGGAGAGGTAGAGCAAGGAATCTAGAATAATATAAAGATCGTGAACCTGGGTAACTAGAAGGGTAGTGGTCGCTCCTAACAGAAATAGGGGAATTGGGAAGAAAGGAGGGTATATGGAGGAGAGAAAATGATGAGTTCAATTTTGGATTCATTGAGTTTAAGAGATCTTTCAGACATATAGTCTGATGATTGCTATTGCCACTAGGACAATTTGCAAATTCTTTAGCTTGATAAATAAAGTAGGGAAGAAGGAATGGAATAAGCATTTATATAGGACCTACTATGTGCCTGGCATGGTGCTAAATGTTATTAAAATATTATCTCAAGGCATCTAGGTAACTCAGTGGAAAGAAAATGAGTCCCGGACAAAGGAGGTCTCCGGGTTCAAATTTGGCCTCAGATTCTTCCTAGCTGTGTGACCCTGGACAAGACACAACCCCAATTGCCTAGTCCTTATTCTACTGCCTTGGAACTGATACTTAGTAATAGTTTTACAAATATATTTGGATATATTTGTATATATAAAATCTCTTTTAATTTTACAACCCTGTGAAGTAGGTACTATTATTCCCATTCACCACTTGAGGACACTAGGGCAAACAGGGATTAAACTGAGTTAACACAGCTAGCAATTTATTTAACCTCCTTTCTTCAACTGTAAAATGGGGATAATAACAACCCCTAAATCTTAGGGTAGTTGTGAGCATAAAATGAGCCAATGTTTGTTAAGTACTTAGGACAAGAGCTTGGTATATCGTATGTGCTATATAAATCCTCATTCCCTTTCCTTCCAGGGATATTGCAATTTTTCCTGCATAATGAATTCACAGAAATCTAGCTTTCCCAGGATTCAATATTCCATCTCTCATCTCTGTGATTTCACACAAGATATTGTTATTCTTTGAATATACTTTTTGTACCTTCTGAATCCTTATCGTTCTTCATGACCCCCCTCTTCTGTGATTTTTTTTCTTCCATCCTCCTAATTATTGCCATTCCTTATCTCCTCAAATGTACTTGCATTATACTTCTCTATTCTTGCTGGCTCTCTCAGTAGAATGGGAGGTCCTTGAGGATGAGGAACACAGGACTACTTCTCATTTGCCATTGAATCTATAGTACCCAGCACAGTGCCTTGCATATAGTAATTTTTTGATAATTGTTCAATGAGTTGGAGTGAGTCTCAAGATGGGAGAGAGGGGAATTGAGATGGAAGCCTCCGGAAATTACTTTTCCCTTCTTCACAGTTTGCCTGGGTCCAAGCTGCTCTGACTCCCTTTTCTTTCTGGAAGCTAACCTATACTGAATTCTGAGTGAGTCACTACATTCCTACAGGAAATTGAATCTGAATATAAAATCCTATTACCCTTCTCTTCCAGCCACATCACTACCAAATTTTTTGTACTCCCAAACCTTACATTAAATCATGGTCTAAATGTTCTTCAAACCTTTGGCTACATCTCCCCTTGCAGGGCTCTGTCCTTCCTAATCAAGCCTGTGCTTTCTGAGTAGGAGGTCTGGAGTGGTGGTTGGGGAAAAGAGTTGCTGTTTCCCAAATCTTAGGCAATTTAGGACTGAGTAAATGGATATTCTCTTTTCAGAGAGACCAACCTTGCAGCTTAAGTCTCCATCTCTCTCCTGCTTCCACCACTCTCTCATTAGCCACCTCGCTTTCTAGTTAACCCAGGCATCCATTCTCCCAGGGGAAAAAGGAGAACCAGAGCTATATAGACACTAAGTTATAATACCCCCATGAGGGCACTCAGATTTTGACAGCCTTCAATAGGTTAATTTTTCAAAGCGGTAAGCTGATATTTCTGTATAAAATGCACATCTGCAGGGTAAATGGTATTAAGTGTTGGTGAATTATGGTCCCAGAATAGGGGTCACTTGAGCTTCGATGCTACAAGCACCTTAATGCTTTTTTGAATGAAGGTTCCACTAATTGTTTCCATATGAATCTCCACCCCCTCCCTCTCCACCTCCGCCCCTATCCTTTCCCCAATTCAGTTCTGGCACACACAAGCCAAGGAATAATGAGCTATGAAATTGTACCTTATTGATTGGGGCCTGACCTAATGCACAGTCTCTGCCATTCTTCCTTGTCTTTGCCTTTGCTTTGGAGTACAGACAGCTTTAGGGTCAGGTCCCAGAAGCCCATAATCCTCCCCCCCTTCACTGCCAACTCCTCTATTTCTCTAAACCACTGGGAGTATACACTTTGACTGCTAAGGGGCAGACAGGCCATTAATTAGCTTGGCTGTTATGCTGTCTGGTAGAAGCTGAATTAAAAGACTTTTTTTAAAGGAGGGAAGTGTCAGAAATAGGGGTCCAAACTTCTTTTATTCAAGGCATCCCTAAAGCATGTCCTTGGAAGGGGTTCTTAGGGAGAGCACTTCTGGGGCTAGGTTCCAGGGTACTTCCACTTCTCCCACCAGTCACTGAATAAAGGCAAATGTACTGTAAGTAGAACACTAGAATTAATCAAGAGCTCAATTGCTAATTATTAAGGGAACTAATTATGGCCAATTTAGCCAAGAAGCACTAATAGTATTCAGGGGCCTCAGTAACATGTTCCAGATAACCAAAAGAACTTGAAGTACACTCAGAATCCTACAGCAAAAAGGAACATTATAAATCATTGAGGGACCAAAGGCTCCTAATCTAGGGTCTATTGACTTTAAAAAAATACAAATATTCTGAGAACTATTCAGTTGTTCAATTGTTTTTCGGTTGTGTCCCTGTCTTCATAAGCTCATTGTTTAGGTTTTCTTGGCAAAGACTAGAGGCGTTTTCCATTTCCTTCTCCAGTTCATTTTACAAATAAGGAAACTGAGGCAAGCAGGATTAAGTGACTTGCCCATGGTCCTATAGCTAGTGTCTGAGACAAGATTTGAAGTCAGGAAGATGAGTCCTCTTGACTCCATGCCCAGCACTCTATCCAGTGTTTCAACTGGTTGTCCCCAATTGGCTTCTCTTGTAATTAATTGTATGTATTTTATTTTCTCTTCTACTATGATATATTTTACTTTATTGCATTTAGGAGAAGGGATCCATCAGCTTCACTAGACTGCCTGAAGGGTTCACGACAAAAACATTTAAGAACCCTTGATTTTTATCAAACCCATGACATAAATTTATCCTACAAAAATTTTTAAGAAGTGATCATTGATCTTTACCTTGAAGCTCTATAGCAATAAGGAACTCTTGAAGCTACACTTTCTATTTCTGATTTTTGCAATTCTGAGAAAACATTTTAATACATTGAACTAAAAACTCCATGCCTGTAATTTCCAAGAGTTGTTTCAAGTTCTGCCCTCTTCATTCCCACATATCCCTAACTCATCTTTTCCTCACTTATATGACAAAGACCTTGCCTTCTACTTTACTAATATTATTGAGGCAATTAGTCTGCTTATGCATATTTGATTATTTTCAGTAATTTTTTCAAAACAATTTTCATCAAAACAATTTTTAATAATCATTTTCTGACATTTTATGATCTATGTTTCTACCTCACTCCCACCCTTCCTCTTCCCCAAGATGGCAAGTAATATAATATAGGTTGTACATGTGTTATCATATAATACATATTTCCCTGTTCATCATATTGAGGCCATTAATCTTGAGTTCCCCCTTCTCTATATCATTCAAAATTCCTCAATATTTTTCTTCTAGTCTTCCTCTTAGGCTCCAGGTGGTGAAGAAAAATTGCTTTTTTCTTTGTCAAGGCTAACTCCTTTATTTTGTCCTTAATCCCATCTCTTTTTATCTCTTCAAGTAGATTTTTTCCTTGAATTCTCTATCTCTGTCTTTCTGAATTTCTCTGTTTCTTTGAATCTCTATTTCTCTCTCTTGCCTCTCCCCTTTCTTTCAATCCAATTCCCCTCTCTATACCTTTCCTTCTCTTTGTTTCTCACATTCAGTCTATATGTCTATAGACATATGTTATGTCTATACTTTCTTCCCTGCCACAGACAAATATATCCTGATCTCTCATCTGAAGAAAAAAAATCATTTCCCCCTTCTATAGCCTCAAACTTTTATCCTGTTTCTTTTTTTCCCCTTTTTACAGTTAAATTTCTAGAAAATATCTATACTAATTAGTCTAACCTTCCTCATCTATTTATATCTGAACTCCTTGTAAATTGACTTCTGACCTCCTCCCAACCTGACTACCGCTCCCTTTTCCCAGGTTACCAAATGACCTCTTGATTACTAACTTTTCTTATCTGTTGACCTCTCTTCAGCTTTTGACACTGATGACTACTCCTTTTTCCTGGGTATTTTTTCTTCCCTTGGTTCATGCAATATTATTTTTTCCTGGTTCTTTTACCGTTCTGATGCTTCTTAATCTCCTTTTCCTGAATCATCACCCATCTTGGGTCTTCCTCAGTGCTGTATATTGGGCCCTTTTCTCTTTTCTCTGCCCCAAGGGTCTAGTTATCGTGTCTACATCAACATCTATGTTATAAAATGTACATATACCACCTCAATATTTCTCCTGTGTTCTGGTCACTATATGGATAATTAGCTAATTGATATTTCCATTCACATGTGGATCAGAATCTCAAATACAGTATGTGCAAAACATTACCTTACTCCCTTAAGTTACCTTCACTCAATTTTCCCTGATTCATTTGAGATACCACAATTCTTCTAGCCACCCTAATTCAAAATCTCGAAACTATCCTTGATTATTTCCTCACTCCTATAACCAAATAAGTTGTCAAGTTGTATTTCTTTTATCTCCAAAACATCTCTTGTAGACTCTACTCTCTCTACTCACATGACCACTGCTTTTCCAGGCCCTCAGTCTTTGAAGTAGGATCCTACTGTTTTCTTCTGTATCCAGTTCTTCCACTCACCAAATCATTCTCCAACCAGATCTTAAAAAATATCTTTTAAAGGTACAAATCTAACTACTTATCTTCCCATCTCAAACAATTTTTGTGTCTTTCTATCTTCTCTAGTATAAAACACAAACCCATCTACATTTAAATGCTTCAAAAATTTAACTTCAAGGTACATTTCAAGACTTATTTTTATTACTCTTATTTGTTCATTCAAGGTTCTAGCCAAACATGGCTATTCACTGTCTTCAGAGTTTGGCAATCCATTTCTTTTCATGGGCTATTCTAATGACTGAACAACAATTTCTCTTTACCTCTGGCTTTTAAAAGTCTAAGTTCCTTTAAAGAGAGCTCAAATCCCAGCTCTTTCCTCTAGCCTTCCTTAATCCTATTATGAAGGAATTTCCTCATAAGCCCTTAAACACCATATACATATGCTATTATTAGCTATAAAATATGAAAGTTGAATCAGGTAATATATTTAAGATGTCTTCTAGCTCTATGATATTTTGAATTTATTTTGCTGTCAGAGTCAGTGACAGTGATTAATTGATATTTGAATAAATTTGAAATATCTAGCAGAAAAGAATGGTTGAATAGAAGGCAAGTAAAAAGAACAAACTTCTTTCCTTAAAACATCTACCTGAACTCTTTAACCTCCTGGTTTCCAATTATGCATCTATATGGTCACCAAAACATTAACATTTTAATTTTTGTTTAGCTCCATCTTAAACTGAATTTTAATATAATAAACAAATAAGCCTTTGGTAGACTGATTTAATAATGTCATAACAATATGCATCTGTGGAGAAGTAGAATGCGTTCAATGACAGATACCTGGAGTCTAAGTCAGGAAGAACTGGATTCAAGTTATCCTTCCAACATGTACTTGGTAACTTTGGGAAGGCTACTTTACCTCTCAAGGCCCCAGAAAAATCTCCAAGTTTCTAAATTGTAGAATAATTGGCAATTGCATCAACAGAGATAATTTATTTACTGTGAGTTCTCTACAACAATGAAATCATTAGTCTAGAACCATACAGAGAGTTTTTGAATGTATTTTTTTCCTCCATATAAATAAGACTGCAGGTTACCTAGGGGCAATGGAGAGCTCCATAGTGGGGAAGTCCCAATAAAAAGGCTTTGATATACTTCTTTATAATGGTGAATTACATGAAAGAAATGATGTCATGGTCTACCATCCAAGAAATGTGTGAACCTAAAGGAGGGAGGCTAGTTATATATTAGGAAGAATCAGACAAAAGACATGGAGGATTGATAGAAGAACTAGAACAGGAGTCACATAAGATGATATGTTATGGATGATTAAAGATATGTGCCATTTCCAGGACATTGTAGGTCTTTTATAGTATGTAGATATTTTTGATTATTGTAAGTTTATTTTAAAGTGTTAATCTATTCATAGTGGGATTCTTTGTAATAATTTATGTAAGGATGGGATTTGTGCAAGGGGGATGGAACAAAAGGAGCCAGAGAAGGCAGTTGCCGATAGTTGAGACCAGAGAGGATTCTGAGAATCTCTTCGAGGAGGAGGAGAGAAGAGAGGTTGTGGGGCAGAGGACTGGAAGAGGGAGGGGGAAGACAACCCAGTTCAGATCCAGTCCTGAGGGATTCCTGAGGACCTTTCTTTGGAAACTGAAATCCTGATTCCCTGAAGAAAGCCATTCCATCTCATCTCACTCATGAAGACCTCAACTAAATTTTTTGGACTCCATTGTGGGAGCTATCTCTTAGTCTCCTTCTCAGATTATCCACCCTTGCTGAGAGACCCCCTTTCAGTCAAAACTTACAATTACAAGAAACAGAAAACTAGAAATAGAAACAGAAGGAGAAGGGGCGGGGGAAGAAGTTTAGGAGTGGGAATATTCCCTCCTAAGTAACAGATCCCATAGAAATAGAGAAGAGGGCACCCCAAAATCCCTCTGGCTTTCATACCTTTCCCCAATCCCTGGATTGTGAATAATAAAAACCATTCAACAGTCAGATAGCTTTCCAGAGTGCCTGAGAGACAATGAAAGAGAGGGGAACCACAGCTTGGTCTGGCTGCCTCCATCTTGAAGCCAGACCACCTCCTGTGAAGTTAACTGATCAGGGGGAGGTTTGTGTGAACCCTTTCCTTGTTCAGAATCAGATTGGGGTACTATATACCTTGTCTTGCCCCAAATCCTGTGGGACGGCACAACCATCCAGGTCACCCAGTTTCGGGATGACACCCCCTTAAAGTCTCCCAGTGTATATTTGACCCTAGGGGAGAGCTGGAAGAGAGACTCACCACATAGAATTTCTCTACTTCTGTTCTATGAAACATTCATTACTGGCCCTTTTTAATTGTTACATTTATTAGTCAATGAATACTAATAATATAACTATGATCCTATGGGAGATGGCATTGATTTTTTTTTATGTGGAAAAAGTTCACATATTCAAAGAGATGGGAATCTTATGAAATGTGACTTATGGAACTCCATTTATTGGAAACAAAATCTTTTCTGTTATGAATATCTCTTCTCTGGGGCTACTGTAACAAGAAGGATATAGACTTGATAACTTTAAGGGTTCTTTATTAAATATGATACTCAATGATTTTATTAATCTATTTTTCACCTCTTTCCCCAATACCTCCTTGCCTTTATTATAATTTAGATCTAATCTGAAGATATAGTTTGCAGCCCATTCCATTAGAGACCTCACCTTCTTCTGATGGCTCTCAATTACTCAGTGAAAGAGATGTCGGATATCAGCCTTCTTCCTGTTTTCTAATACAATGGCCTCCTAACTAGACTTTCCTTAAATGTTAACCAATTATGTAAGTATCTTCCAGTTCCTTGCTCAATAACTGCATAATTAATGAATCAAATGGCATTATTTGGGTTTTATGTCATTTATTTTTAAATATTTATGGATATCTTTTGCTCTTAACTAAGTTCATTGAGGGCAGTAACATAGGGCACACATAATTATGGACAAAATTTTATTCAGTTCTTTCATTAAGGTCCAATTCTTCATGTCTCTTCATGTTTCCTCTCCCCTCCTCATTTGGGGTTTTCTTTGTAAAGATACTAGAATGATTCACCATTTCCTTCTCCAGTTCATTTACAGATGAGGAACTGAGGCAAAGAGAACTAATGTAATGCAGGGTTTTGCATTGCAATATTAGCCTAGGCAAAGCTGTCAATTGCCCTGGATGGAATGTTGCTGATGGCACGCGCCATGGGCCATTGGCAACATTCCATCCAGGGCAAGTGACAGCTTTGCCTAGGCTAATATTGCAATGCAAAACCCTGCATTATACTAAGTGACTTGCCTAGGGTCACAGAGAAAGTAGTTTCTGGGGCATGAACTGAACTCATTAAGATGAATCTTCCTGACCCCAGACCTGACACTCTATCAAAGAGCCACCTAGTTGCCTTTCCTGGACAAAGTAGGTACTCAGTAAATATGTGGTGATTTAATTTTATAAACAAGAGCCTCAAGTTACTTGACTTCTCTTTGGAGTAAGAGATAGATATCAATTTGATTCCACCCATGTATGGAGGCCATGGCAATCTTTTGCTTAGTCAGTATTAGAAGATATACTTCTTTTGGTAGGAGAAGCAGAGTGGATAGAAAACTACCCTCAAAATCAAGAAGACAGGTTCAAAGCCTGTTTCTGACATATATTAACTGTGCCACCCTGGAAAAGTCACTTGGCCTCTTAATGTTATATCCCTCTCTAAGTTGTGAAATTATTAATGATTTACATTGATAGAGGGAGTTTCCTAAACAGAAACTCACAACATGGATAAAATGCACAGATCCAGGAAAAAACAAAAAAAACAAAAACAAACATTGTTCAACATTCCTGCAGGTCTTCTTCACTTAGAGATATAAGTTGACATGTGCTGGTACATAAATCAGGATGGTAAACTAATCCATGTAACTCAGAAGGAAAAAAAAAGTAAAAATTATGCAAACCTTGTAATTTCCTTTCCTTTCCTTACTTCTCAAAGTACACTTTGAGACTCTACTTTACCTCTGAAGCTGTGCAGCTTTCATGATCCCCTAGGCTGCTATAGACTCCAAGAAGAAGCACCTATTACTGCTTCCTGAGATTAACAGTATTTCAGAAATGGGGGATCAGAAGTCACAATAGATTTTCTGTTTTTTAATCATATTTTCTTTTATGTTTAAAATATTACATTTTCCCCATCATGTGTAATAACAACTTTCAACATACATTTTCTGAAATTATAAAATCCAAATTGTATCCCTCCCTTTTTTCCCATCCCTATCCTGGATATGTTAAGCAATTTGATCTGGGTTATATATGTACTATCATACCTCTGTGTTGATCATTATTGTAAGATAATACTCATATAAAACTAAAACTCAAATAAAAGCACAAGTAAACTAAAATGAGAAATAGTATGTTTTGATCTGTGTTTCAACTCCAAGAGTTTTTTCTCTTGAGGTTTATAGCATTCTTTGTCAAGAGTCTTTCAGAATTGTCCTGGATCATTGTATTGCTGAGGTAGCAAGTCTTTCATATTTGATCATCATATAATATTGCTATTAATGTCTCCTGGTTGTGCTCACTTCATTAGATTTCAAATGCTAACCCTATTTTCTGCTTTCAGATTCTAACTTTATACTTCTGAAATACTCATAATCCATTAAGGACTAGAGAGTGAATATCTTTGCTCCTTATCTGCCTAAAGGATGGCTTCCAGAATATGGGTACTAGGCATCTTCTTCCTATCTGGTGTAGCTAGACAATGGACTTTTGCAACTGAAAAGGAGATTCAAAAATATCTTAGGGATAGAAAGCAGTTAGGGAGACACAAAGTTCCCCTCCATTCTAGCCATCCTATGATGTATCTGGTTTATGGAATCTGAAATAAAGTCTAACTATTCAGTTAATAAATCAATATTACAATGGACTCCTGAACTCCTCTTAGGCTGGGTAGCTGTGAAGATGATCACAAAACAGAGTTCCTTTTAGATTACGGGATTGTAGGTTCAAAGAAGCACTGGATTTAGAGTACTAAGAGGGAAAAAGTATATAGGCCACATAGTATCCCACACCCCATTTTACAAATGGAGAAATTGAGGTCCAGACAGGATAAAGTGGTCTGGTCAAGGTCACGTTTGATAAGTAGCAGAATCAAAATTTGATCCAAGACCACCTGTATTCAGAAGCCAAGAGAGAGGGAAGAAGGAAGTTAAAAAAGGAAAACACAATGAAAGCAAGGGAGAGAGGGGAAAATGAAGGAATTAGAGAGGGATAGATGAAGAGAAAGAAGGAAGAAAGGAAGGAAGCAAGGAAGGAAACAAAGAAGCAAGGAAAGAAGGCAAGAAAGGGGCAAAAAGAAAGGGATGAAATGAAGGAGGAAGGGAGAAAAGAAGGGAGGAAAAGAGGGAAAAAAGGAAGGAAGGAAGGAAGGGAAGGAAGGAAGAAGGAAAAGAGCAAGGGAAGAAGGGGAAGGAGAGGGAAGAAGAGAGAAAAGGAGAAGGGGAGGAAGGAAAGAAGAAAAAAGAAAAAAAGATGTTTCAGCATTCACTGAGACTATCATCTCTCTATCTGGAGGTGGGTAGCATGTTTCATCATTAGTCTTTTGGATTTGTGGTTAGTCATTGTGTTGACTAGGGTTCCTAAATCTTTCAAATTTGTTTATCTTTACAACATTGTTGTTATTGTGTAAATTGTGTTCCTAATTCTTCTCACTTCATTTTGCAAAATATTTTGCATGCATTTAATTGGTTCCTCACAATGTTTCTGAAATTGTATCAATATCCTCATCTTGCAATTAAGGAAACTGAACCTCAGCAATTTTAAAAGACTTGTCCTGGGTCACATAGCAAGAAAATGTGTGAGACAGAATTTGAACTGAAGTTTTTAACAGAGCAACTCTTTATCTGCAGTTTAAGCAATGGAAAGGGAGGATACTGTCAGACCTCATGGGTAGAACTGGAGATCTATTACTGTCTTATCACTTCCTTGGTACTTATAAAGCTCTCATCAAGACCTCTTCTTTGTTGGAGAGCACCAACACTCCCTTTCTCTCACTGCTAATGTAATAGAGTTGACTAAACTAGAAGCATAAAACTATAGACATCAATTAAACCTCTGACAACCATCCCAGTGGGTCTTTAGCTCACAACTGCTTAGATCCCACCCAGGTCACTATCATTTCATCAATTTCTATGGTTTTTACTTTTTAAAAAGATTGATCCATCCACTTTCTCTAGCCTTTCTAAAATAACTCCCTTTCCTGTTCCCCCAAATAAATTCTTCCACTTAAGGAGGGTCCCCACTGAGTGCCTTGTTTGCCCAGAAAGGCTGTAGGTTTTACCCATTAATTTGCACAGGAAATTTAGTATACTCCGCAGTTGGAAAAGAAAAGCTATGATAAGTGCAAAGAGAATATGGCAAATAGGGAAGGTCAGGGGAGACAAATTGCTCTGGGTCTTCACTCTGAAACACCTGCATCTTTGGAAAGTTGAAGAAATCAGTCTCCATACCACTTCGAGAAATTCTCAAACCTCCTTTGACTACGATAAGGTCTAAGCAAATTTTTCAGGCAGTGGTAGCTAGGATCTCCTACAGTAGTTTATGACATTTTATTTGGAATTTCCTCATTCTTCACATGACTCCAGGGGATGAAGGGGAAGAAAAAAAAGAACAAACTTGGAATTCCTCTCCCAAACACTCTTCCTCTTCACCACCATGCCATGAGGGATCCCTTGGTGATGAGAACACAGGATCTACGTTTTCAGTTTCTATCTTTGGGCTTGACAGACTTGCAGGAGAATTTATTAGTCTCTTGAACAGAGTGAGTGGGAGGAGACAAATATTAACTGTTACTGGCCATGCATTTCCACTGGAAGTCACTGAATCCAGTGAAAAGACAGGGAAAATAAGCTTATAGATAAAACCTCCAACAAAATGATGTCTTGGAACAAAGTAAAACTAGAAGGAACAGAAGTCTCAAGCTCCAGTCTTGTGGCATAGGATTCAACCCCTGATATACTATCCACATTTTTATCATTGAGTCCCAAAGGGCCTTTACGGAAACCACTAGAACCCACCATTCATAAATAGTCTCATCTGAACATTCTGTTTTAAGAAAAACTTGAGGTTTTGGAAGAAGTTGCAATTTAGTGGTAGTGGAGCTGGCTAATTTCCATTCAATATAAGCAGGTGGAAGGTGAGCAGAAAGAGACCTACCAGATGGTTTGAATCTCTTTCCAATTCATTCTTCTTCTGGGTCAGTGAAATAAACAAGGATTTGTAGAGTGTTTACAGTATACCTCGGTTTAGGCACAATGATTCTAAGAATTCTTATATGATAATTATCATTATACCGAAACTTTCCTCTTCTTAGATAGTTCCTCAAGGAGCTCACATTCTATTAAGAAAGATAAATAAAATAACTATGGATATGTAAGCTTTATAAAGGGAACAGTGAAGGTAATTTCCTAGGGATAACACTAGTATGAGGTTGGCAAGAAAAGGCCTCTTAGAGAGGTAGGATTTAGTTGAGTCTTTAAGTAAGCCAAGAAACCTCCAGACAAAAAAAGGGAACACTCCAGGCATGGAGAATAGATAATGAACAGGCATGAATTTTGGAGAAAGGATGTCCTGGGCAAAGAATAGCAAGGAGGCCAATGGACCTGGATTTTAGAGTGATTCTTAAGGTATAAGAATGTTGTAAATACAGGAAAGAACCAGGTTGTGAAGGGAATTAAATGACAAAGAGAAGTCTGTATTTTAGCCTGGAAGTAATAGGTTAGCATGGTGCCAGGCATTAATAACTGATTGCTAAAGTATTAATTGTTAATGATCCCATGAAAAGAAGAAGCCATGCAGCATTCTTGATCAGAAGGAGTGAATCTGAATTAAACTAGATAATATTTTTATCAGTCCAAATGAGGGGATCCTCTCTGAACCTCACCAGCTCAAAACAGGAGAAGTTATCAAAACCAGAAGTTGGCCACAACCTGCCACTCAAACTCGGCAAGGTTCAGCCATGGCTTTGTCACTTGTGTGGGTTTGGGATAAGAAAGCTCCCCTTTGGTAGGGTTACTGAATTCATATCAAATAGTTCCAGAGGATCTGAAGAGTAAAAAAACATCTGTTGGTAGAACAGCATATATTTCTTTTTTCCCCCCTGCATGGAATAAAAACTAAATGAAAAAGGAGACTCATAAAGTTTGTGGATGGGCTTTGAAAGGGGACAATAAAGACACAGCTACAGACTGAAGTGGTTTGGAATACAGTTCCCAGTTCTACCACACTCTCCACCCCTTTTATCTTTTTAAATCCAGGTCTGGAATAGACTGGGAAAGGGTGAACATGGGGCTCACAAAAGAAAACATTTCAATGCTTGGATCTGAGAAGATACCAGCAATAGCAATGAGAAGAAGAGGGGAAAGGAGAAGTGTTTTTATTCATTTTTCCACAGTAGAGAAAAGAAAGGAGAATAAAGGGGCTAAAGTGTCTGATTCATTTTCCTTATTTATCTGGGGATTTATTCAAGCAGAGAAGAGGGAATTCTACATCCCTGTTGTAATTGTTCAGTAGACTATTGAACTATAAACTACTGCATTGTAAGCTCCTTGAGGGCAGAGATTAATGTCTTACCTTCATAGTGTATTTCCTGTTCTACCTCCTCACTCCAACACAATATTCTGGGTACCACAGAAACTTATATATTTATTGATTGTTTATTTGTTACAGTCAGGTAATATGGAGTCACAGGAAATGAGAAGCTATTTGGGGAAAATGGGAACTCAAATGGAAATGCTTAATTTCTCTGTACAACTGGTAATACTATTTTTGTTTACCAGTAGCTGGAGTACAGAAGGCTAAACCATATTTTCCAAAGCCAAGTGACACAGAATTATAGTTGAAGAGAATTCAGAAGGGAATGGAATGGAAATCATCTTTAGCTTTTCCTATGAAGCAGCCCAGTTCAGCAGGAGGAACAGCCTGGTGGGATGAGGACAGGCAGCCAATTTTCATGTTTGATTTGGCAGGCAACATCAGGGCATGAAAGAATTGATATAAGACAAAGACCAAACCCATGTTAATGTTGCTCTTATCCATTTAAGAATAAAGAAAAGAGTTCAAGTTAATCAGGAGACCAGGAAGGACAAATATCTCTTGTTAACTCACTGAGAATCTCAGCATCCAGAGCAAATTCAGTTGAGACAGGATGAGATAGGAGTACAGCAGTGGGCTGGGGTGGGTGTGGGTGGGTGTTGTCTTGGATGAGAAATTCCAAAGACTAATGTACTCAATGATCTAAGGGATCCCTATTCTGTGCTTTCCCCAATCTTCCCTGGTCCTATATCCTACTCCTTTGCTGTTTCTGACTGGCTTTCGACATCCCCATCTATCCTTACAGTCTGTGTAGTGGTGGAGTACAGTAGGACATCTCTAGACCACTGTAGGGATGGGATGGGGGATGCATCAATCAGGAAAATGGCATCTGGAAAAAACATTGCTTATCCCACTCTACTTATAGCTTAAGCTGTATGCTATTTCATGAATCTCAGATTTCTTGGAAATTATATTTGCTCCTTGATTTGGGGGAGATGAAAAGTATTTTTTACTATTATTTAAGGGACTTGTTAAGCTGTACTATATTAGGACATTCCTTATGACTTCTGAAGAGAGCTTCCAAAATTCCTCATAGGGATCAGTTAAGGCAAAAACACCCCATAGGAAAGCTAAAGCTAATATTGCCCATATTTGTGGAGATGATCAGTTACTACAAGTTTGGCACTGGCAGGGAAAAGCCAAACTTGGCTTTGGATTTACCCACATCATTTTTCCAAGAAGTTTAAGGCATGCCTTAGAAACTGTCTTATAGGTATTGATGCCAAATCTATGGATATGCTTACTACTGCATATATCTATATAGGTATGCACCATTATTTTCATTTTAGAGATGGAGAAATTAACATTTAGAGAAGTAACTTAACTTAAGAACATACAGCAGATCTGTGACGGATTCTCTTCCCTTCCCTTCCCTTCCCTTCCCTTCCCTTCCCTTCCCTTCCCTTCCATTCCCTTCCCTTCCCTTCCCTTCCCTTCCCTTCCCTT
>NC_058132.1:160315881-160415199 GCF_016433145.1 Gracilinanus agilis
CCTCCTTCCTTCCTTCCTTCCTTCCTTCCTTCCTTCCTTCCTTCCTTCCTTCCTTCCTTCCTTCCTTCCTTCCTTCCTTCCTTCCTTCCTTCTCCTTCTTTCCTTCCTATATAAAAGGTACCTTAAAGACCATATAATATAAGCCCTACACTTTATACATAAGAAACTGAAAGTCAGAGTTGTTGAGGAAGTTATAAGATAATAGATTTAGAACTAGAAGGGG
This sequence comes from Gracilinanus agilis, assembly GCF_016433145.1. Taxonomy (NCBI): domain Eukaryota; kingdom Metazoa; phylum Chordata; class Mammalia; order Didelphimorphia; family Didelphidae; genus Gracilinanus; species Gracilinanus agilis. The sequence continues at coordinate 160,316,105 of NC_058132.1, forward strand.
CCATTCTATCCCTCCTTCCCCTACCCCCATTTTATTGATGGGTAATCCTAAACCTAGAGAGATCAAGTGTCTTGCCAAAAGCTACATAAGTAATAAGTGTCACAATTAGGATTGGAATATGAGACCTTAAATTCTAAATCCAATACTCTTTCTACTGATTCATATTGTTTCTCCTGGACTGTCACAAACTCATTTCTCTAACTTTGAAAAAGTCACTTAACCTTTCTGCTCTTCATCCTGTCTGCCTGTACTAATTCCTGACATCCTGGCCCCAATGACACTCCATGCCACTGTTTCCAGTGGGGTGCTCTTTGTCTGCCAAGTGCCTGGTTTTACTATAAGCTGTTCACAGACAGCCATGGAGAGACCGAATAACGTTCTGCTTTTAGACTCTCAGGTTCCCTGCCCCTGAGCTTTAGAAGTATTACAGTTCCCTCCCTGCTAGCAAAGAGAAGGGATTGGGGCAGGGATTTCAGGGGAGGCAGTTGAACACAGGAAAGTCTAATTGGATTCAGTTGTTCCTGGCCATAGCTGCCCATGGATTACAAAGAGGTAAGATGAAGCTGCTGTAGTTCTATAATGTTGCAGTCTTTATAGTCTACTTACAATGCAAACAAGTGCCCAGTCAAGCTGATCTGACTCTCTGTGCTTTTGTCAGACAAACCTCAGGTATTAAGAGACTAAGGAATGCTACAAGAACTCTACTATGGCGTTACTGAGGACAAAGGGACTACTAAATAAATTTCCAATCATAGGGATAACTGGGAACATAGTTTGCAGCCCAGGGCCTAATTAATTGGGCTGTCACTCATAACAATTCTCAGCATAGGCCTTTTTGTTTGCCAAGAAAATAATAAGGAAAAAAGCCAAAACAAAACAAAGGACGCCACCACAATTTTCACAACCTTCAGCCAAGGAAATGTGACCAAGGGTGGTGATTGCTCAATTTTTCCCCATCCAGCTCTCTAGATTCTGTGAGCCTGTCTTCCTCATGCTCCCTCCTTTTTTCTCAAGCTGTGAGAACATGAAAATATAAAAGTTTGAATGTTGTAGTAGTCAAGTTCTTTTAATACTCCCCCTCTCTTTCTCCACCCCAACTCCCAATCTTCCACATTTGTACATACCTTGAAAGAAAGACACGGCCCATCAGACTTGCCATCAGCAGATGCCATCATCTTCAAAGGATCTACACAATGTTATTAGGACAAAGAGACTGTTTGCATGAGCTTTCCCACTATATTTTCTACCATAAGCCTTTCTTGATTATTTATGAAATTGATATATAATTACAACTAAAATCTCTATGTATCCAAAATTGGATGGAATCAATAAACACTGAGTATTGCATGTCTGTCATAGATCTGGTGACTATAAGGTTGCCAATGGGGTAATACCATCAGGGCAGTGTCTGACCAAAGGATTGCCAGCTGAGAAAGGCCTTAAAGATGATCTAGTAGTTTAACTTCTTGCATTTTATGATTAAGAAACAGAGATCCAAGGAAACAAAGTGATTTGTACAAGGATACACAACTAATAAATAGGAGAATAAGAATTTTAGCCACATCCTTTAACTCTGTAAAAGTCTGACCCTTTCCACTATATCCTGCTGCCAGCCAGGCACTGGAATCACCTAGGATGTTTTTGTGTGATCGAATATGATAGTTATACTGTCTTGGTTATGCGTGCTAGTGTCTGTGTGCATGCATACAAAGGAGGGGTGCATGAGATGTTCAGGGAGGACTAGGTGTGATGTTTTGCTGAACCCTTTTCTGGGTTCCTTATTCACCTTTGGTGACTACTTCTCACACAGCTCTCACATACTTCAAAAATTATAGCATATGGAGTGGCTATAACCCAGTAGAACTGTCTTGGTAGGTGGGCTAAAAGTTGAGGTTCACCATTGGTGAGTTAGGGAGATATCTATCCCAAGCACATGAAGACTTCCCCTGACAAAAGGGGTGAATGAGAACAGTTTGTTCCAACAGCCTTGAAAGTGGATGAAGTATGTGCTGTGAAGCACTTAGTGCTTGGTCAGACACAGAGATAACAAAGCCGCCTACTGCGTCCCAGGACATTACCTGTCACATCCTGACTTTTGTCCTGCCATTGGACTTGTATGACTCTGGAAGACAGAGTGAGACTGAAGACTTTGTGAAACACTGCCTGGGACTTGTCTTATGTAAATTTTTGAGCAAGAAAGTAGATTGATTTGTGGGACTTAAAAGAAAATAGTAGAGGAATAATTAAAAAAAATGTGAAGGAAGATGGCCTAGCAGTACCAGATATTAAACTATACTATAAAGCAGCAGCCATCAAAATGGTATGGTACTGGCTAAAAGACAGAAGGGAGGGTCAGTGGAATAGACGGGATAAGTGAAGTCAGCAAGACAGTGTATGATAAACCCAAACAGCCCAACTTTTGGGACAAAAATCCACTATTTGACAAAAACTGCTGGGGAATTTGGAAAACAATATGGGAGAGATTGGGTCTAGATCAACATCTTACATCCTACACCAAGATAAATTCAGAATGGGTGAATATAAAGCGGGGAACTATAAACAAGTTAAGTGAACACAGAATAGTATACTTGTCAGATCTCTGGGAAAGGAAATATTTTAAAACCAAGCAAGAGTTAGAGAAAAGTACAAAATGTAAAATAAATGATTTTGATTATATTAAACTAAAAAACTTTTGTACAAACAAAAACAATGCAGCCAAAATCAGAAGGGAAACAAAAAATTGGGAAAAAAATCTTTATAACAAAAAACTCTGACAGGTGTCTAATTATTCAAATATACAAGGAGTTAAATCAATTGTATAAAAAATCAAGCCATTCCCCAATTCATAAATGGGCAAGGGACATGAATAGGCAATTTTCAGATAAAGAAATAAAAAGTATCAACAAGCACATGAGAAAGTGTTCTAAATCTCTAATAATTAAAGAAATGCAAATCAAAACAACTCTGAGGTATCACCTCACACCTAGCAGATTGGCTAAAATGAGAGAAGGTGAGAGTAATGAATGGAGGGGATGTGGCAAAATTGGGACATTAATGCATTGCTGGTAGAGTTGTGAACTGATCCAACCATTCTGGCTGGCATAGTTGGCTGGCAACTATGCTCAAAAGACTATAAAAGAATGCCTGCCCTTTGATCCAGCCATGCCATTGTTGGGTATGTACCCCAAAGAGATCAAAGATAAACAGACTTGTACAAAAATATTTATAGCCACACTTTGCGTGGTGGCAAAAAACTGGAAAATGAGGGTATGCCCTTCAATTGGGGAATGGCTGAACAAATTGTGGTAAATGCTGGTGATGGAATACTATTGTGCTCAAAGGAATAAAAGGAATAATAAACTGAAGGAAGTCCATGTGAACTGGAAAGACCTCCAGGAATTGATGCAGAGTGAAAGGAGCAGAGCCAGAAGAATATTATACACAGAGACCAATATACTGTGGTAAAATAGAATGTGGTGGACTTCTGTCCTGGCAGTAATGCAGTGACCCAGGACAATTCTGAGGGATTTATGGAAAAGAACGGTACCCACATTCAGAGGAAGAACTGCGGGAGTAGAAACACAGAAGAGGGGCAACTGCTTGAACACATGGGTTGAGGCGGACATGATTGGTGATGTAGTCTGGAAACTACCACACCAATGCAACTGTCAACAATTTGGAAATGGGTCTTGATCAATGACACATGTTAAAACCAGTGGAAATGCGCAGCAGCTATGGGGGAGATGTCAGGAGGTGAAGGGGAAAGTAAGAGCATGAATCATTTAACCATGTTAACTTTTCTAAAAAATAAATATTAAAAAAAAAGAAAATAGTGCAGAAAGTAACAGTTGTTGGATGGAACCAATATAGTGCCTAGGCTGCTTGATCTGAGAGCAGGAAAATATGAGTTGAATTTGGTCTCAGAGGTTTATTAACTGTATGAAACTGGGCAAATAATTTAATCTTTACACCCAAGTTTTCTTCATCTCTAAAATGGATATAATAACTCTACCTCCCAAAACTGTTGTGAAGGTCAAATGAGATAACATTTGGAAAATACTTTCCAAACCTTAAAATTCTATATAATTTCTAGCTAATAGTGTTAAATGCTATATGGAAAGGAAGTCTAACTGCTGAGAGAGTGTCCTGTTTGAACACAAATGGAACCAAAAGTACTCTTTGGTTCATAAGTAGTAGCAACCAAGAACTGAACTTCAGACGTAACTCTTGTCCCTAGTTTGGGAAATGACTGTGGAAAAGAAGAATGTTAGCCCCCAGCAGGTCATAAGAGCTTAGAGTTAAAATTAGAAACAAACACAGTGATTATAGAGTCTAACTTCTTAATTTTCCAGAGAAGTAATTGAGGTCTAGAGATTTTAAGTGACTTGCCTAGACCACACACATGGTAAATAGGCATTTGTCTTGGGAAGTGGCCATCTGTGAACAGAATGCTATGCACATCTTTTTCTACGTTATATGTGGATGATTCTTCTTTAGTTACTATAGCGATCCAGCTCTATATACCAGGTATTTTCTGAGTGGCCTAGGGTGGGTGTTGGATGTAAAGAACGAAGCAGATTGGAAACAATAGCTGTTAGCTCATAGTTGCTCCTCGGTAACAATGGAGTCACAAGTTTTTTATATGTGAAATTAAAACTCCCTTTCACCCAAAAGGACAAAAAAAAGTTTTACAGCCGAGCAGAAATTGCCATTACAACTTAGACAATACAGTAACTTCAAGGTGAAGATAAAATACAAGGTTGGAATGTAGCCGCCTCATTATCAGTAAGCTAAGTTTGAGAATATTTTGCTAGGGTGGGAAGTCCCTGAGTTTTTGGCCTTGGTTGTCTGAAACAACTTTTGAGTCCAAGTAGCTGCATTTCTGACCAAGGGAGAGAATGTTAACCTCTTGACTGTTGGTTTGCTAAGAACTTAAAGCTTTCCAATAAGACTATACTGTTTTCTAATAAGAAAAAATGTGGATCATAAAAGGGTCAAAAGAGGAATCTCAGATTTTTATCTTAGATAGCCATCCTGTCTTGTTCTAACTTGTAGAACAGAAGGATTAACACATGGCTCTGCCGGACTACGTTGACCTTTTGATGGGGTCCAGATAAAATGTCTATTTGAGACTCTGTTTCTCTTATTGGCCTCCCACATATTCACCCTTTTCTTTTAAACTGAAGTGATTATTACACAGCAAAAACTTTTATTAATGAGAAGAATCACAGAGAGTGGTTACAACCATCAGCTACAGAGATTTTGTAAACTATAGCTGGATCTGATTGGATTTACAGATTATGCTGTTTCATTATGGCTCACAATAAGTTACCATTGATTTAGGGTTAGTACCTGGATCTATAATTTCATTGTCATAGTGAACTGCCAAGAAAAGGAAATTCCCTCTTCCAATCCAGCTCAACACCCATAATGAAAATTATAGTTGTAGAAAGCTTTCTGGAGAACTGAAAAGTTGTAATTTTCCCAGAACCTTATAGCCCCTGTGTATCAGGAACTGAATTTGAACAAATGCCTTCTTAATTCCGATTCCAGCTCAGGCTAGTTCTCTATCTACTGTTCAATGTTGCCTCCCCTCTCTATTAATTTCTAATACATTAAAAACTTGGAGAGAGGGGAATTTTTGAAGCAGTATTAGGGAAGATTGGGTAGAGGAATTTCCTAACATAGGATGGAGATGAGCCATGTGGTTTGGATAATCAATACCAACCTAGGACTAATGACAGAAGAGAAGATATACACCACCAACAAAGGCGTGATTTCTGGGGTCAAAAGAAAGCTTGATGTTTACCCCCCAGAATGCTTGGGCACTGATTTGATAACAATACTCCCTTTCTTATTATGGAAGAAGGTCAGCTGCAGGTAACTGTGGTCTTTAAGTCTATAAAATATATGGTGTAGCTGAAAGGACTCTAAAATTGTCCATACTCTTTGATCCATCAATACCACTATCAGTTTTGTATCCCAAAGAGATCAAAAGAAGAGTATCAGCTTTTTTTTGTGGTAGTAAAGAAATTAAGTGGTTGTCCATCAAATGGAGAATGACTGTCCAAATTGTGATATATGATAGTAATGGAATACTATTGTGCTATAAGAAATAAAAAGCAGAATGATTTCAGAAAAATCTGGAAAGGTCAAATGAACTGATGCAGAGTGAAGTGAGCAGAAATGGAAGAACATTGTACACAGAAAAATTTCTTGAATAATTGTGAATGACCTAATTATTCTTAGCAATACAATGATCCAAGATAATCCTCAAAATGAAAAATGCCATTTGCCATCTAACTAATGGAATCTGAAAGCAGGCTGAAACATACTTTATTTCTTTGTCTTTCTTCTCCTTTTTAAGTTTTATATATCTTCCACAAAAAGACTCCTATGGAAAAAATGTTTTGTATGATTGCACATGTAAAATCTGTATCAGAATGCTTATCGTCTTAGGGAGGAGGGAGGAAAGGAAGGCATGAGGTGTAACAATATGGACTGAATTTTGCAAAGGGGAGCAGGCAATTGGAGTTGAAGCTGGCCTCAAGAGGTTCCATTTGGGAGGGCCCAGTGAAGGAGGAAGTTTGGTGAAGTTTCTGAAGAATTCTAAACTGCCAATGACCAACTGCCAAAGACTCCCGAGAGAACATTCAAGTCTTGAGTGGGCTTGGGGTGGATGGTTGTGGGTGGCTGGGAGGATCTAGACAGGAATTTAGCTCTTCTGAAGCCAAAATTCAGGGGCAATCTGGAGATTTCAACAGCTAAATCTTTCTACTGACTTCATTGCCAACAAAGAAGATACTGAAAGAGTTGTGCTCCATAATTGGCCTTAGTGCCCAGACTCCGGAGGGAGTGGACACTTGGGGGACCCTTCCTTGACCCATCTTGTACCCCTTCCTTTCAGTGATTCCCCTGTTTGTTAGCTCGTGTTAAGGATAGGATATCGTGAGGAGAAGGGGAGTCAGTTTCTGGGTCCAAGTTGCAGAAGAAACCAGAGCTGCTCTCTTGTTGTGGGGTTCATAGTTGATAGAGAAGTTATCCCTGTACCCTCCTTCCTCAAAATCCATAAATAATCCTTACTCTGTTATCCTGAATTCCCTCATCCTAATGAGAAATCTTTATTACTTTATTAGTGGTAGTTTGGGGCTGTTACTTTGAGGGGAGGAAGATTGATCTTGTGGCTGAGGGGAAGACGAACACCAAACACCATTTTGAAAGGCAAAGGTACCAGAATTTAGGAGTGGGGAGGCTTGTCTCAGCATTACTGGCAGTGAGGGTGGGATCCAATCCATTAGGGTCACAAATGAAGCCCAATACCTTCCTTCAACATCCCCACTATAGCTTTGCCGGTTTGGGAACCTCTTTGAGTTTATTCTCTCATAGGTCTTCCCTGGGGAGTGGGTGAGTCATTAGCTGCTCTGGCCCACTTAATAGCTATCGGGTGGGGTTCCTGATAAATAGCTCCCACACTATTAATACTCACCCCCATACAGAGGTCAGAAGAAGGGAAAGGATTTAGAACCCAAAATTAAAAAAAATTAATGTTTAAAAATGTTTTATAAGTAATAGAGGAAAATAAAATACTATTAAAATATATAGTGAAGACAATAAATGGCGTGTTGGCTAGTTTAGGGGACACGATGTTGGATGTGGATAAGTCTTGACTCCACCACCAATTAGCTATATAGGCATTTGTGTAATTCAACTAATATCTCCAGGTCTCAATCCCATAGCTATAAAAAGGGAGCAAATGCTACTTAAATTACATACTTCTTAGGGTTGTTATTGGGGAGGATCAAATAAGATTATGTTTTCCAAATGCTTTGTAAACCTTAAAGCACCATAAAAAACAAGCTATAATAATGCAAAAGCAATAGGTGAGGAAAGCTTATAAATATAATATCAATGTTATTGTGATTACTCCAAGGAACTCAATTGCATTCCATCCCCTGAGGAAGGAAGCAGCTCCTCTGCAAATTAGCATATCATCTTGGGCATTGTTGTAAGCAGAAAAAAAAATCATTACTCTTCATTCAACTGCTGAAAACCCTGTGCAAACTCAGCTAGGCTAGTCTTCAGACAACTGTGGATAGCCTAAAACTGAATCCTTACTCTAAGCCTTTTAGGACTGACAAGCATTATCATAGGTTAGGCTTTGCAGTCCTAAAACACTTCAAGAATTCAGAGTTCCTCAATCATCAAGATGAAACACTGGAAAAACTTAGTAGAAAAATAATTAATGCGATTAATAATGCTATAATTATATTAACTTAGACAACAGAGAATTCAGCGTGGGCTGATATGAAGAAGGGACATTATGATGTAAGAGGAGTTTGGACTTAGCCTTGACAGATGAGTAGGAGTTAGATAAATAGGATCCCAAGACACTAATTAAAAGCTATACTTCATGAAATAAATTCTAACAGGAAAAATTTGAATAGTTCTTCAAAGTTTGTTGCAATAGTTCTTGACTTTTAATAATAAATATATCTAACATTTATTTAGCATTTACTATATGCCAGACACTCTGCTAAGCACTTTACCATTATTATTTCACTTATTCCTTAGAAAAACCCAGCAAAGAAGATGCTATTGCTAGCTCCATTTTACAGTTGAGGAAACTGAGGCAAAGTGGGGTGAAGTGACTTGCCCAGGGTCATACTGCTAGTAAGTATCTGAGGCTGAATTTGAAGTCAGATATTACTGGATACAGATCCTGCTCTATTTTACAAAGCCATTTGGAGGATTCAACACTTTGAACTCATTAGACTAGATTCCATTGATTAAGTTAATTGATTAAAATGTATATCTATATATATTTTTCTTAACTTTTTGTATACTAACAGCTATATTAACAGTTGGGTACCATGAGTGATGAAGATATCAATCTGACTGTATCCCTGTCCTCAAGAAAAGTATAATCTTAACTAAACAAGATGCTTAATTAAAGTCAGATAGGTTCACATGAGTACATTTTTCAGTGCCTGTTACTTTCAGCCCATATGTAGTCCCTTTGTGCAATTCCTCTGTAGTTTCTGGGAGGAAAGCACTCCAATTTGCTATCTGAGAAGGAACGTGGAGCATCATGAAGCATCACGATAAAGAGGCTGGATTAACTCAGTTCATATTACAAATATCTAGTGAGTGCTAATTATGGTACTGGATGAGCTGCAAAAGACACAGAAAACAAAACAAAACAAAACAAAAGATTCAGCACCTGCCCTCAAGGAGTTTGTGTTCAACTCAATACATGCACCATATACTAAGAAATGAATACAAAGTAATGCAAAGTCATTTTAAGAGGACAGAATTAATACAGTATCAGCAAAGGCCTGATGTAGGAGAGAACCCCTGAGCTGGGCTTTGGGGGAAAATAAGTATTAGTGAGATAGAGGATTGAATAAAAGAATGACTGTAAAACACTCTGCAGACTGAAAGCAGTCTATAAATATGTAAATTATATAAATGTACAAATATATTTATTATTTATATTATATCTATAAAAATATAATGTATATATAACTAAATTATATATAATAAAATATATATAAATTACATAAATAACTACATAAATGCTCATTATTATTGTTATTATTATTAGCCTGTAGTCATTAGGCCTCCAGTCTAATGGTGACTTTGTTCTTTGAACTTGCTACAGCAGTCTTGCCAAGTTCTCTAAAAATTTAGAGCAATACAGGGGTGTGTTGGTAATGTTTAACAACCTAGCTCTCTGGAAAAACAAACAAATGAACATACAACAACAAAAAAACACAATCCACACATACTTTTTTTTTAAACTCTTACCTTCCATCTTAGAATCAAAACTGGGTATTTGTTCTAAGGCAGAAGAGTGGTAAGGGCTAGGCAATGGGGGTTAAGTGACTTGCCCAGGGTCACACAACTAGGAAGTGTCTGAGGCCAGATTTGAACCCAGGACTTCCCATCTTTGGGCCTGGTTCTCAAATCACTCAGCCACCCAGCTGCTCCCACCCACATTTTTAAGATAAACATACATTATTAATACAACAATAAATAAAACAAAAAAATCAAACTCTGTTTTGTGAAGATTTCAGTATTTAAGTTATTTTTAAGGCTCACCCTGAAAATATAGTAATTGGCTCTCACAAGATTTCAGAACTTCCCCAGGCAGAGGTTAGGAAGGAACGTGTTTCCACTATGGCAAACAAACTGGCAAAGAGCTACCAGATGTAATGGAATGTATAGGGATAGCTGGTGGGCCAATTGGGGCAACTAGACGGCACAGTGGATAGAGTGCCAGTCCTGGAGTTTAGAAGATTTATTTTTCTGACCTCAGATACTTACTAGTTATGTGAACCAAGGGCAAATCATTTAACCCTGTGTGTGAATTAAATGTAAATTTTATCCTCTTATCTATGTATGTGGACATAAGAGGTCATGGGGCTCTCTGGCTTCCCGGAAGGGTTGGTCTGAAGTGCCTTGTGGTGGGTGATATGTCTGGAAGTCAGGACTCAGGAAGGGCTAAAGTTAAACTGGCCAATTAGAGACTCAGGATGAGGGATGTCATTGGCTTTATGAGAAAGGGGATGGAACAGTAGTCTGCTCTCATTTTGTGAGAAACTCTCTCTCCCTACTTTGGGGCACTTAAGGCTCCACTTGAGCCAAGGCTGAGGAAATGGAGCCAAGGAAGTGTGGCTTGACCGGGAGGCTTTTTTTAGTTAGGACAATCTGGTACTCCCTCTCTCCCAACCTCCCCCCTTCCCCAGCCTCTCTGACTCTGTCTCTGTCTGTCTCTCTCACTTTTACTAATAAATAATTAATATACGGTCTCCAGAGAATTTTAATCATAATACCTACTTGTCTCAGTTTCCTCATTTGTAAAATGAGCTGGAGAAGGAGATGGCAAACCACTTCTGTATCTTTACCAAGAAAACTCCAGATGGGATCATGAAGAGTTAGATATGACTGGATAACAACAATTAGGGGGCCAGTTTGACTCTAATGGAGACTAAATGTAAGAGAATAATGAGAAATAAGATTTGAAAGGTAGGTAGGTGGTAGCCAGACTGTTGAAAGGCTTTAATTGCCAGGCTGATGATTTTGTGTCTTATACTTGAGGCATTAGGCAACTTCTAAGAAAGGGAGAGGGGGAAAATCTAATGTGGTCAGATCTGTGTTTTAGGATACTCAGTTGAACCTTATGTGGAGGATAATTTGGAGAAGAAAATGACTAAAGGATAGCATATCAATCAGAAGGCCATTATAATGGCCCAGTTAGGAAGGAAGTGAGGAAATCTTAAACTTGGGTTAAGGGTACATTATGCGAATATTTTTTTTGGATCTAATAAGATTTAAAATATATATTTAGAGTTGGAAGGCATCTAGCCCAACTGTCTCATTTTACAGATGAGAAACTGAGGCATAGAGAATTTAAGGGAATTGTGTGAGTTTACATATGTATTACATGGCACAGTTGAGAAACTGACAACATATATTGAAATTTGTTTCAGGCCTTATTATTTTCTTGCTGTTTCATATGAGCACACACTGCCTCTTCAACTGGACCATAAGCTCTATTTGAGGTAGAAATGTGTTTTATTCTTTATCCTATGCTTAGCACGGTATTGGACATATAGCAGCTACAATAAATATTTGAAATCAAGTTGATCAAAATGGATTAAGCTGAAATGACAGGCATTTGGAAAACTTTTTTTTGTTCTGAAGATGTTTTCATTGGAGAAAAATCCTTGTAATTCATCCTGCAATCATGAAATGATTGCCCCCGACTACTTAAGCACACCCTAGTGGCCAGAAACAGCTAAGAAACCGCTAAGCGTGCTTGACTTAAATGCAAAGAATAATTCATATGCTCTGTAAAAATCTGGTCAGCTCAGTTCTAAAGTGTCCCTTTGAGGCCAGAAGGGAGCACATACTATGTCTTCATTTTATAAAACAAGAGACTCAGCCTTTTAAAGGAGGTATGCTTGCTTTTATGGTGGAAAGTTCTATTTTTCAATCTTTAATAATATTATGTTCTTTGGAATTGATTTATTTCTCTGCCTTGCACAGAGTTTAAGCCACATTACAAGCAGAAAGTATGAAAGGTGCATATAATCTCACAGCTAGACAGTGATTAATCTGGAAGAAGTCAGATATGTTGCCCTCCCAGGATGGTTGGATTTAGACCTGGTAGGGACCCTTGACAGTATCGAATCCATGTTCATCTTCCTTTTAAGGATAAGAAAACAGAGGCTCAAAGGCAATAAATGACTTGACCAAGGCGACACACGCTGGGACTTAACCACATGAGATTTCATAAGAGTTCCACTAAATGATAATCCATATTTGTGTCTATTCCAATGAAGAGATCAGGGTATGGCTTAAATCCAGTGTATAGAGACATAGTATGACTTTTATTTTAAGAATAATTATCATATGAAAGAATAATTTCCCATATATGTGCCTTCACGGAATCCTAATTGGACACCAAACAAATTTCTAAGAGGGCACCAGATTGGGAGTCAAGTACAGATAGATTTTAACCTTTGTTTATCCACCAACTCTATGTGAGTTGAGGCAAATCATTTCATCCCTCTGCCTGCCTTTTGTTTTTCTCACTGTAAAATGATGATTGCTAAGGTCTGTTCCAACTCTGACAATGTGTGAATCTATATTCTGGTTTATCTCCTTTTTTAGCAAGAGAAAATGCTGGGACTCATCCTGAAGCCAGCTTTGTTGGTCTAGCTGGATGTCAGATGGGAGACAGACTTTCAGATTTTTGTCAGAGTCTATGCCCAAAACCCAGCATGCCAGGTGAGGGCAGAGGGTGGCCAGCCTCCTCTCCTCCTCCTCTTCTGCAGAATGCCCCTGCTGTATGGATCAGAGGCCCACCAGTTGCTGTAGGGGTAGGACCTCAATGACAACCAAAAAACGAAAGCAGAGCCAAGAGTGACAGGTAAACGAGAGTGGGGCTACTCCAGGCTCTGTCTGCCCTTTCAGAGAGTAATCAAGTCAAATTATCCCAGAGATGCAGCTAAGATCATGGCTGAGCAAATGCAAACCAGATTGAGGTACCGGCGGGCTTGAGAGATCTCATATGTGCTAATAAAAGAGGGGAAGAAAAAGAGTCCACGGCTTTCCCACACCCATGGGGTCTGCTTTCTTTTAAACACTTTTTCTTTCTCTTTTCATTCGACCTTTTACTGTTTTTCTTATCCTTGGCTCCCAGTCCCCTCACAAAGTAGCCTCATACCTCAGCCTTTGGTCGAGGCGAAAGAAAATACACTGAGGCCAGAAGTTCCCTGAGTGGAGTTATGTACATCATTGACAGGGGGCCTGGGGAGGTTGGTCAGTGCCACTGGGGTGAAGGGTACATGGGGTACAGAGAGACTGTTCTGACATGAAAGGGCCTGGGGGAGGGGCGTGGGATAGACTTGAGTCAGGGATGGTGGGAGGCAGCCAGAATATGGTTTTGATCAGCAGTCTCACAAGACTGCAGGTCCTTTGTGGAAGCTTGTAAAAGGCAACAGAACCCTTTTAGGGGATGCCAAGTGACCAAATAAAAAACAAGGACGAGAGTGGGAGGGAGAGAGGCCATTCCCCCTGCCGGCCATCACTACCACCTCCGAGCATACTGGTGGTAGTTTTGGAGGCAGGGTTGCTGTGTCTGCAATTTGTAGACCAGAGGGCTGAGACAACCACCTAGCTGGCCTGGTGTCTTTCTCAAAGGAACACTTTATTTTTTACCTTTTGAAGGGGCACAGACGCAGATTTACATAAAGTGGCCAGATTCATCTAGACAGCACATTTCTCCTCCAACCTCCCAGAATCACATTTCTATTGGGGAAGGTCGAGGAGGAGGAGGAGGAGGAGGAGGAGGAGGAGGAGGAGGAGAAGGAGGAGGAGGAGGATATTATGGACTACTCAAATACTATGCCCTCCCTTCCACAATTATCTTATGTTCTTTTCTGTTTATATTCCATATATATGTACAATCTTCCTTTGTACCCTTCTTCTTTCTTCTTCTTCTTCTTCTTCTTCTTCTTCTTCTTCTTCTTCTTCTTCTTCTAAATAAACCCTTACCTTCTGTCTTAGAATCAATACTGTGTATTGGCTCGAAGGCAGAAGAGTGGTGAGGGCTAGACAATGGGGGTTAAGTGACTTGCCCAGGGTCACACAGCTAGGAAGTGTCTGAGGTCAGATTTGAAGCCAAGACCTCTCATCTCTGGACCTGGCTTTCAATCCACTGAGCTACCCAGCTGCCCCCTTTTGTACTCTTCTTAATGAAAATCTCAGAGCAGGAATTAAATCGAAGGCAGATATAGGGTATCTAGATTTTTTTTAAACCCTTACCTTGTTGCCTATTACTCTTGTCTTATGTGCTTAAAAAGTGCTAAATGATGAATGGTACTACTACTAAGTGATTGCTATTAATTGATGGTGATGATGATAAGTATCAGTTTCAAGGCAGAAGAGCAGTAAGGTAGGCCATTGAGGTTGAGTGACTTACCTAGGGTCATCCAGGTGGGAAGTGTCTGAGCCAGACCTCCTGTCTCCAGGCCTGGCTCTCTAGCCACTGAACCACCTAGCTACCTGGTAACATGACTTTTTAAGAATAGTTTTGAATTATATGTAAGTGTGCTGTCTTCTTCACTAGACTGTAAGTTTCATTTGGTGAGAAACTATTACTATTTTCTTTTTTGGTTCACTTGTTTCAGTTGTGTCCAATTCTTTGTGACCCCATTTGGGGTTTTCTTGCTAAGATACTAGAATGGTTTACTATCTCCTCTTACACAGCTCATCTTACAAATGAGGAACTGAGGCAAACAGGGTTAAGAGACTTGTCCATTGTCACACAGCTACTAAGTGTCTGAGAGCTCAGGAAGATGAATCTTTGTGACTCCAGCTCTGATGCTATATCCACTGTGCCATCTCGCTGCCCATTATTCTTGTCCTCGGTGCTTGACAGATGCTGGTTGATTGATTGCACTAATATAATAAGTAATTGCTGTTGATTAACGGTAATGATAACAATGTCTTCAACTTCACAAGCTCTATGATTTTGTGAGTTTAGGTTCCCTGCTGACCCATATTACAGTGAAAAAAGCAGTGTCTCTGAAATCAGAGATTTTGAGTTCAAGTTTCACTTCTGATATTTAATACCTGTTTGAACGTGGACAATTCCCTTAAATTTCCTGGGTCTCAGATACTTATTGATAAAATGAGTAGCCTGGTCTGTATGGTCTCCAAAGTCTCTTCTGGCTTAAAATCCATCATCCTAAGATCCCACAGCTCAGCAGCCAACTTCATGAGTTTCTTGGCTTTAAATATCTAATTTGAAGCAGCTAGGTGGAGACTCAAATAGAGTTATAGACCTGGAGTGAGGAAAACTCCTCTTCCTGAGTTCAAATCCACCCTCAGATACTTATTAGCAAGGACAAGTCATTTAAGATTATTTTCTGCACATCTCTTATCTGTAAAAAATGGCCTCGAGAAAAAAATGGCAAACCACTCCAGTATTTTGACCAAGAAAACCCCAAATGGGGCCATTAAGAGTTGGACAAGTCTGAACTAAGAGCCTTGTGGTCCACTAGTCAGTCCTCAGCCTCTCCAGGTTTGGAAAGAACAGATCATGAGATAACACTGTGTCTGTCTATTCTTCAAGCATTTCTAGTTTGGTTGGGGTTCCTAAAGCTTTTGCTTCACCAGCATCCACTCAAAGACTTTCTATGCCATAGGGCATATTAGTAATAGGGCATATGTGAGAGACTACTACTAACTCACATTTATATTGCCTTTTATACTTTAAAAACCATCACTTCATAATGATCCCATGAGGTGAATAGTGCCTATTGTGATTATGCCTATTTTACAGGGTGAACTGAAGCTCAGAGGAGTTGACAGACTTGCCCAGGATTGCACAACTATTAGTGGCCAGATGAAGTCTTCTGACCCTTTTACTTTCTCCAAAGTATCCTGCTTTTAAGTGAAGATCAAATGAGATAATATTTAGAAAGCTCTTAGCACAGTGCCTGCTCTATAGAAGGTGTTGAATCAATGTTTATTCTATCCCTTTCCCTCTATCTCCCTTCTTCAAGGGTATTTCTAACATAATACTCCAAATTCTGGGACAAATTCCACTCTTTGTCTTTCTTTCCTACCTCCCTCACCCAACCTTCCTGTCCTGGTGAGTTGATTAAGGGAAGCTCTAATGGGAAAATGAGTTTTTCAAAAAGCATTCAATCTTGTTTAAGTTGAAGTGGGATGGGACTAACCTGACTCTTGCCTTTGGTAATGGTGGTAGTGGGAAGAGCTACCTATATAAAATCATAGAGTTACAGCTCAAAAGAAAAAAAATAAGACAAAACTTTAGAGTCTACGCATTCCAACCTCCTTAATTTTACAGATTAGTAACCATGGCCCAGAGAGGTTAAATTCTATTCACAAGGTATCCTGTCTGTAGTTGAAGAGATAGGATTTTAATTCAGGTCCTCTGACTCCTAATCCTGCTCACTATACAACATTTCCAAACAGGGTATAAATACTTCAGGTATTATATGTTATCTCCTTTATAATCTGTCTACCTGACCAAGTTACTGCCCAATTGCCTGAACAGTACAGAGGCATGGCCCATAGAAATAGTCCTGGTTGTGTCTATCTCTAAAAATAAAGTTTCTTTTTATCTGCCCACTCTATGTCCTTGGAGTTCAAAATAAGTCTGCCAGTGAAAGATAAGTAAAGTTCTGAATCTATTTGGACATGTAAATATGTATAGCTTTTGTAAACCTATATTTATGTGTAAACATATAATACATACATATGCATATATGTACACATACATATATACACATATAACTGTGCAGATATATACATTAAAGTTGAAAATCTTTTAATTAAAATTTTTCAAATTAAAGAAAAAATGGAAGCAAGGAAGGAAGGAGGAAGAAAGGAAGGAAGGAAGGAAGGAAGGAAGGAAGGAAGAAAGGAAGAAAGGAAGGAAGGAAAAAAAATCCATGTCACTGTTACTGTAAGGAACTCACATGAAGGGACTCTTATTGCTCTTTCTAAAAGATAAACAATGTCACAGGAGTCAGAGCAGGACAAAGATTATTGTTGTATTTGTTGGGATGTTTTGTTGACCTTTCTAGGAAATATCTCTTGTGGAAGATTTGGTCATTTATGATCTCGCTCATAGAACAATGCTTCTAGTATTTAGTACAGTGCCTGGTACATAATAGACACTTCAAAAATGAATTTTGACTGATCAACTTTTCTAAGGAAGAGATGAAGGTATACTGGGGGACCCAAAACAATGGTTTCAGGAATAAGTTGTAAAAGTGACACAATAGGGGGTAGGGGTGGTCAGCTAGGTAGCTCAATGGATAGAGAACCAGCCTAGAAGACAGAAGTCCTGAGTTTAAATTTAACCTCACACACTTCCTAGACGTGTGACCCTGAGCAAGTCACTTAACATCCTTTGCCTAATCTTTAAAACATCCTGCCTTGGAACCAATACACAGTATTGTTTCTAATACAGAAAGGTAAGGGTTTAGAAAAAAGTAATGTAATTGGCATCAGTTAACAATTTTAAGAATTTCCAGCTATCCCATTATTATTGTAGGCAATTCCTCTAATGGTACACCCAAGGCCCTTTAGCAAGATAAACCAAGGAGGCTCTGGAAATGGGAATCCAGGTAATTTTCTATAACTTAACTTCAAAAGGATATCAAATGATATGATATTCTTTTGTTTAAATCAGTCCATTTTATTATCACAGGACATGAAGAAGAGGGAAACACAGCTCTATTTGGTAAACAAATACTAGCTTGGCTAAAATGCTTTCTTGACAATGTCACCCTATATTCAATAATTACAAGTGTCTCTATTATCTCTACAAGCAAATATAAAGCTGTTTGACTTTTAAATCTTTTCATCACCAGCCCCCTTGCTATCTTTACTTGCCTCCCTCATAATCTATAAGGCAATGACCTTTTACAGGACATATAACATATGTCTGTCCCTTTTCACTAGCTGTCACCCACAACTTGACTGCTCTTCTTTCTTGTTTCCAACTTCTGGCTTTCTCAAAGATGCATAGTAAATTCCACTTTCTGTTGGAGATCTTTCTTAGTAGCCCTCCCTGATCCTTTCCCCCCAGGACATATACTTCTAGTGCCTTCCTTCAGAGATTATTTTCTATTTAGTCTATAGCAATCTTATAAACACAACTTCGTTTTTCTTTGTATGTCTCTCTTATTGGAAGGTGAGCTCTTTGAGAGCAATAATTATGTTTTTATCCTTTATATCACTACTCTTTAATATAGTGCACATAGTAGGCACTTAATAAATGTTTTTGATACTTTGATGCTTTTGATCCTTGTTTTGTCACGAAAGCACTTACTCATTTCATTTTTCTATGACAAAAAAAATCCTTTCTAATTTCTCAAAAGCTAAAATGCCTCTAGGGACAGTTGGGGAATTAGCTTGTTTAAAGCAATTTTTGAAAGTTCTTAATGCAAGTCAATCAGGGTCATCTAGGTCATGTGAGAGGTGAATTCTAATAGCTGAAAAGAGCACTATAACATCAAAATATATTGAAGTTTAAACCTATCCTCTGACACTTAGAAACTCTGTGACAGTGGATGAGTCTCCAAGGGTTAGTTTTCTCATGTGTGTTTTTTTTCTTCATCTGTGATATGAGGATAATTCGACCTTTGACTCTCCCTCACAAGGTCATTAAGTGGTCTGCATCAGAGAGTATATGGAAGTATGTTATAAATGTCTACAATTATCATGCTTCTAATATCACAGAATATTGGACTTGGAGTTAGGAAGACCTATTTCAATTCTGCCACAGATACTTTGCTGTGTGACCATTGCCAAATCACTTTTCTCCATCCAAATATCTTGCTTATAGAAGTGGGTCAATAATAGTAGCTACCTTCCAAGGCTGTTTTGAGGATCAAATGAATTTAACTTAAAGTGCTATACAAATGCTAGCTAATAATAGCAATAATAATAATAAATAAAAGAAAGACATAAATAGCCACATAATCTAGTCACATTATAGTGGAACAAACAAGTCTTAGTTTCCTTACCTGTAAATTGGTATGATAATATTTGTTATCCTTCCTTCTTGGTATTATTACGAGAATAGTATTTCTCAACTTTCATCACTATATAAACATGAGTTGTTTTTATTTCTTCCTCAGCAAAATGGATTTGAACAAAATGGTTACTTGAGTTGTTTTTAATTCTTCCCTCTATATTATATGAGCTACACCAGAACCATTAAGTTTGAGGCCAGTGCCTCCAAACTGCTGACTGAACCAGATTACTTTATAATTGGAAAATATCTCATGAAATAAATATAAAAATACAACAATAGAGATAATGTTAATTTGTGGTTTTCTAAGTCAATATGTGGCCTATAGTGATCCATTCCTATTTGACATTGGCACCAATGACAAGCACTGGCCTTGGTTAAATGTCTTTGGATTTACCCCAGAGTATGGTAGAACACAGAATTCAAATTTTAAGAGCCATGTGATCTTAGAAAATAACTTCACTTTTCTTGCCTATATAAGGAAGTAGGTTAGTGTAATGAAAAAATGGCTAGACATGGAAATAGACAAGACCTGGGTTTGAATCCGCCTTCTAGTATTTAGTAATATTATCTCTTAGAACAAGTCAGAGTCTTTTTTAGCTTCAATTTGCACATTACAGAATGGAGTTAATAGCAGAGAAAGAAATTTCAAAGCTTAATATGGCATATAAATCATTATTTACCTATCTGAAGTTCATTTTCTTCATCTGCAAAATGAATATAATAATACTTGCACAGAGGCAGCTAGGTAGCTCAATGAATTGAGAGCCAGACCTAGAGATAGGAATTCAAAACTGGTCTCAGACACTTCCTAGCTGTGAGATCTTGGGTAAATCACATAATCCTAATTGCCTAACTCATACGACTCTTTTGCCCTGGAACCAATACAGAGTATTGATTCTAAAATAAAAGGTATGTATTTAAAAGAAAAATTGAACAGGTTACTATAGGAAACAGATGAAATAATGTATGTAAAATACTTTTAATTCATCAAATGCACATCAATGGGAGCAGATAGGTAGCATGGTGAATAGAGCATTAAGCCTGGAGTTGGGATGATCCAGGTTCAAATCTGAGTGCAGACACTTGCTAGCTATGTGACGCTGGCCAAGCCTTTAGCCCCAATGGCCTAACCCCTGACATTCTTTTGTCTTAGAATGATAGGAAGACAGAAGGAAAGGATTTTCACAAAAAGTACTTATCGATGTAAGCTTTCATTAGAAGTCTATTTTGGTCGTAGACTCAGTGTGGCCAAGGCTTGAGATGACAAATATGTGATAGGACACTTCCTATCAAAATTTACTCAGTGCTAACAAAGGGGGAAAAAAGTGAAATCCATAAATTCTCAAGTCATTTCTACCAAAAAAAACAAAAACAAAAACAAAAGCAAAAAAATAAAAAACACTTGTTCTTCCTCTTTTATAGAAAAAGGAGGAAAGGCACTACTGATGAGGTGCTTCTAAGCTTCATCCTCGGGTTCTGATAGAACATCAGGAAATTGCATTGTTTAAAGGGCTAAATAATGCCTTAGTTTATGAAAGGCAAGCGGAGATGAGGAATTTACCCTGCGTGCCGCTCTGTAGCCTTTTGTCCGCTAGATTGCTAGCAGGGAGCTAT
Source organism: Gracilinanus agilis (assembly GCF_016433145.1). Taxonomy (NCBI): domain Eukaryota; kingdom Metazoa; phylum Chordata; class Mammalia; order Didelphimorphia; family Didelphidae; genus Gracilinanus; species Gracilinanus agilis. The sequence goes on from NC_058132.1 coordinate 160,336,809, forward strand.
GGCATGAGTGATTGCAAACAGATGCAGGAAGAATAACAGTGTGATTTGAATAAAGGGGGCAGCTGATATATGAAACTACACTTTTATGGAGCAGGCTTGTATGGCCTTAAGAGATTATGGATTTCCACTTTTCCTCAGCCACCCTGCCCTGGAGTAGCAGATGTTGCTACACCCACATGAATCCTGCTGCCAAAATAACTTTAAAAGCAGTCTAGGTGGAATAAAAGACAAAATGATCTTGTTTCTGCCACTTATTACCTATGAAAGAGCCACAACCTCCCTGAGCCTCAGTTTCCTCATTTGTCAAAGGAAGGGGTTAGAACCAGGAGATCCCTGAGGTCCTTTCCTGTTCTACAACTTGACGTGGCAGATGTGTGAATTCCAGATGTCTTCTCTCCCTATTTTGAGACATTTCACTAGTTCCCTATAACTTCACCTCTGTGTTCATTATATATGATTTCCTGGATTAGCCTATATACTTGCTATTTTATTCCCCATTCATCCTCCTGTGTTCTCTATGAGAAGCAATGTGGTTTAGTGGAAAGAGCTGTGGACTTGGAATCAAAGGTCTGGGCTGGAGTCCCAGTTCCTCCACTTATTAGGAATGTGAACTTAGGTCAATCATTAAACATCCCTTAGCCCTGTTTCCTCATCTGTAAAAAAAGGGATAATACTACCAGCCTGGTCTACCTCACAGTGTTGTTGTAAGGCTAGAATGTGTTAGCATCTGTGAAAATGCTACACAAATCCTCAAGTGATACACAAATGTAAGAAGTAATTATTATCGTAGTTACGATGGGTCAGAGATCATAGTTGGAGAACTCTAAGGGACCTGAGAAGTTTCCTTATTCAACCATGGCCAGAGAGGTGAAATAACATGCCCTCAAGCCTTAGAAAAAGTGACAGATGTGGGATTACAACCAGAGTCCAATAACTACAAACCTAACTCATTTCCCCTCATATCATACTCTCTTTATGTTCTGAGACACCTGACTGGGGGATGGTGATGAGGATGAGGCCATGACATAACTCGTTAAGGACTAGATGGCTGCTCTTATACATATGTGTGTTTGAGGGGTGTGTGTGTGTGTGTGTGTGTGTGTGTGTGTGTGTGTGTGTACAGAGAGAGATAGAGGCAGTGACAGTGACAGAAAGACAAAGACAGAGGGAGAAAGACAGCGAGAGTGAAACATATACAGACAGAAAACAGAGAAGAGAGATACGGACAGAGAGAGATGCAGGGAGACAGAGAGTGACAGAAAGACAGAGGGAAACAGAGACAGAAAAAATACAGAGAAAAAAGAGAGATGTTCACAGTATCAGGCACTGCATTAGAGAACAGGCTAGAATAGATTGTAACACTGCAAAGTCATGGACCTCCAGGAGTAGCATTGATTCATTTCTCTTCATTCATTCATTCATTCAATATTATTGAGCATCTGCTATATGTAAGAAATTGAATCTAGGGCACAAGATGCTGAGGGTGGTGCCAAAGAGAGATGGATAGTCCTAAGGACAATTTCACTTTGCGATTTTGCTTAAAAGTATAGTTTCCTGATAAATATAGTCAAACTACATTTGTTTTCTAATTGGTAATGGCATTAAAGGAAACATTAATGGTTTCTGGCTAGGGTCAAGTAATTATACAAGAGCTGAAGATAAAGTGAAGAACCATTTTGATTGCAATAAGTTCTTTCCAGTGTATTCTGAATTGTAATAGATTATTACTCCTTTCTTACCAATTACTTGTTTGAAGTCATTCATATTTGTTACTCGAACTGGAGCCACAATAAATGTAAAATATGAATCTCTTGTTTCTTCTTCACCTTGATTGGAATTTAACATAATGAAATCGGACAATACCATTTTCTTTAATAATATTTTGTGATAATTCCAAAGCTTTAGTTGGTTCACTTCTTTCTGCCTCTTCAAAATCCACACATCAGGTTAGATTGATCAAGATTTTTATATATTTATGACCCTGACCATTATATGACTCTTGAAATTTTATTTTCTGATTATACTCTGATGATATTAGATTTATTTTCCAAGTCTGAACTGGAACAATGTAGATTCACCCAGATTTGAATCATTATGACAATCTGGTTAATATCAACTCCTCTTCTTTCACATCATACGTGTCTTTTGTAGACATATTCTCGGACCAATGACTTTCAGCATTCTTGTTTCATGTAGTATATATAAATGAACATATTTTCAGTCACAAATGGTATTTCTGTTGTGTGTGTTTATGTGTGTGTATGTGTACATGTGTGTGGGTGTGGGTGTTGATGTGGTGAATCGCTGGGTAGAAATATGGATTTGCTTATTGAAACTGATCATATAAGGGAAAAATGTGAAAGGGATACCATTAATTCTGAATTATTCACATATGTATTATATACAAGTCTGATTTCCCCTTCTTAATTAGCAAGTTTATGACTTGCTTCCTTGTATCATCACTTTGCATGTTCTTAAGGAATGCACTCAGTTTAAGATAAGTCAAAAGAAAAAAAAAAGAAACAACCAAGAAGAACCATTAATGTGTAAAGTGTTTTGATGTTTCGATAAATGATTTTAGGGGTTGCTATCATTTCAGATTTCCTGTTTCATTGCTCTCATCCAGCAGTATGGCAAATTAGAAATTAAAACAATGTCTCTGCATGTATGTGTATGTGAAATCACATGTATAGCATCTGGACTTTCTCTTCACCCATGATCCCCCTGTTAACTGCATCGGGTTCTTGGCACTTTGTGGGCCAAAATTCTTTTCAAATTATAATTTATAAGCTCTCACTGATGTTTTGATTTTTAGTAGAGTTTTAGTCATCCAAAGGAAATAGAGTTCAAAACAAAGTAATTTAATGAAATAGCAATGTAATAAAATACCAATAGAACATTCTTTTTGAATATCCTATCTTTAACCAACTCTTTCACAAATACTTACACTTAGTGGGATGAATGGTTATGCATAAGAATCACCTTTAGGGCACACATATGGGGAACAGACATAGTGTGGATATTCATGTAAAAGGGTAGATATAGAGTAAACACATATAATTGTGACCCACATATAGAAGGGCAATTCACACTTCTGACTCTGTGAACCCTCTGGTGTGTTCTAGTGATATCACACTACTCTCTACTGGACTTGATCCCCACGAAGCATTGTATCTGGCAGATGCTGTATCTCTTTCTGTTCCATCTGGTCTTATTTATTCTTCTTTCTTCTGGGACACCTAATATCCTTTTCAATATCCACTAGAGATGCTAAGGTTAGTAAGCTTCTTCCCTTGGCTATAGCTCCCTTATTCAGCTTTCAGATACCATAACCATTTGTTTGGGAATATTGTGGTTAATCTCTCCTAAAGGGATTTCTAAAGCCCTTTGAGGCTCCTATTTGGCTTCTCCTCTAGCCCTCAGCTCAGGTGTTTTCTTCAGATATTCTTGCCCTCCATCTCCTAGGAGTGCTGTGATTAGTAAGCCTCTTCCCTCAAGAGGACACCTCCATTTCCATTCAGCTGATGGTTATAACACTTTCTTCAGCTTTCCTTAGTTAATTGCTTCATTCAGTGGTTAAGAAGCTCTCTCCTTCAGCTCAACAATACCAAAATGTAGCAACGGACCAGGATAAGATTATGCCTTTTCTCTGAATTTTTCTGTTCATCATTATATTTGCCTCTTTGAACTTTTCTGTAAAGTCCCCCCTCCTCTACTTCATCCTCTGAGCTTCTCATTTCATCTTCTATTTACTTAGATTGGACACTTATTTTACTTCTTAGGTCTTATCATCCTCTCCTGGCTAGGTAAATATGTCTAGAATCTACTTCTCCAAAAGTAAAAGGATCTGAGTGATACTATCATCTAAATAAAATGTTTTTCATTTCCCCCCTCAGGTAACAACGTTATTCATTCTAATAATAATAGATTGCCTTTAAAGTTCTTTATTTCATTGGAGCCTTAGAAAGTATGTGTCATTAAGAGCCCAAGGTAAGGTTCAAATCAAAGCCTTCCTAACTCCAAATGCAGTACTCTTTTTACAATGCCATATTTCCTCCCAAAGTGCTTTAACTGTGCCAGTTAAACAAGGCTGAAAAGACTGATAATCTTTTTCTGCTTCTTCCTGGCAGTATCCCACAACTCAGACTGACTTCTCTAGATATACATGCAGACATACACAAAGTGTATGTCTGCATGTATATCTATGTAACTCTTATATAAGATATACCTTTTGACACAAAGGACTTGAATATTTTTTATTTTATTTTATTTTAATTTTTATTTTTAAAAACCCTTACCTTCTCTCTTAGAATCAATACTGTGTATTGGTTCCAAGACAGAAGAGTGGTAAGGGCTAGGCAATGGGGGTTAAGTGACTTGCCCAGGGTCACACAGCTAGGAAGTGTTTGAGGCCAGATTTGAACCCAGGACATCCCATCTCTAGGTCTGATTGTCAAACCACTGTCAAGCGCCCAGCTGTCCCCCTTTTTGTTAATTAAAAAAAATTTTTTTTAAAACCCTTACCTTCCATCTTAGAATCAATACTGTGTGTTGGTTCCAAGGCAGAAGAGGTTGAATACTTTTAAAAAATATTTAAGTTTCTCTGGCTCCTTTGGTGCAATAAATATAATTGGAAATGAAACATATGTATGTCATTCCCACTGAGAGATACCATCAACTTCCTGTATAAGCACCTAAGTCAAAGCTGTTGTTCCTTCACCATCTCCTTCTTTTCCCAGCCATACTGTGTCATTAATCTTTCTCCATTATCTCCATTCCTGTTGTCCTACATCCTTAGGAAGCACCATGAATTGTTTTTTGAAGTTTTCTGCTTCTAGGAAGGTGTTCCTGCTTCCTCAGGCTATGGTACTAGCCCTTAAACATCTAATCTTGACCGGTTAGGATGAATACATCACAAATTTCTCTTTTCTTCTTCAGAACTTCAATGAAGGGGTTTGTACTTGGTCAGCACCTCTCACTGAGTTATATCAGAGCTTGGAAAAGTACTTTTTTATATGTCTTTGTGCTGCTCCTTCCTCCTCCTCCTCCTCCTCCTCCTCCTCCTCCTCTTTCTTTTCCCCCTCCTCTCTCTGGCAAGAGTTTGAAGGATGAGTGAGGAAGGCTGGGTCAATCTATGGAAATTATCCCAAATGGAATCTTTAAAGTTTCTGCAGAGACCTTTGAAAGGAGATTGGGTTGGGCTCAGTGGTGATTCAAAGTGGCTTTTCCTCAGGCCCTGTATCTATGATTTAGAATAGAGGCAGACAAATCCTGAAGCAATAATCAGGTATATGGGCAGGAACATTGCAGGATGAGAAGGTGAGGATGACTTTAGATCTGTATCACTGGAGGGAGTGTCTACATGAATAAAATATCGAATGATGTGTACATATGTGTATATGTATACAAATATATGTGTATGTATATGTCTGTGTATACACTGAAATAAAATGTATGTATAACACCAATATAGAATTGTATATGTGTGTATAAATACATATATGTATGCTGTGTCTATATATGCACACAGATATATGCATATATATGTATATGTGTACACATACACATATTAGATAGGCAATAAATTCTTTTTGAATTTCAAGTTTCTAGCAAGAAATCTTGGTATGCTTTCTACAGCATAAACACATATAACTCCAGAACACAGGTTGAAGGATCATAAGATCATTCACTCGGTTCATTGCAATGCCATGTTTCAAATCTAAAGAAAATTTGTATTCTAGGAAGAGTAACTATTGTAGAGCTAGAGAACTTGGATTCAAATCCTTATTTTCTCTCTTAGCTACATGACATTAGGTAAGTAATTTCTCTAGGGCTTGGTTTCTTCCTCTGTAAAAGGAGAGCTTTATACTTCATGACCTTCAAGGTCACTTCCAGCTCTAAATCTATGATCACAAGGGACTTACTGAATTTTACACCTTACTTAGTTGCAGGGATAGAGGAAGGTCCCTTTGTCCTGTCGTAGATGCATCACTAATAGCAAAGTAACTATAATATGTTCAATACAGACAGTGCATTAAGCTAGTACTGTCCACACGGGGCTAGATCAAGGTAGGACTATGACTCTATTAATTTTGGGAAAGGGTTAATTTCAACCAATTCCTCTGCATGTGAGAATCATTTCCATTTTAGTCCATTAAGAATTTTGCCTCTCTCCACTGCTTTTCTTTTTCTCCTCTTTCCTCTCCAAGCTGTATCCTAGACTATCTCAGTTTTACTCCAACCCTGGAATTCCCACATTGAAACCCTTCTCCTTCTGATTGGATGACTCCTCTGGGAACTTCCATTTAAGGAGGGTGACCAGCCTAGCTATGTCTCATTTCATTCCAGGTTTCATTCTAAACTTTCTCTACCATGTCCCCTTAGTGATTACCAAGCACCTACCCTCCATTTTTCAACTTCCTTTTTACATGCTATATTCCCATATTAGAATGCAAACTCCTTGAGATCAGAGTCTCTTTTTCTTTCTGCTTTGTATTCCCAGCACTTAGCCCAGTGCCTGGTATATAGTAAGCATCTAATAAATATTTGTGGCCTGACTGACTCCTCAGAAAGAAAACATCTTCTATTAAAAAAGATATACTTGGTTCATTCTCCATTCTCTACTTTAAGTTCCAATACTATGAGGTATTAAACCAGCCTCCACTGATTTTTGGTTTAATTAACCATGTTTACAAATTATTACTCATGCTTATACATGTTGCAAAGTTGATTTAGTCCTTTAAAACCATTGCAGAAGTTCATTCTATCAATAATCTTTTAGCAAGTATTTATTAAGCACCAACTATGTACCTGTCACTGAGCTAGGTGCTTAGGATACAAAATCAAAAACAAAACAATTCCTATTATCTGGGAGAACATTTTATTAGCAATTTATTCAATGATTAGATTTGAGGGCCTAATTGCCTTACATTCTATTAGGCATAATGCTGGTCCATAGATTGGCTGGATAGATATCTGTCCTCAATGAGTTTAAAAGCCTCCAATTTCTAAGTGTCTCAGATTCACATCTTTAGCTTCTGAGAGCATGTGAAGCATGCCTATTTTCCTTCTTCAATAAAACCAGCCATTATAATTGCCTCTGACTTCATTCTTGGCCCAGGAAATGGAGAAAATTCATCTGGGTCTTACTTCTCTCAGGACAAAAGTTTTGCCAAATTAATGAAAATTTTAATCTCCTTGACAATGAAACATCTTTTTTCTTCTTCTCCTTTTGAGAGAAGTGTGTAGCTGTGGGGTGGGGACATGGGAGGAGGCTGAAGCATAGCTACTTTGAAATGTTGGAAAGCTGACCTCATCAGTCATCCTTCAGGCTGGAATTAGAAGGTAATTGTACCAAGAGTAAAAGGTCGGAATGTGTCCCCTGAAGCTACTGGGAAGCAAACCATGCACCCATCCACAGAGAAACAAATGGCTTCAACCACATAGCTCAGAGGTTAAATATGGAAAATATGACTGTAAGATCCCAAGAGATCTCAACACAGATGAGCATTTTTTTCTTCTCCTCAGCCCGCTAACCCCAAGCAGGAGGTTCCTTTTTAAGTCAAGACATTAACAAAAATGTTAATGGCAAGTCTTCTTGGGCAACTTTGAGAGATTCAGAGGTTTCAGTAAGAGCTGTGGGCAAATAGAAAATGACTCCCTTGATTCATGCCAAAATTCTTTACCATGTTGGCTGCTCACATGTCACCATATGGTTAGGGAGACAGACTCCCAGCAGGAAGACTGAATGAGCCCTGCTTTAGGGGAGCTAAGAGTTAGAGAGTCTCTGATACTAATAAGAAGTCAAAGAAGTTTGCAAGAGCCTACAGCAGCCCAGAAAAAAAAAGCATGATGAAGTAAGTCCAACTGAGAACAGTGGCATGCTGGAGATTAGAGATTAGACATAGAACCAGAGACCCAGACTTGAAGATCTTAAATTTCATAAGAGCATTGAAGCAAGGGAGGTTATCTAAATCTAAGCACAATGGATTCCTTGTAGAGGAAACATGGTCTGGTGGATGGCCTGCTAGACCTGAAGTCAGGATAGGCTCTGTGTTCATATTTCTGCTCTGACACTTACTCGCTCTGTGTCTCTGAGAAAGTGACTTGCCATCTCTGAAACATAGTTTACTCACATGAAAAATGAGGCTAATAACACCTGGTCTACCTACCTCATGAACTTCAAATGAGATCATATATTTAAAGTGCTTTGGCTAAAAAAATTACCTATTATCCCCCTTGTCATCATTGGATTGATCAGCTTTTACATGTACACTCTCTTAAAATGTTCTATAAAGCAGCCAGGGGTCAGTGGTCCACCAAAAGTTGCAGAGATGACAGATACTTGAAGATTCTTCCAAGATTCATTCTAAAAGGTTAGAGGCTATAATTTTGAACTTTTTTATTTTTAAATTTTTGTTAGAGGTTATGGAAACTATTCTATTTTACTTTGTTACATTATACCAAATACTTGGTGACTCAAATAAATTTTTGGAGTCCAAATTAATGGCTTGGGAAAAATAGAATGTTCAACAACACATCTGCTTAGCAGGAAATGAAGGATTTATATTCATTGTAAGAAAGTGGCAGGGCTCAAGCAATGACCAGACCACCATGAGGTACATAGTTTAGACCCTGGTTCTATCATAAATCTGTGCCTGATGTTGAAGAAAGGCCACAAGTGTCCTCTCCTACCTCAAATGTGGAGGGAAAGTGTAGGGACAAAAGATCTGGGTTTTCATTCACTGGCTTAACCTTAAGTGAAATTGTGTACAATACACATTAGATAAAATGCAAGCCCTAATAAAGTTATTCAGAAACTTATAGAAATCATTTAGTTTTTTTTACCTCAGTTTCCTCATCTATAAAATGTCTCAACACAGGTTGTGATGACAACCAAATCAGAATATATCTATATCTATATCTATAGATAGATATATGTAATATATACACACAGATATACATACATACACATATGCACACAAAAGGCATCATGAACTATAAAGTCATAAATAATTTTAAACCATGTTATCACATTCTTGTAATCACATGGACTGTTCCAACTCTTGATGGAAGAAAATCAAGGGCTAATGGTCAGGGAGTCCAGCCAGAAAAAGTGTGGCAGGACTACTCTGGGTGGTCTAGAATAGCTGTTCCTTAGTTCTTGGGAGAGAGCCAGGAATCAAAACTGGAAGCAGAGGCTACACAAAGCTAAGGAAGTATTTAGTTTTGGTCATACTCAAGAGGATAGGAAAGGTGTTCAAGTTAGAAGGTGAGAAGAAGTGGACTTGGAGGGGCATAAAAGTTAGGCTAGATCCCTGGAGTAAACAGACAGAAACAGAGTTGGAAAGACATGGAGAGTCAAGGGCAAGCTAGGAAGTTATTAAGGGAGAAGGGTCAGGTGTGTCAGTGTTTCACTCCCAGCACCTAATTTATGACAGTGGCTTTTTAAGAGTTGGTTCAAGTTTGCTTGTCATTGCTGATTTTGCTTCTTTAAAGAGGCAGATGTGTCAAGAGCTTGGATACTGTAAATGTTATCTAATATCTGCTGCTAGGAAAGGAAGAAGAGATGGCACACTCCTTGTTAAATACTGTCATTTCCCAGCTTCTCTAGCTGCCACCACCAAACCTCCTTTTCTTTTTTTGAGTTTATCTCTATTACTCAGGACGGGACAATTTTATTGTTTTCTAATTCCTCCCTGTTCATGATCATTCTCTTTCTCTTTTTGTCTGTCTGTCTGTCTATTTCCTTTTATCTTTCTGTCTCTATCTCTGTGTCTCTCTTAATCCATCTTGTCTTTGTCTCTCTGTGTCTCTCATTGAGCACCTGACTGATGCCTCCCTCACCCTAACCTTTCCCTTCATAGTTCTGGGCATCATTATTCATATCGAATGACTCCTAGTTTGATTTCTGTATCTTACAAGAAGTTTTCTCAGCTGATATATGTTTTCTGTAACTTTTTTCTAATATTTCCAACTAATCAAGTTCTCTTACTACTCATAGTATCCTAAAGGATTTGATGTAGGTCTTTTCTCTGCTTCATACATTGTTTTACATTTCTCTGCTCACATATTGTATTTTCTTTCTTAGTAGAATTCAAGCTCCTTTAGGACAGGGATGGTGTAATGTTTTACTATTTTATGTTCAGATATTAGCTTACGCTAGTAAATTTTGACGCTGAATATATTGATGAACTGAGTTGATTGTCTAGACTTGGAAAAAATCCTCAACCCAGGATGAAAGAACTAAAAAGTATTGGTTTAATTTGTGAAGAAGTCAATTTAGATCTGATGCAGGGAAAAACTTCTTAATAATTATATCTGTCAAAAAATTGAAAGATATATCTCCCAACAGATGTAGAAAGATCAGTTTCTCTTCCTTCCTTTCTTTTTTCATTCTTTCTTTTCTTTTCTCTTCTGTTACTTATGAATATCATTTCATATTCATTTAACAACTATTATATGCCCAGTACTGCACAAGATACTGTGCATGAGGAGGGAAAAAAAGGAATTTATGGCATTATCCATTTTCTAAAAGAGCTTGTAAACTTTTATGTGAAACAAAATTTGTTCATGTGAAGCAATTAGGAAGCAATACAAAAGTACTCAACTGACTATAATTAAATACAAAAAAATGAAGAAAGAAACTATTAGTCCCAAATCTCTGACTAACTGATTTTTCTCCCTAGTCTTACCTCGTGACCCACTTATTGCACCACACAATTTAATAGTCTTAGGGTTTCTTTAAAATGGATTATCTTGTAAGTAGTTTGAGGGAAGACCTCTTCTTTCTATAAATTCTTCAGCACTACAATATTGAAACCAAATACATAATCAATAAATTTTGTTGAACAGAATTTCAGGCTAAAATGATCTCTATAAACTCTTATTAGGTATTCCTATGTGAGATCATTTGCATTTTCTAATAAGAACAGCCCTATTTTCTTTCTTAGATTAGATAACCTCTTAGAGATAGGCTGTTCAAAAAAACCCCTGCACATCCACACCAGCTGGGTCGCTTTCCCAAGGAATATCCCTCGTTTATTTTCTTTTGACTTTTCAAAATGAAGCTGGCTTCTTTGACACTGCTTGTGCAATGAATGTTTCTGACTTAGGTCTCTTCTTCTGTTAGTCTAACCTCATGTACATGAACTCTTTTCTAAAGAGAATGTCAGATGGAAACATACAGGTACCTACAATATAATAGGTGATTCATTTATATTGGAGTCTAGAGAACTATTTTTTTTTTTAATTGTGAGAATGAAGTTGGAACTATGAGCACCAATCTATCCTTATGACACTTTGAATATATGCTGTGTGTATGGGGACTATAGGATAACTGCCTCATTCGTTTTCTAGCTATTGTGATAATTCTCTTGGGGTCTTGCTTTAGATTCAGGGTTAAGCTTCCCATTCCTCTTTTTCAACTCTATTCATTCTGGCCTCAAGTTACAAAGAATTTTGGGAAAGGATAACTGCTTGCCATCTTTGCAGTGTGCTGCTATACAGTTTTCCTTCCTGAATGCTCCTTAGATATGCATGTATTTAACATCTATTGAGGATGCTAAATATATATGCATATCATATATACATATCACATATAAATATAATATAGTATACACATTTGGGATTATTTGAGAATACTAAAATGATGTGCGTCTAAATTAGTTCATTTGTTGAGATCCTTTAAGCCAAAAACTTTTTGCTTTTGCTTTTTTGGTGGGGAGTGAATCATAGGGCATGTTGTCAAATATGGGGCCCTTGAAATAAGTAACCTAGTTTCAAGATATCTTTTTCCATCTACTCAAAATTTTAAAAAATCCAAATACTCAAAAATACATAAAAATCCATTGATATATTTAATTTTTTCTTGTTGGGCAGAAGACATACCTAATTTAAAGCTAGTGCATTTGATGAAATAGCATAGGATTAAATAAAAAGACACAGTAGGATATCTATTCCCTGTAATTTAATATATATTCTACCATAAATAAGTTCATCATCAATGAGAAAATTTTACTTATATAAGGTTTACATATATGAAGGATATAGCTATAGGGAATAAATATGACCCAAGATTATGCCTAGAGGCATGATTTTAGATTCTGATTTTGAAAATTCATCATTGTCTTTTGGTTATACAATTATGTTGCTTTCACTGGATTTCTTCTATTCTGTGTATGGAATCTACATTGGAAATGTGCTTCATTGGTCATTAGTGGTTTTGTGGCACTTCTACTAGACCATATTTCCTGCTACCACTATGTGGGCTTCATCTCCTCAGAGATACTTGCTGACCACCTCAAGCTCCAGATTTTTTGAGTATACTGACTGGAACCAACCACCTATTAAAAGGAATTCTTTAATTTAATGTATAGGGATTAACCAGTCCACAGTGACAGGGAGTAGGAATCAGGAAGCCTCCTACTGGGTGAGTGCCAGTGCCGGTGCCAGTTGCAGGGTGTCAGTTGCTGACAGGAGAATCAGTTGCAGACAGTTAGGGCTGGCAGTAGCAGGGAAGTTGGTTGCTAAGCATGAGTTGATCATTGGGGGTTGGTTGATGGTAGTATGGGTTGGCCCGAGCTTACTGAGAGGGCTTTAGCTTTAACCTTTAAAGGGCTTTTTGCCTCTGAGATCTCTAGAAAGCAGTAGATCTGTCTCAAAGACAGGATCTATTATCATTTGGCTACTGACAGTTGGGCTGCTATAAAAAAAATGATTGAAGGAATGAGTGAGTAATAGCTGTGTATTATTTTAGGGAGTTAGGTAGTTAGTGAATCATTTATAGATAGTCTATGTTAGCTAGGCCTGGTGCTTTCCAAGCCAGAAGAAGCTATCTTTAGAAGACAGTTAGAGATAGTTATTAGGAATTTTAGGTAGTATTAGGAACTATAGGTATATTTATATCCATATTTTTTTACTCTATTTCAATTAAACTAAATTGTTAATTCTTAAAAACTGCTAGACATTTTATTTTCTTTGACTTAAAGGGATAATATTAATTTACTATTCTTCCATATTATCATTAAAACTTAAATTATTCAAAGTTGCTCTCTTATTTTGTCAAAACCCCTATTTTACCCCTTCGATTTAATTAGCATCTCTGGGTGGGTCTCAAACCCACAACCTTCTGATAATTTTCCTTACTTTTTACTGAAACTATCCCCAAATCAAGTTCTTAGCAGTTAATTCTGTTACAGCTGTTGATCCTTTATGTTAAAAAGTACCATCTACTGACAGAAAGTAGAACCTCAAACACAATTAACAATTAGATTAACTATGATTCTGAGTAGTCTAATTCAACTTGTGATGCTGCTTCTTGTCTATCTAAAATGGCTTATTATCCACCGGTATATTACACAGCGGCTTTATATAGCACAGTTCCTAGCTGTCCTTATACTGATAGGAGGCCAGGGATTCTACCTATTCCTCTTCAGTAAAAAACAAAACCTTAATTTGTTAGCTGAACTAAAAGCTCACATTGAAAAACTAGAAAACAACCTGAGTGACCTTGAGAAGAAGCTGGAGGAGAGTTTGGGGGATCTCAAAGCTTATATAAAAAGCATTGAGAAAAGCTTGAGAAATCCCCAAAGTAAGAAGAGAGATTTATCTCTCAACACTTCCCCATCATTAGAGCCTACTCAGTTTCTGTCCAGTCCTGCTTCACACAATTCTACACATACTAAAACTACCTCAACTCCTTCTCATCCTGTCCCAACTATCTAGATCTACCCAAATTCCTCCCACTTGACCTATTTCCCAATCTACATCCATTACCTCTTCTATGGCAAATCAAATAGAAAAACGAGAGGCAGAAACCAAAAATAATTTAGTTACAGACCTATTCCCCTTAAAAGAAGTACCCACCTTTGATAAGAACCGAGATATAGTTTTGCTAAAGCATCATACACCATTCACCACCCCCAAAATATTGAGAAATTCAAACAAAATATCTTTTTTAGTATGATCCAATTGTGGTTATTTAAAGGCTAGAGAGCATTTTTCACACATATAATCCAGGATGAATTGATTTTGAAAATTCACTACACACTTTTTTGACAGAAAGAGAGAAAAATAAAATCATCTTTCTTGTTAATCAGCCTCAGGGAAGGAGAGCAGTTCATTGATTCCCAACAGTGAAAAAGGTTACACAAGACTATGCCAGGCTAGAGAGGCATTATTTACCACAATGAGAGCTTGCTTTGATAGGTTGGTACATGGACAAAATTTGAGTGTTAAACAAAACCTTGATGAAAATCTATCCCAATTATTGGATAGATTTATTGATCTGGGAGGTAGATATATAGACCTGGATCTTGCTAGAGAAAGGGATATCAGACAAATAAGGAGGCAGTTTGTAAAAAAAACTATTATAAACATATGGTCAGAGATTATTTTAAGATAAATTGTCCAAATTAGGTTAATATGGGCCTTGAAGAATTGAGGAGAGTAGCAGTTTATGTATATAATGGCCATGAAAAGAAAGATGAGGTGAATAGTGACTTAAAAGAGACATTAAGAAGAGAAATTAAAAGTTTAAAGAAGGAAATTGAAAGAGAAAAAGAAAATCAAGCAGTGGCCATAGCCTCTTTGCAAGAATGCACAAATCAAACACCAGTGTGCTACTACTGTGGAAAAACGAGTCATGTAATGTTAAACTGTAGAAATTGGAACCAAGTATTCAATAACATAAATTTTAGAAATAATTGGGGCTCTAGGAATAACAACTTTAGAAATAATAACAATTACAGAAATAATAACAACAATAGAAATGCATTTAGAAATACTAATCCAAATGAGACAAATGAAAATTTACAACAATATGTTTGAAATGGGACTCATCCATACAATACTCACGGTAGAAATTCCCCTCAACAAGAGGAACCTCAGAGAAATGGTCAAGGACCTTTATGAAAGTTGGAGAGGGAAGAAAGGACTCTGGAATAAGAGAATGAAACCATTAATTTCCCAGATACTGATATCTTAACATCAGTTATCCCAGTCTATTCTCCCCAACATAGTAATAAATCTCATATAACCTTGAAAATTGGGGACAGTTATTATGATTGCCTCTTAGACACTGGAGCTTACAGATCAATATTGATGAGTAAACCAGCTTCTGAGTGCAGTTCTATTGACTCTCTAAATGTAGTAGGTATATCCAGGGCACCTCTGAAGGTCCCAAAACTTTCCCCTTGAGTGGTGTCTGTGGGACCTGTATCAGTAGAAAATTCTTTCCTTCTAATGCCTGGCTCCCCTATACATTTATTAGGGAGACCTTTTATGTAAACTTAGAGCCACAATAACATGCTCTCAACATGGTGCTATGATGCTAGAATTGCCTGAAGAATCTTTGAATCTGTGCACTTTACTTCTTTTGGACAGTCAGGAGGTGGACAAACTTCCCACCTTTGAAATACCAACTGATATACATGAATCTCTCTGGGCCACATCTTCATCCAATGTAGGCATACTCAAAACAAATCAAATCAAAAGGTAGCCCACCTCCTTCCATTCCTCAGTATCCCCTATCAAAAGAGGCAATTGAGGGAATTATTCCAGTGATAAATTCTTTAATTGAGCAAAAAATAATAATTCCATGTAAGTCCAAATACAATACAGATATCTTGTCTGTTAAAAAGCCAATATTAGATGTAAATGGAAAATCCATCTATTGATTTGTACAAGATTTAAGGACTTTAAACAGTCATGTCATCAAAAGTGTGGTTCCAAGCCCACCCACAGTTATCTCCTCTATTCCTAGCATGGCCTCATATTTTACGGTAGTAAATTTATGTTCAGCATTTTTCTCAATACTCATTCATGAAGATTCCAGAAATATATTTGCCTTCACCTGGGGAGGTTCACATGATATGTGGTGTTGTTTACCCCAAGGGTACATAGAAAGTACCACTTTATTTTTGCAGATTTTAACACAAGATTTAGAAAATACTAAATTTAAGGAGAGCCATTTGATATACTTTGTAGATGATTTGCTCTTGGCCTTACCAAATGCCACAGCATGCCAAGAAGATAGCAAATATCTTCTGTTGGAACTATATAAGAAAGGTCACAAGGTCTCAAAGGCAAAATTTCAGTGGTATCTACCCAAAGTGGTGTATTTAAGGTTTATTTTAACTGTTGGTGCCCACTTCATTTCCCCTAAGGGCATTGAAGATATTAAAAAAAAATCAAGCACTCCCTCCACTAAGAAACAGTTGAGAGCAATTCTAGGAGCGGCATGGCTTTGTAGATAGAGGATTCCTTGCTGTGGGAAATCACTAAACTCCTAATAGCACTGACAAAAAATTCACTCACTGAAACATTTTGGTTAGAGGCAGAACACCTATCAGCTCTTTCTCAATTGAAACAGGCTACCTTGTCTGTCTTTGCTCTAGGCCTCCCAGATTACAAAAAGCCATTTACTTTATATGCACACAAATGAAGAGGGGTAGCTTCAAATATTTTAACTCAAACTTTAGGACCTGTTCAATATCCAGTTCCTTATTACTCACTCCACTGGACCCAGTAGCTTCAGGAGCACCATCATGTCTAAAAGGTGTGGCTGCAACAACTTTATTAGCAACTAAATCTGCTGATTTAGTTTTGGGATGATGTTGTGTGCAGATGCAAAGCATGGAATCCCTGCAAAGGTACAGGGAGAGCCTCACCCAGAATTCCAGGGGACCCCCCTGGAGAACTTTGGGTGAGGGGCAGTTGAGAAGGGTTGAGGACAGTTAATTTGTGGGATTGGATGTAAGCAGATACTCTGCTTGTTTCTCCTGACTTGGGGTTTCTCCTGAGAAACCATTGTAGCTTAAGCCAGTAGTTTCTACTCATAGAGTTAGCCTATTTGTCATTTCTATTCTTCATTAATATAATTATATAATTATTTAGTAATTAGAGAGTAAGATATTTATCTATAGCAAGAGAGCCAGTTTTAGTTAAGTGCTTCATCCCTCCAGGGAGGAGGGGGAAGGGGGCATCAATTTAACAGTTTAGGGTCACCTTTCATTTATCCTAAACCCTTCATGGATTTATATAATTTTCCTTGTTAATTCCTAATATAACTTTTTACCTTCAAAGCTGGGCCTGATAATCATTTGGAAGATACTTACAATTCAGTCTGAACTTCTAGATTGAATCCTGTTGGCTGCCAGTTTAAGATCTCCTCTGTCCTCAACAGTTAGATAAATAATTTCTATATATCTCCTCTAACAGACCTGAGAGGAATATAAATTTAAGAAAGGAACATTATTGGGGTTTTAGACACAAGAGAAACTTACCAGAAGAATCCTATTCCTGTCTTCATTACCAACTGAATAAGAAGCAGTTAGAGGGGGAGGGGTTTGAGAGCCAGGAGTGTTTTACCCCCTCCTTTCCTCACTGTAGCCTGTCAATCTCTGACTCTTAACTTAAAGCGCTATTTGGCCCTGAAACCATTTATCTGCTTCTCCAAACTAACTGTTATTATCATCATAACAATGTCCACTAACAATAATATGTCCACATGAAATTGAAGCATTGGTGCTAAGACATAGAACACAGGCATTTTCTGACCAAAGACGGGCAAGACAAAAATAACCTTGTTAGGCAATGAAAATATCATCTTAAAACACTGCATGCCACCTTGCTTCCAGATTTACAAGTTATAGGAGAATCATTACACAATTGTGAATCTTTAGTATCCATGGCTGAAAAACCTCAAGATAATTTCCTGGACAGTCCTTTAGGCAACCCTGATCTAGTCTTAACCTTCACTGATGGTTCTTCTTTCATGAGGGATGGCATATGCTACACTGGAGGTGCTGTAGCCACAGAAGTTGGACTCTGTGGTAAGCTTCACTCCCCTCAAATATAAGTGCTCTAGGTACAGAACTCATAGCTTTAAAACATACTGTATAATTGCAAAATATAAGAAAGCAACAAATTGAAAGAATGAATACAGAACTTAAGACCATGATTGGAAAACTGTGCACTGAGACTCATTTAAAATGGTTAGAAATTCTTCCTCTAGTTCTATTTAATCTTTGAAGTAGGCCCAGGGGAGATCTACACATCTCACCATTAGAGATGCTTTTTGGACATCCTCCTATACAAGCTAAGCCTTTTCCCCCTGCATACACATCATTGCTAGGGAGAGATACTTCTATTTCTTCCTATATATGGGATTTACAAATAAAATTAAAAGAACTTCAATAATCCAGAGCTGTAGTACAAGTAGGACTATAAACTTTTACCTTCATGATCTTAAGTCAGGAGACAAAGTATATATAAAGAACTTCCAGTGCACAGGGGCAACTCAACCATCCTGGGAAGGTCTGTTTCAACTATTATTAACCACTCCAACAGCTATAAAAATTGGAGAAAAGACCTCATGGATACATTGCTCCTACTTAAAACAACTACATTTCACTGAAACTGATTGACTGTATCCTGTCACATGCAATGAAGATAAATCTACGAAGACAACTGGACATTACTATCACTGACATTGAACTCTGGAATGTTTATTTTTAGGATATTTGATTTTTCCTTGTACTTGAAGCACATGATACCAGTATTAAGAATTTTTTTTTTATTTCGCAATAGAATAAGTTTAGACAAACACTAACCAATGGGTAAGTGTATCATTTATATCAGTGATTCACAAAGTGGGCTCCATCGCCCTCTGGTGGGTGCTGCAGAGATCCAGAGGGGCAGTGATGGCCACAGGTACATTTGGGAGCAGTGAATAACTGTAAGGATGCAATGATAATATGTGACGGGGGCGCTAAGTAATATTTTTTATGGAAAGGGGGCAGTAGGCAAAAAAAGTTTGGGAACCATTGATTTATATTTTAGAATTTGCATTTTGTTATAAATATGTGTAATGGTATGTATTCTGTTTAGAAATTGTTGTTGTTATTATATTTTATAGGACTATAGAGAAAAGTTAAACAAGTAAATGATAAGTGTTAAAAAATCTCATAAGTGTTGGTCAATACCTTTCTCAGGGGGGATTGATTGTATATTTTGTATGCATTATCTGTTAGACTATATACTTTTTTAGGTAGTATCTGTTAGATTTAAATTGATATCTCCATGTTCTTATTTTCCATAGAGTATAGTATTCATAAATTCTAAGATTTAAGATTGTATTATTTGTAATTGTGATTTGTAATTATTTGTAATTGGGAGTTTTATTCTGTAAAATCAAAGATTTGAAATCTTTTGGGAGTAATTTTAGAATTTGTTAACTCCCTGAATAAAGAAAAGTAAACTCTTTTAAGAATATACCATATAGGAACCTATACTGTATCAGAAGATCTAAAGTGAACTGTGGGAATTATTGATGGAACTGAAGTGGGTTGAATGCATTTAATAAATATAAATTTCTCATGCCAAAGGGAATTGCCCTCTAATTGGTTTTTGTCAATGTGCCTACCTACCACTGATTTTGCTTTCTTTCTTTTATTTTCCTTTTCCTTATTATTATTTAAATTTTTCTATTAGTGGAATATTATAGATGCTTTTATCTAGAAGATTTTTAGAAGTATAAGTTAGATATGTTTAACTGATCTATTGGGGAGACTACCTCCCAAAAGATGGCAGGAGGGATTATAAAAAAGAATTCTTTAATTTCTTTAATTTAATGGGGGACTTGAAGTTCTTTTTACCATAGAGATGTGTAAACATTAACCAGCCCACAGTGACAGGAAGTACAACCCAGGGAACCCCCTGCTAGGCAAGCATCAGTTTCAGACTGTCAGGTGCTGAGAGTTAGGAGAGTCAGTTGCTGATAGGTTTGGCAGTGGCAGGGAAGTTGGCTACTGGGTATGAGTTGGTCATTGGGGGTTGGTTGCTGGAATATAATGGCTAGCCTGAGCTAACTGAGAGGGCTTTTGGCTTTAGCCTTTAAAGGAATTTTTGCTTCTGGGATCTCTAGAGAGCAGGTCTGTCTCATAGGCAAGAATCTGTTGTCAGTTGGCTACTGACAGTTTGGGATACTAAAGAAAATTGATTGAATGAGTCAGTGACTGGTAGCTGTGTATTATTTTAGGGAGTTAGGTAGTTAGTAAATCATTTATAGATAGTGTAGGTTAGATAGGCCTGATGTTTGCCATGCAAGAAGCTGTTCTTAGAAGACAGTTAGAGATAGTTAGGAATTTTAGGTAGTATTAGGAATTATAGGTATATTTACAGGACATAAGATTAGTAATCTCTCTTTCCTCTTTTCTATCTTAATATATTCTTTTAGTATCTCTATTTTATTTAAACTAAATTGTTAATTGCTAAAACCTGCTAGAAGTTTTCTTTTCTCTGCTTATTTTTTTACAACTATTACTATTCATTTATTAATTTACAACTGTACTATATTAATTTATTATTAATTTACAACTCTACTATATTCTCATTAAAATATAAATTATTTAAAGCTGCTCTCTTATTTTGTCAAAACCCCTATTTTATCCCTTACACACCACAACTCTATAACAAAACAAAGAAACCTAAAACTAAACAAAGAGTATGCCTTAAGACCAAATCACTTCTTTGTAAAGCCAAGCTAAATAGAGTTCATAGGCTTCTCTTCCAAGATATTCATATAGGTTTAGGCGTTTCCATGATCTTCTCTGTTTTAACATTTAGATGAATTTGAGCTGGAACAAAAAGTAAATAGTATTCAAGGCCATTGCTTCTTTCCCACTTAGTGAAAAAGTGTCAATTTCTACTTACATTTGTATTTCCAAGAGCTAGTACAGTACTCAGTAGACAGTAAGTGCTCAATAAATGTTGAATTGAATTATAATTTAATTCAATACCTAGCCTTCATTAAGAGTATAAAATCAGACCTAAGCATGTGTGACTTACTATTTGAGTTCTGGACTTTCCTTTTAGCTAGTTCATTCTGTAAATTTTTTCCCAGAGTATGGGGAAATGTCCATTTGTTTTAGCCAATCACCAATGACAAACTGCTAGTATTTAAAAGACCTTCACAATAATCTAGTCTAATACCCATATTTTTAAAGATGAAGAAACTAAGATCCAGAAACAGAAAGTGACTTGTTTAAGTACATACAGGCATGTAGATAGATGGTCTCAGAACTGGGATTATAATGTAAGGCTTCTGGTTTTTTGGGTAATATATATATATATATATATATTTTTTTTTTCTATATCATCATGAATCAGATTGTCTCTTCCTCTGTAGTCCATTAGGGACAACTATGTGAAAAGGGGAATAAGCAAGTTATATTTTCTCAAATGATCTCAAAATGTCACTTGCATTACATCAGTGTTCTCTCTCTTTCACTCTCTCTCTCTCTGACTCTCCACATCCATCTGTTTGACTCTATTTATCTTACTATCTCTGTCTCCCTCTATCTCTTTCTGTCTCTATCTCTGTCTCTTTCTATCTCTCCATCTTTTTCTATTTGTCTGTTGGTTTATCTCTCTCATTAGTAAGTAACCAGATCTTGATATTACTTCCTAATAGGGGGACATCAAGTCTCCCACAATACACAATAGAATATTTAGGAGAGTCTTTTGACCTACTTCAAATGCTTCTTTCATTGACACATGTCTAGCAAAAAGTTCCCTACCCACCCATCATTCAATCCATCTATCCCTACCTCCCAGGTTTTTAATCCCTGTGACAGTCACAACATTTATGGCTAAGTAAACAGCCATAAACACTGCAGCTTCTCATAGATAAAGCCTTAAATTATATTCCTTCTGGAATTTATCCTTGCCTGATTTTTAATGAATGGCTTCTATGAGGTGTAATCTATAATCCATTAATCAACAAATATTTAATAAGCATTTATTATGTGTCAGGAACCATGCCAAACTTTAGGGGTGTGAAAGCAAAAATGAAATGATCCTTGTCCTCAAGGTAACATTCTAATAGGAAATACATTTGCATATTTAAGTTTATAAAGAGTATATAGGAAATGAATACAAGAAAACTTTAGGAAATGGAGTACTAGTAGTCAGAAGATCCTGAAATGTTTTATGTAGAATTTGGAATGAGAGCTGAGTTTTGAGGGAAAATTGGAATTTTGAAAGGCTAAAGTATAGGGAGAGAACATTCTATGCTTAGGTTGTTTTTTAGACCACAAGCACACAGTTCAGATGGGTTCAGATTTTTCTTTCCAAGTAGAAAGAACTGATCAAATCTCAAACTCTCCTGCCATACCCTTTAAGAATTCAGATTCTTCTCTCTACCATCCTGAGTTCCTAAAGGAGAACTCAGTTTTAGGTTAAATAGAATTGAATAAATAAAGTTGAATCTTTCTTTGTCATAGTTATAGTAGCTGAATTTCTGGGAAATGGAAATATAATTATAGAGGAGAAAATGTAGAAGATATAAAAATGAACAATATCTATCTATCTATCTATCTATCTATCTATCTATCTATCTATCTATCTATCTATCTATCTATCTCTGTCCATNTATCTATCTATCTATCTATCTATCTATCTATCTATCTATCTATCTATACAAGTCAACATTAACTGTCTTGGTGTTTAACATCAAGGCCAGAAAAAAAAGATCACTATACAACATAAGTCCATCAATAAACTTTTCCTTAGTGTTTACTTAGAAGCAGTTTGGTAGCAGAATGGAATAAACTATTTGAATTGGAATCAGGTAGATCGAAGTTCAAATTTGGACTCAGACTTCTACTGTTTGATTGAGGGTAGGTCAGTCAACTTTTTCCCCACCCCCTTTCCTATTCATTTTAAAAATTGGAATAATAATAGCATCCCTCTCTCAAGGGTGCTATGGATAAAAAATGAAATAATATTTATAAAGTGTTTTTCAAAGCTTAAGGTGCTATATAAATTCTAGTTATTGTTACCTTACAGAACACTTTTCTTTTTTAATTAAAAAATTTCTTACCAATTACATATAATAACAAATTTCTGCATAAGTTTTCTGAAATTATATGATCCAAATTGTCCTTCTTCCTTTTTTCCCTCCCCACTTCTGGAACTGCCAAGCAATTCAATCTTGGTTATACATGTGTGTGTGTGTGTATACATATATATATATATATATATTCAATCTAGAAAAATGTATACATGTATATCACACAAAATATATTTCCTTATTGTTCATTTTTATAAATTATTAACCATATAAAACCAAAACCTTTAAATAAAAATCCACATAAACCAGTGAAAAAATCACATGCTTTTATCTATATTCCAATTCCAACAGTTTTTTCTCTTGAAGTGGAAAGCATTTTTTAAAATAAGTTCCTTAGAACTGCCCTAGATCATTGTATTGTTGAGGGTAGCTAAATCTAACATAGTTGATCATTCCATAGTATTGCTCTTACCGGGTACAATGTTTTCCTGATTCTGCTTATTTCACTCTGCATCAATCCATGTATATTTTTCTAGCTTTTTCTGAAATAATTTTGTTCATCATTCCTTATAGCACAATAGTATTTCATAACCACCACATACCACAATTTTTTTCAGCCATTCTGCAATTGTTGGAAATCACTCTAGTTTTCAATTCTTTGCTACCACAAAAAGAAGAGCTAAATATATGTTTTTATATGTAGGTCCTTCTCCCTTACCCCTTTTTAACCTCTTTGTGATACACACCTGTTGTACTGGATCAGATTAGCAATGGTTAGTAATGGAGTCAGAGCAAGGAGGATGCTGCTGTCCTAGCAAGTGGGAGGGGTAGGAGTGAATAGAACTCTTCCCCTTTCCCCTCTTGAAGCAGTTAGAGCAGAAGGAAATAACAGTTAACTGAATTCCCTTTAGGTCAAATAATGGAGGCAGAAGAAGCTTGATTAATCCAGGGCTAAATTGGTAGACTGATAGGAAATTATCCCACTGAGATTAGCCACTCCCATTATTTAAGACTATTCCCTAAACCTTGGGATAGTGAAGGTTCAAGTTGTCTTCAATACAACAGACTTGCTCTCAGGATAAAAGCTGCACCAGTGCTTGCTTAGATGAAGTTTTTGTTCAGTTAATGTATATTGATGGTAAGTATAGCCTAGTATAATTTCACACAAGCTCTCAAATCCAACTAAGAAAGGGATTTATTAATTCCAGGAAAACAGGGAGAGGGGAGGTGGATTTTAGGAATGAGGAGGAGGTAAGCTATCTAAAATCTCCAATAAACTTGTTGACTTCATTTTCCCCAAAGGGTTAAGTGCTTTGAATAATTTAACTTTTATCTCACTCACTAACTAACCTTTCTCCTAATCTAATGTTAATAAGTTTAAAATGGCGAAGGTAACTTTGATGGGAGATCTATTTGAATTAGAGATCAGTTGAGATACAGCAAGTGAGGTAATTTTTCCAGTGCTCACAGCCTCCTATAGTCGCTATGGAGTAAACCAGCAAAGTAACACTCTGCACCCTGAGGTCAGAGATGAGCTAACAAAAAGAGCAACCTAACTCTCCTTTCCAGCCCCTTGAACCCAAAAAGGAGTGTCCAAAGTGTCCTTGCAAGCTGGGTGTCTTGGCTTTTTATACCCAGGTTCTTAACTGCTCCAATTGCCCCCTCTCCTGGAGTTCTGGGGGGCACTGTGGAATTCTGTGAGGCAGCTTTAATCCCACTTAAGATCATGAATGTTACAAGACATAGTAGTGATATTATTGGCTCAAAGGGTCTGTAATATATTATAGCCCTTTGGGCCTAGTTCCAAATTGTCCACTTGAAAGCCTCAATCAGATTCAACTCCACTGTATTAATGTCCCAATTTTTTCACATCCCCTCCAACAAAAAATCCTCTGATCATTAATAATGGAGAAATGACATGATTTCTTATGAATTTGACTTCATTCTCTATATATTTTAAAAATTAGATTTTTTTAGAAAAATTTGTTATAAAATTTTTCTCAATTTGTTGTTTCCCTTCTAATCTTCATTACGTTGGTTTGGTTTGTACAAAAATAGTTAATTTAATATCGTCGACATTATTCATTTTACATTTTGTAATGTTCTCTATCTCTTGTTTGGTCATAAATTCTTCCCTTCTCCAAAGATCTGTCAGGCAAACTATTCTATGTTCCCCTAATTTACATATAATACCACCCTTTATGTCTAAATCATATATCCATTTTGACCTTATCTTGGTATAAGGTGTGAGATATTGGTCTATATCTATTTTATTGCCATGCCATTTTCCAATTTTCCCTTATCCCTAATCTAGTCCATTGATCCACCCTTCTATTTCTTAGCCACTACTAGATTACAAAGCACTTTTCTTGACATCATTAAAAATAGAGACCATGACTTCAAATGAAGCTCATGATCAAACAATAGCTGTCACAAGGAAATTACCACAAAAATTCCCACTTCTTTTCTGTTTCTCACCTTTGTAAGAGGTACATAAGCATTAGAGTGATCTAAGATTATTTAGGTCAAAATTTACCCATATCCCTATATTTTTCAGATGAGGAAACTGAGGCCTCAAGTGATAAGTTCATATTTACCTAAGGCCAAACATAATAATTAGCAATGTTGGTATTAAAACCCTGGTTTTTGGGGTCCAAATTTGGTGCCCTGAATATTTTATTTTACCTGTAGAGTTGTTATCTATTACATATATTCATTAAGACATTGATAAATGTGAAATATTCAGTAACTACTTGGCAAGTTGCATGATACCATATCTTGACACATATCAATCCTACTGGTTCCTCCCAAGCATCATTTTCTTTCCTTGGTCAAAAGTAACAGTTTTTCCTTCGGGCATAGTTAAACAATTTGCTTGACATAACAGAGGAAGTCAGGAGTGGAACTAAAATTAAACTTAGAAGATGACCTGTAGATAACACTGCCTTTTTAAAAAATCAACATTCAATACCATATAGAGGAGGAGCATCAGGATACAGGTGTTTCCTCTTCTGAATATGAAACCCATTGATGACCACATTTTGGTTACAGTCCTTTAGTCAGTTGTGGACCCATCCCATTTTAAACCTGGCTATTCTTTTTGGCTGTTGACAATGGTGTGTGAGATAGAAAAGAAAATGTCCTTAACTGTTTCATGACATTTTAGATATGTTACTGCAGATATTTTTCACAGGTATTTTATTAGTATCTGAGGTAAAAGTCACTCTAAGACTAGAAGTTGCAGAGAAAGTACCAGCTTACATTGGTGGAGAAAGTACCCTTATCAAGGAATTCTTCACATATCAATAAGATAACAGGTCTACTTTAAACTGACAGTATATGGATAAATGCTTTGAAAAGCATAAAATACAATAAAAGTTATTGCAAAGAAATTTGAAATTTGTATTCCATTTTAGGAAGTCAGAGGCTTCAAAAGGTTGTAATTCTGAACAAATATAGAGATTAATATGTCAAGAGACCTTTACTTAATTATTTTAGGCTGGGACTTTTGTCCAAAAAATAAACAGAAATATTAGTGTCAGCCCCACTGGAGTCATCAAAGTTTAGTTTCCCTCCCTTCCCTAATGCTCTCCTCTCCTTCCCTCCCTTCCTTCTCCTTTCTCCCTTGTAACAACAATAACAAAGTATTAGGAAACCCCACAGAATCAATGCTAAATTAGCAGAAACAAATCAGAATGCAGAGTAAAGATGAACTGCCAAGGGTAGCTATGAAATAGCGTTTATGACTTTCCTGGCTTCAGTCCCACTGTCCTAGGCCCTGGCAGGCAGGAATAGAGCAAGCAGAGTGCAATCAACAAGGTAGTCCCTATGACCAGAATTGGCAACCTTTCTTTGTTTGCTGAACCTATGAGTTTTCATCCTGGAGGATACCATTGGAATCCAGCAAATTGAGGTCCCTGGGGGCAGCTATGGCTTCTGTGCCGTTAGCTCCTGAGACTCCTGCTGGCCCACAGCTGTGGGTTGAAGGAGTAGACACCATGGATTCTAAGGTTTCTTCACCTTAAGAGCAGGAACTGAAGTCTCCAAGCTAACAAATTAGGAATTTCAGAGGTCTGGGTAATGCAGATCAGACAGTTTTTCTATCCTGGGCTGCAGTAATAGGAGAGCAATGAGGAAGAGGCAAACAGTGGAGAGTATAATTGCTGAGGGACTAGGACCCTGTCAGCTGTGGTCACTCCCAGGAGAGGGAAGTCCCTGACTATTACCATAGGAGGAAGTAGACTGTGCTTGCAGTGGTAGTGATAGAACTGCTCTCGGACTCTGATTGGAACAGTCAGAGACTGGGGTCTGAGCAGGAAATTGGGAATACATCTAACCCTGGACTATAAAAATTTGAATAACTAAATAGGACCCAGGAAAAAACAAACACATAACAAAAAAATCCTAAAATCGAATGTAACATATCCCAATGCACTAGAAACACTGGGATTCTAGCAATAAGCCAATAATTAAAAGTATTGGTCTGGCCAGTAAAAAATAATTAAATAAATAA
This sequence comes from Gracilinanus agilis, assembly GCF_016433145.1. Taxonomy (NCBI): domain Eukaryota; kingdom Metazoa; phylum Chordata; class Mammalia; order Didelphimorphia; family Didelphidae; genus Gracilinanus; species Gracilinanus agilis. Next base: position 160,364,177 of record NC_058132.1, read on the forward strand.
AAACAAGCAAGCAAAAGAGAAAGGACCCAATTATTTATATTTATTACGGGAATGGAGAAGATCTTGGCAGGAACTTAGAGGACAGTGAAGTAAAAACAAACACCTCCTTAAAAAACAGCAAAGAAATGTAATAAATGGCCACAAGTTCAAGAAGAACTTTTGTAAAATCTTTAAAAAGACCTCAAAAACCAAATGAGAGAGAATGAAGAAAAATTAGAACAAAACAAAAGCAATGTAAAACATCAAGGAAATTATGAAAGAAGTCACTCAATTGGGAAAAGAGACCCAGAATATCATGGAAGAAAATAATGTATTAAGAAGTAAAATTGGACAAGAGGAAGCTAATGAATTTTCAAGACAACAAGAAATAATAAAGCAAAACAAAAAGAATGAAATAATAGAAGAGAATATGAAACACCTTATCACAGAAACATCTGACCTGGAAAATAGATTGAGAGACAATATAAGAATAGGTAGGCTCCTGGAAAATTACAATTAAAAAATAGAGTTTAGACAAAATACTTCAAAAAATCATTAAGGAAAATTGTCCTGAAATTCTAGAATGAGAGGGTAAAATAGAAATGGAAACAATCCACTGATAATCAACTCAAAGAGACCCCAAAATAAAAATGCACAAGAACATCATTATTAAGTTCCATAGTTCCCAGGTAGAGGAGACAATATTACAAGTAACAAAAAAAAAACTGTGGAGCAAACAGTCAGACTAACACAAGAAGGGTAAAATTCCTCTCAAAGTAAAGAGAAACAGGAGAGAAGGTGAATGTAATATGAGAGGGACTGGGAGTCCCCTTTGGAGAATGACAGAAGGAAGGAAGGGTTAAAAGAAAGGAGGGCAAAGGAATAAGTAAAGGGAGGGAAGGGAAGGATACTTAGAGAGGAGTACGTATCAAAAGGTGAGGGGGTAAGGTGAGGGGATAAGGAAGGGACTCTTAGGACAAGATAGGGGAGGGAGTTTTAGAATGAAGTATATGAAGAAGGAGGGCACAGTTGTGAAGATAAAGGAGGGATGTTTGGAAATATGTATAGAATAAGAATTAAATAATGAGGGGGGAAGGGATAAGAGAGGGACCTTTGGAAAAGTGTGCAAATTTGGGAATAGGAGGGCAAAGGGAGAAGTAAAGGAAGATTTTGGGGAAAGGGTGTGAATTGAAGAGGTATTGGTCAAAGGAAATTGAACATTTGAGGGGGGATATGGCAGAAAGAAAGGAAGAAGGGGACAAACAGTGAGGAGGACAATGTAGATAGAAATGAACAGATAGTAAATAATGCACAGTGGAAAGGAGCAAAATCTAGGAGTTGACAATGTGTTGTTTACAAGAAACACACTGAAAATGAGAAACATACACAGAGGGAAGATGAGGGACTGGAGCAGAATACACTCTGCCTCAGCCAATTCAGACACAGTAGGGTGGATAATCATGATCTCTGGCAGATTTGAGGATAAAATGGTTATAATTGGAAGGGATGAACAGGTTAACTATATTATGTTGGGGTACTATGGATTATGGAGCATTATCAGTATTATATCTGTAGGTATCAATAGTTACAGCATCCAGAATTTCAAAGGAAAAACTAAATGAGATACAGATGGAAACAGATAACAAAATAATAATAGTGAGGGATTTTACTTTTCCCTGTTATAACTAAATAAATATAACCAAAAATAAAGAAAGAAATTAAGATTAATAGAACCTTACATAAGTTAAATATAAGTATCTGACGAACTCCCAAACACCTGTATAAGACTAGTAATCGATGTAAGCCCAAGCATACCATTAATCCAAACAATCTATGGTAAGTCAACAATGGTTTAGAGAGTATAACTATTCTGCAAAGTTTTAGTACTCAAAACACTGTGGAGGCAATACTGCATTCCTGAGGAATTGTGGTACTTAAACAAAAGTTCCATTAGGTATGATCAAGCTAGAAAGACTTCGTTTTGTAAAGAGTATGGTCCTGACAACAGATCATGTCTGCTTCCTAAGGACCATTATATCTAAATAGGGCTCTGAAAATACATGCTAACTGAGAAGTTAATGGCTTAAGTTGGTCAAATTAAGTGTTGACAGCAACATATAGAAACAGACAATATTACATTGCTACAGCAACTGTGAATTATTTTTTTGGAAAACAAGAAGGAAATATACATTAAGAGCTGTAAAGTTCACACTTATTGATCTAGGGATCTAAACTAGGATTTGGCTCTAAGGGCACGACAGAGAGGGTGAAAAGCTGGATATGTATGAAAATATTCATGGAAACTTTGTAATGACAAAATAATAGAAATAACACAAATGCAACGATTGGAAGAAATGACTAAATAGATTATGATATTTGAATGTATTGTATTTTAGAGATTATAAATATTGAAAATAAAGAAAATAAGGGAAATATATGAAGAGATGAAAAGAAAAGAGAACAATACATACAATGGTTGCATTAAAAAATAACAAACACAAAATCAAGAGAAAAAGTATCAACAAAATAAGTAAAACAACAAAAGGAAAACAAATCCAAAAGGAACTCAAAAGCAGAAAATGCTTGTATTAGCACACAAATATGATTTATTTTTTAAATTGTAAATTATGTGTAGTTTATGGTTTATATGTAATCTTTTATGCACATGTTTATTTAAATGCTTCTTGGTGGTAGTATATAGTATTATATACTTTAGTAAGTATATAATAATAATTTTACTAATATTAATTACTAAGTGTATAATAATAATTTTAAAAAGCAACCGAAATTTTCTCCTCTCTAAAAGTTCTAAGCAAATTCTTTCATTGTTTTCCTTTACATATCTCTGTAATTAAAAAAATATCTTGGAAGATAGGATGTTTTTGCATAGGGAGCAAATTTAAATCCAGAATACTGGATTTAAAGTCAGAGGAAAGGGGTTCATGTCCCAACTTAGATATTTACCAGCCATGTAACCATTGGCACATATTCTTATCATTTTAAGGCATAATAATGTTTATACTAATTACTTCATAAGGTTACTATGAGAAAATTTTGTAATTGGATACATTATGTACATGATATTTTTATTATACTTTTATGTAAATCAAATCCTATTTTAACTTTCTTTAATTTGGAACACTTTTGTATTTGGTATGTGAAGAAGATATTTGTTTTGAAAATTTCAAATCATGATGCCTTTATCAATTCCAGGTTATACTTGAAACCCATGATCAGATTTATAGTATAACACAATATACTTTTACTATATTGTTACAGATTTACAGATAGAAATTTGGTTTAATAGCCAAGTTTAACACTTGTCTGGATCAATAAATTTGCATTGTCCAGACTAAATAGTCACCATATTTTATTACTTTTCTGAACATTCACACACACACCAATAGATAGAGAGTTGTTGAAATGAGCTATCTGTTTTTCAAATTTGTCCTTTCTTCATTTTAAAATGAGTGGTGAATTTTCTTTTGAGTTCTCTATAATCATGTGAAGTCCTCATGTCAGTCTCCCCTTTTGGTATCTGCTTCCAGAAATAGGTAATTCCCCTTTCCTACTCTCCTTTTGTTCAATGAGGCAGGGGAAAAGGTGGTGTTCTGCTCTTTGTCTAGGTTGTTCCAGATCTCCTATTCTGGTTTTCCTTTGTTTCTGTCAGGACAGATGGGGTGAAGGATATAGGAAGAACAACAAAGAAGGGAGTGACACCCAAATTTTCTTCATTGTAATGACCAATCCCTTCCATTGTAATGACCAATCCATTACAAATGGACATGTTTTTAGTCTTATAACATCTTCACAGATTTGTACTGTTTGATTAGAGAAATGTTTTGGATCAGATATCATTTCTCTTCCTAGAGAAATGGATAAACATTAACATGCAATCACATTCATGGAGAAAAAGGCCAGAGAAAGAGTAAGCAAAGGGAGACAATGAGAGAAATAGAATACAAAATCCTTGGAGAAAAAAATGTTGGCCAGTTCTCCCTAAGGATACAATAACCTTTTGAGAGCTACTATAGAAATTTGAAACTTTGCCCTACATTCTTGCCCCCAAATGTATCAAGACATTATATTAGGACATGGAGTATGGTAGATTGGAAAGTACCATGAATTTGATGTCAAAAGACCTAAGTTCTAATGTTACTCCTGCTACTTATTACGTGACCTTGAACAAGTCTTTTAATATCCCTGTGCCTCAATTCCCTCCCCTGTTAAAAAGAGGATTACAATACTTGTGCTATCTACTGTATAGAGATGTTAAGAAATCATTTTGTAAATTGTAAAGCGTACCATAAATATGAGCTATCAATAACTCAAAGCATGCTTGTGGGTAGAGCTACCTAAAAATAATTGAGGATGCTGGCATAGTCAGCCCTGCTGGATTATTTTGATTTCAAGGCCCATAGTATATTCAAGGTGAAAAATAGATTCTGAAATTGGTGCAATCAAAAACCATCCCTAGGGGAAGAAGGCTTCAAGAGGGAACAGTGGGTTTCTTAATAAGGCTCTCTACATGGGTTTTATCATAGTATTCAAAGAGCTTTTAGATCCTGCAGAGGTTACACATTCACCCAGTGAACTGAAGAATAGCACACGGAAATGAAATCAGGTAGAATAAAACCCCAACAGTGCTTTTTTCTTCCAGGATTCTTTCTTGTTCTCCAAGTATTCATCTTTATAGATTTCCTGCCACTGGGCCAGGAACCATTTAAAAGAGGAGTTCTTAACTCCCCATCCACAGATAGATTTCAGAGTATCTGTGAAGTTGTATGGGGAAAATTGTATCTTTATTTTCAGTAAACTCAATCTTTAATTTATCTTCAGTTGTTTAAAAACTTTATTTTAAGAAGCTGTTCATAGGCTTTGCCAGATTTCCAAAGGGGTTCATAACCTCACAAAATGGTTAAGAAGCCTTGGTCTTGAAGGTTGAGATATGTCTCATAAGTAGAAGAGTTAATTGACCTGGGCTTCATAGTAAAATTCACTCAAAATAATTCAACTTTGAAAGCATCTATTAAGTGACTACTGTATTTCAGACAACATGTCAATATCTAGGAATACAAAATCAAAATGAAATGCAACCTCTATCTTTTAGGAACTTACATTGGAATTAGAGTGGGATGGCATGAGGTAGGCATAGCATAAAAATAGATTTGAGGAAAAGCTAAGGAGATTAAGATCAGTTTCTATGTCTAGGATACTCTTCATTCACTTAGTCTCTCCGTTGACCTTACCTCAAAGCCCAAAGCTTTCAAAAATTGAAAACTGATCATCTCAAAAAGATTCTAATTTGGCATTTAAGATGATTTACCTTAATGGAGTTTTTCTGGGATCAACCCCATCATAATTACTAAAAAGATTCAAAGCTTCTCTTATTTTTTTTCTAGATACTAGTCCAGTGGATTATAAGATCATAGAGGATAGGACCCAAATTTGTTGTATTGCTTTGGTTTTATTCCCAGCACCTGGTATGGAGCTCTAAATAAAGTAGGATTTTATAAATGATTATTGGATTGGATTACTATAAATAAATCTCTATGAAGATCATGGTCATTTGCTAGCAGAATAATCAAGCTTTAATACTTTGAAATCTATTGAAATTAGAAAGAGATTTTTCAGCTCTTCAAGGAGAGAAAAAGAAAGAGTGAACATAAGTTTAGCATGCTTACTCTTCAAATTATCTTCAAGTTTATTTTTCCCTGATGAGAGACCTTTGCCCAAGCTATAATGGTTTTCTAAGTGTAATAAACTCTTTCCTTGGATCTTCTTCTCCTCCATTCCCCTACCTTAGAAATTTGAGGATGTGAAGACATATTCTGCTTTCTTCTGAGTATGTGAATCATCACTGAGTTGAATATTTCTCCCTTTCTTCTATCCCACTTCTCATTGGTTACTTGCCAGAATTCCTCACATATGTTCAAGGGGTGAACAGCCATTAGTCTTCCTCTTCTAGCTTTGAAATATGAAAACAACTCTCAGATGTCTAAAGGATCAGAAGGAAGTAATACTTTCCTGGATCTAGCTGCAAAGCAAGCTCTGAGTCTGTAGCTTGCCTAAGGATGCTTGTGCTTTGACCTCCTTTACTTGGGTTTTTTCTTCCCTTTCATACAGCTCTTTATGACTACCTAAGTGGTAGAGAGATCTGTGGTCATGACAGCAGTATTTCCCACAGGCAAAGTCACAGCAATGATGACCCCATGACCATCAATGACTGATGTGGCCTGGGAGATAGGTGTAGGAAGGGAAAGAAATACACTCATTACACTATTAGACTACCTACTAAAGGGGAAAGTTTTAGTAGGATGCAAGAGCAGGCTAGTGCCAAGGGAAGAATTGGGGGGGATAGAGAAAGAGAGAGAGAGAGAGAGAGAGAGAGAGAGAGAAAGAGAGAGAGAGAGAGAGAGAGAGAGAGAGAGAGAGAGAGAGAAGACATCTAAAAGATTACATTTAATGTTTAATCAGACTGTACACAGTGGGAGTGAAATGTAAACTGACCAAATAATAGTATTGTAACATTAACTGATTATTACCTCATAGTAATTGGATTTTACTCTCTAAATTAATTGTATTAATAATGAAGTTATGGGATTTTGTTCTAATCATTCTGTAATATTTGTTATTGTTAGGCAGTCCATTTTCTGAGAAGGAATAGGCTATTCCATATTAGAATCAAGTGTGTAAACTGTGTATTTTTATTTTTATTCATTTTTAAAGAAATCCTACCTATTTGAGCAGATTTCCTCATGATGTCAAGATGGTAATGACGAACCAATGAAAGTGAAAATTAGGGAGCCTATTTGTTCTTCTGAGTTAGTTAGGCTTCTCTCACAGCTGGAAGACTAAGGTCAAGAAGTGGCCTATGGCCACCGCTGAGTAGTGCCTGGCTAGACCCTGAAATTAATTACAATGCTTTCAATATAGTCCCCTCAGTATACAATGCATATCTTGTCTCCAGCATCCTTTGAGATGTGCTATGTGACACAGTGGATAGGGGACTAGACCTGGAGTGAGAAAGACCTGAGTTCAAATGTAACCTTAAACATTTATTAGTTGTGTGTTCTTGGGCAAGACATTTAACCCGTTGTCTGCCTCAGGGTCTTCATCTGTAAAATGGGGGTAATAATAGCACCCACTTGTCAGGGTTATTTTGAGGATAAAATGGAGTAATTGTAAAGCACCTGGCACATGGTAATGCTGTATAAATTTTGTTATTCTTATTAATTCTTATTTTCTCCCTCACTTTATCTCATCTTTACTGTTCCCTTCATTGACACAATTCATGATATAAATTCTATTTTTTTAATGAAATTGACCTGAACCACCTAGGAGTCATGGTTACAGACTTGATGTGAAGAATTTCTGAGTTTTAATTTTGCCTCAGAAAAGTACTAGCTGTTTGACCTTGAGAACATCATTTAATATCTCTTATCTCCCATGTCCTTGTTTATAAAATGTGAACATAACCAATTCTACCTCCTACAGTTGTTGTGAGGAGCAAACGAGAGAATATATATATATATATATATGTGTATATATATATGTATATCCCTTAAAGATACATAAATATATATATATATACATTATTTTAAAATGATATCTGTCATGTAATCTATATGAATTTAAATTAGTACTTAATGTTTTATATGTATGAATATATAAAACATTTTAGATACTGTTGTTACTATATCACTGACTTTATCTTCTACCTTGCTATCACCCCTACAGGATTATAGTCTGAGGGCCATATAGAACAAATCCCCTATTTTGCAAATGAAGACACTTAGGTCTAATGAGAGTAAGTGACTTAACCCAAAGACAAACAGGTATTATGTATAAGAAGTGGCATTTGAACATAAGACCTCTGATTTCCAGAGATACTACTCTTTCCACAAAATTCCTCTCTTTTGATTTATTTTCAAAATGTATATAAATTACTTAAATTTTCATTCATGCATATCTTATCTCACTCATAATATTATAGACTTATGAGGGCAGAGTTTATATTTTATACTTGCTTCTATTTCTTTTTTTTTTTTAAACCCTTACCTTCCATCTTGGAGTCAATACTATGTATTGGCTCCAAGGGAGAAGAGTGGTATGGGCTAGGTAATGAGGGTTAAGTGACTCACCCAGGGTCACACAGCTGGGAAATGCCTGAGGCCAGATTTGAACCTAGGACCTCCCATCTCTAGGCCTGGTTCTCAATCCACTGAACTACCCAGCTGCCCCCACTTCTATTTCTCAAAGCATTACTATTTATATATAGTACTTAAACATTTATTAAATAAATTAGTTTTATAGAGCATTTCTCATGTTTTAATTCCATCTAATCTCCATTAGTCTCTTCTTTAAGGACATACAAAAGGGGACTATCAAGGACCACATACCAAGCTCAGGGGTCCTACCTTCCAATGTCCCCCATTGGAAGAACATTACCAGTGTCCCCCACTCTTGTACATCAATTGGCTAAGATGCAAGGCAGGCCCTCTTCCTTAACTCCTCTACACCTGGGTCAGCATCAGAACCTCCAGAGTCCCATTAGAGACCTGAATGAGCATAAGTAACTCTGGCACTGAGCATGAACTATAATAATCTCTCTTTCCCAGTAAGAAAGTAGAAGCAAAAACCCTACCATTAACGTTGCAAATACTCCCCTTAATTGCCCAACTACTTCATCAGACCTGGGCCCCACAGGGCTAAATTTCCATCTTTCTCCTCTGCCTAGCCCACCCCTTCCCAGTCTTTCCATTGAACTTCCCCATCTCCACTAAAACCAGATATTTAAGGCTGGCATTATATTTCTTCACAGCTAATAGCTAGACTATGAAATCATCCAGTGAGCAACCCCCAAGCCATGTGAATAAGTCGTGACAAATTTCCTTCATATTTATAACCCTAGAGATGGGTGAGGGGTCTGGGAGGGAGCCAAGGGGGCTCGAGGAGGGGGAAACTCCTTGGCTACATTGACTTTTCCCCTGGATAATTGAAGCGAGAGAGGCCCGATTCAGGTTAGAAGCAGGATCCCTATGGAAAGACTGGGACTAACATGGACCTGGCAGACCCATATTGGATTGATTATGAGGCAGGAAGTGAAACCTGACATCGCTGACACTTAACACCTTCACCACATCCTGTCTCCTAGACGATGAGAATAAAGATATTGTATTTTCAGTGGCACTGACATTTTTATACCTTTTAACGAAAGGGGAAACAACTTTCTAGAACTGGTTGAAAGGATGAGGAAGCAAAGAACGCCTTTACAGTCTTTGGGGAAGATAGGGGATTTGAGTAGGAAGTTGTATAAGGAAGGAAACATCCAACTCCATACTTTGGATGAATAAAATAAAAATAAATGGCTTCGGCTGGTGTTCCAATTTTTTAGAATGGTTTCAGAAAGGGGAACAATAATGAATAAGAAGTTGAAAGTAGTGAGATCCAATTTTGTTTTCTTCATTCCATTGTGTAGATGAGAATATCAGTGTTTACTCAGATTTTTCCAGGACCAAAACTGTTTCCCAATTTCAGAACGTACATTGGAAAATTGTGTTAGCCACTATGGCCACTAGAGGTCCAACTGAGTAAGCCGGTGAGTTGAAAAACAAAATATAAATAAGGACTGGATACTGTATTCACTAAATGATCTCAACTTAATAAACAGATAGCATCTTTATGTTCCTGCAATCCAAAACCCTGAAGGAGTCTCTAAGGGGTCTTCTAGTCTCCTCTTTTCTCTCTTTCTATGGTCTTTCAGGAAACATTTCATCTAAATTTCTGGAAATGTGATTTCTATCAAATCTTCCCTTCCCCCCAAAAAAGAAACCCCTCAAAGCCAGAAACTCCTGTATGCAAGCTATCTTTGATTAGCTATTCCTTTGTCCAACTAGCAGAATGTGCTTCTTTATTCAGTACTAAACCAAGGCTTCTCTGCCATATCTTATGGTCATTTCCTCTTATTCTATTCTTAGAGGAGGTGGAGAAGAGCCAAATCTTGTCTTAGTCATAAATTTTAGTGCTTCATTTGCTCAAAGACTACTGTTGATCTCTAATCTACTATCCCTAGAGACAACAATGGGGTTGGATAGAGATAATCCTATATTTTATGTCCTCAAAAGTCACCTCATTGCAGAACAAGATAATAATAGTAACTAGCAATTCTAAAACAATTCAAGTTTCATATAATGCTTTCCCCAGGGCATCTCTGTGAGATAAATCCATTTTTTAGAAATCATTATTTCTCTTTACAGATGAGGAAAGTGAAGTTGAAAAGGGAACAATGACTTGTCCAAAGCTACACAGTCAAGAATTTGGTTGAGACAAAATTCAAATACATCTAGTGATTCTAGGTCCAATGATACATTTTCTCTTTGTTATTAGACTAAGCTTTGGGGGTGTCTAGACATAGCTGATGCTGTGAATAATAAAAGAAATGATGATTATAATGATGATGATAATTATAGTAACAATAATTCTTAAAGTCTGTGAAGCCTCTTTCAGTTTTTAGAGCACTCTCATATACTTTATTTCATTTGATCCTCATGACTTTCTATTACAAAATGGATTTCTATGTTTTATATATTTATAGCCCCTACACATAGCATCCAGCACATAGTAGACAAATGCTTACTGATTGATTTATACTTATATAAAGTATTGTATTAAAGTGATGGGGGGTGGTTTAGCTCTGAATTTTGTTGTAAAAACTCCTTCCACCAATATAGCTGAGTAACTTCTGGGTAATTAACACAATGTTAAAATGCTTAATGCAGAGAAGAGAAATCAAGTAAGTCTTCCATGGTTGTAGAACTCCTTGACTCCAAGGTTGGTCTGTTCCATACTGTACTACATAATTTCTTAAATTAAGAGGAAAGAGAGAGACTGAAACAGAGAAAGCAGTAAAGTGAGATAGAAACAGGGACAGACAGATACAGAGACACAGAGAGACAGAGACAGACAAACAAAAAGATAGAGATAAGCAGGTAGATGGATGATAGAAATGCAGATAGCAACAAAGAAACAGATTTATATATAGATGATAGAGATGCAGAGATAAAGTGATAGATGATAGAAATGAAGACAGACAGATAGATCAATAGATTGGTTAGTAGATTGATCAATAGATAGATAGATAGATAGATAATAGATGATGAATTGATCTGTCTGCCTATCTTTCTGTTTCTTATTCCTAGAGTAAACAAAAAACACTTCCACACTTTAAACTTATGTAGATATGTATGCACACACATCCATATGAATTAAAAACACAATGACCTCAATTATCCTTATTTTTCTTTCATCTTTTTCTTGTCACATCTGAGTTATAGCAGTTAAGACTTTCACATTTCTAGACAATGTATTTTCACAGTCTTGTTAATAGTGTTAAAATTTTCCTTTCTCTACAAATGTCCCCACATGTGTCCACCCTACAGTTAAAAAATAAAACATTTTCTCCAAGACTACCATGGAATGAAAGACACTGACTAAATCTCAGAGGCAGGGAGATATCATATTTACATAGAATTAATTCAAAAACTCTATTCCTGGAAATTTTTCCCTAATAGAAATTTGATAAGATTTATAAACATCAGAAAATCCTTATTTTTAACCACTGAGACCACAAAGTCTCAGAGGAAGATGTTTTTTGAGAGAAAGAAAAGGGCAACCAACGAAAAAGTAATCTTTAGTCCAAGAATTGTACAACAAAAGGTTTCTAGTATCTCTAATATGTTCACTACAAGAACATTCCCACACCAGAGTCTTCTGGACCTAGCTAGTAAATTTTGCATTGTTCTTTCTTCTGTGACTGCCTGCTATAATACAGTGAGGCATTTCATCTGAGACTCAAAGTCTCAAAGACCCTCTCCCATGGTTTCTATTGTCATCTTTTTATTTATATCTTTATACAGACCTCCTGTCCTTGGTAAGCTTCTAGGCCTTTATCTATATCCAGACATATACTGACAAATGTTTAAAAGGTTTTCTGCGAGGAGGGAAAAAGCACTGTTAAGTTTATGTGAAAAGAATCAGGATGGCAAAGTTGAGGTCAGAATTTGCCTGGTATTATCCCAACATTCCTCCTCAAACAACTTTAAAATAATGCCTCCAAACAAATTTTGGCAAGGCCAACCAAAAATCAAAGTGTAACAATTTTCCAAACTAAGACAACTTGTTAGGTCAGCAGGAAAGGTTTATAATATCAGGGTGGTGATCAATCTGGACCATAGTGCTGGCCTCCATGGAAGCAAAGCCAACAGCAAACTTTGGATGTGACTGCAATAGTGACAGCAGCAGTTTTAGGAGTTGTCAGATAGCAAAGGAGTGAGACAAATAGTCAGAAAGAGACCACAAGAAATCTTTCACTGAGTGTGTGTAAGACCCTGTTGTATTTTCCATATGTGTAGTTATGGTAGCAGTTTGAGAGTGAAGAGAAGCACTAGCATTTAGGGACCCTGATCAAAGTTCCAGGTGGAGAAGCATACTTATGGTTTCTCACAAGGGACTAGAATTCCTTGCATCAGTTATAAGAAAGAAAGGTGTACTAACACTTGTGGCAACAGGAGAATAGGCGATATGGTCAGATTTCTGGGACCAAGAATGATTGTTACTTGTAGCTACAGGGGAACAAAATCCTTTCCTGTGTAAATACCATAGCACAGTTCAGGAAAGCAGTGACTACACCTATTCTCAGGTCATACGACCTCAGAAGTATCAAAAAATTATAAATCCACACAACTAGCTCTGAAAAAATCAGCATGAAAAATTTAAACTTTGAGATAATGTCTCCTCTACCCTGGAAGTAGAGTATAATGGTAACATAAAGATAAACTTCAAGAAATAGTCTGTAAAAATGAGCAAAAAAAGGAAAATGTCCATAAAAACTATGAGAGTAACCAGAAAGATCAAGACACAAAGTCTGTAGAAGATAATAATGACTAATGAACTATAAACAAAGGCTAAAATTGGATACAGGTCCAAAAAGAATTGTTGAAAGAGTTCAAAAGGCTTTTCAAATAAGTAGAGGAAAATTTGGGAGAAAAATAATATTGAGGTGAGAAAAATGTGAAAAAAGGTACTAATTTGGTTAAAGAGGAACACAAAATATCAAAGAAAATAATATTAAAAACAGAATTGGTCAAATAGTAAAAGAGTTACAAAAATACTTTGAAGAGAAAGAACCCTTTAAAAGTAGAATTGGGAAAAAGTAGAAATGGGGGAAAAAAGAAGTACAAAAGCTCACTGAAAATTCCTTATATATTAAAATTGAGCAAGTGGAAGCTAATGACTCTATGAGACATCAAGAAACAATAAAATGAAGTAAAAATAATAAGAAAAATCAAAGAAAATAGGAAATAGCATTGCAAAATTTCAACATGGAACATAAATTGCAGAGATTATTTAAGAATGATTAGATTACTCCAAATCATGATGAAACTGGACACTAAATTTCAAGAAATTATCGAGAAAAATTTCCCCAATCTTCTGGAACCAAAGGGTAAAATAGAAATATAAAGAATATACTAAATAACATCTAAAACAGACTTCAAAATAAAAAGTCTCTAGAATGTAATGGCTAAATCCCAGAGATCCCAGGTCAAGGAGAAAAAAATTGCAAGTTGTCAGAAAGAAACAATACAAATATCATGGATCCAGACAAGAGGAAGGGGATAAGAGAAATTAGGTGGACTGAAAGAAGGCAGGGCATATTAAGGGATGGATGCTCTGTTCAGAAGCAAAAATATACTTTTGAGGAGGGACAAGGTAAAATGAGAGAGAGAAGGATAAATAGGAGGGAAATAGGATTGGGGAAAATGCACAGTAATCATAACTGAATGGGAATAGGATGATCTTGGCATAAAACAGAAGAAGACAGCAGAATGGTTTAAAAAACAGAATTTAACATGTTCTTTATAAGTACCTAATCATAAACAGAAAGGCACATATAGAGTCAAAATAAGAGGTTGGAACAGAATTTATTATACTTCAACTGAAGAAAACAAAAAACAAAAACAAAGAAAGGGGTAGAATTAACAATTTTAGACAAAGAAAAAACAAAAATATACCTAATAAAAAGAGATACGCAACAAAACTACATTTTGCTAAAAGTTATCATAGATAATGAAAAATATTAGTAGTAAATATATACCAAATGACATAGTGTCCAAATTCCTAAGGAAAAAATTAAATGAATTATAGGAGGAAATTGACAGTAAAACTATACCAGTGGAGGATCTCAACTTTCTTCTCTCAGAAAGAGGTAAATGTAACTATAAAATCAATAAGAACAAAATTAAGAAGATAGAATTTTAGGAAATTTAGATAAAATGAACCTCTGAAGAAAACTGAATGGGACTAGAAAGTAATACACCTTTTCTTTAGGTATATCATGACATGATGACTTCAAAAGAAAATTCCTTCACAAAGAAAAGTATGTATTAGGCCATAAAAAACATCATAATATGTAGAAAAGCAGAAATATTAAATGTATCATTTACAGATCATAATGCAATAAAACTACATTCATTAATGGGCCATGGAAATAGAAATAAAAAAAACAATTTGAAGATAAGTAACCTAATACTAAAGAATGAGTCAAACAAAAAAAATCAGAGAAACATTATATAATTTCATTAAAAAGAAAGACAACAATGTGACAACATACCAAAATTTATGGGATACAGCCAAAGCAGTTCTTGTGGGAAATTTATATCTCAAAACTCTTACTTCAATAAAGTAGTGAAAAAGCATAACAGTGAATTGGACATACAAGAACAACAACAACAGCAGCAAATTAGAAGAAGAACAAATTAAAAATGAAACTTATATTGCCAGTATCAAAAATGAAGAAGAAAGGAAAGGAATTATTATGAACTATTATAAATAGCAATAAATCGGATAATCTAGGTGAATAGATAAATATTTACAAAAATAGAAATGGTCTGGTTAGACAGAATAGAAAATAGAATACTTAAATAATTCTATATTAAAAAATAAATTAAATAAGTGAAACTACCTAAGAAAAAAGCATCAGGACAAAATGGATTTATAAGTAAAATTTACCAAATATTTAAAGATCAACTAATTCCAATATTAAATTATTTAAAATAAAATGTAAAGAAGGAAGTTCACCAAACTCCTTTTACAAAACATATCTGGTACTGTATCTAAACCAGGAAGAACAAAAACAAAGAAAATTATGAACCAATTTCACTAATGCATATGTGTGCAGAAATCCTAAATAAAATACAAGATAAGAAACCTTAACAATATATCACAAAAATTACACATTGTGACCAAAGAGGATTTAGACCAGGAATTCAGGGATGTTTTAATAGAAGGAAAACTAATGAAGTAATTAAGTGTATTAATAACAAAATAATGAATTGATTACATCAATAGATTCAGAAAAAGTCTTTGAAAAAATACAATATTCATTCTTATTAAAAGTACTGTAAAAATAGGTATAGATGATTTTTTTTTCTTAAAATGATGCTTAGCACCTTCCTAAACCCTTAGTATGTATTATTTATAATGGGGATGAAATAGAAGTCTTCCAAAAAGATGTAGGAGTGAAACAAGGCTACTCATTATTATCCATATTCTTTAACATTGTATTAGAAATCCTTCTATTAGCAAGAATCTTAGAAAAAGTGAATGAAGAATTCAGGAAGGGCAAACTCTCCTTGCAGACAACATGATGGAAAATCCTAGAGATTCAACTAAAAAGTTGTTTGAAACTATCAGAAATCAGCCAATATATTGGAAAAGAATATTCTACCTCAACTGACCTACTTATTCCGTGCCATCACAATTAAATTAACAAAAATAATTATAACAGAATTCATTTGGAAGAACAAAATATCAAGAATATAAAAAAATGAAAATAGATGTAGAGGAAGGAGATCTAGTAATAACAGATTTTAAATTGTATTTTAAAGAGTAATTATCAAAACTATCTGAAAGTGACTAAGAAATAGAAAGGTATATTAGTGAAACAGGACAGAAAGATAACCAAGTCATAAAAGATTAGTAACATTGTATTTGATAAAAGCATAGATCCCAGTTTTGGGGATTAGAAATCACAGTTAATTCCAGTGAATGAACTGAAATATGGAAACATGAAAGAAATAAAATACACACACACACACACACACACACACACACACACACACACATAACCTTTCCCCAGACAATGCCATCTGTGATCCAAAAAAGTAAAAAAAGGGTATACAGCAATTATAAACATATTCTATTAATTAAAAAAGAAATTGAATAAATCACCAATGAACTCCACAAGAAAAAACATCCCCACGACCAGATGGATTCACATGTGAATTCTAGCAAACATTTAAAGAATGATTAATTCTAATGCTATATAAACTTAAAAAAAAAACAGGTTAGTTCTACTAATTGCTGCACTCTGCTCTATGACTAATTAAAATAAGTCTTGGATTTTCCAGGTTTATAACCTAACTGTGCCCTCTGTGTGTAAATTAATCTGACAGGCTAGCTTTGGGAGCCTGTCCATCATGACACCTGGGAGTGGGGGGCAGCTTTAGTGTTAGCCAGTGAGATTTGCATTCAGTCCAAGGTCGAGACCAGGTTACATGTCAGAATTACACCTTCACAGTTCTAGTTGTGCAGATGCTGGTGTTCTTATATAATAATAATATAATGACAGGAGATGAGAGGAGACCTTGGCTAGTTTCGGGGTGTGGGACCAGTGAATCCAGTGTCTTTTCCACCTGTTTGGGGCAGAAGCAGCTTTAGTTGAGCTCTTCCCTTTCCAGGGAGGGAAACTCAAAAAACACTGAAAATAACACCAAAATGTCCCTTCCCATTCATATCCCTTCCAACAGTGCCTTCTTCATTTGCATGGATTCCTCTTATAAAGCTGAGCCCATGCCAACACCCCTTTCCCTGTATTGATCACTTAGTGGAAAGAAGGCAGAAGTCCCTGTTTCCTTTGAGCCTAGAAGAGTCACCAAGGACTCTGAAGATAGCTCTCTCACATGTTCTATGCCCCAACTGAAGTTACTCCCATCCCCAATCACTCAGGTATTCTAATAATATCCAAGCAAATGCCCTCGCTGACCTAGATCTAAGAACATTGGGGAGTTTGTTGGGTCAGGCTCATGCACATGTACTATTATAATGAAAATGAGTGTACATACACACAGTATCCCACTTTCAGCTCACCACACACAATTCACATTCATGTTAAGTTGTTGACAAAAACATTTCATTAGTCTTCACTCCCAACACCAAGGGAAATGGATTCTGAATTGAGCACTGAATTCTCACATGAGGGAGAGGGATCAATATGGCCACAGTTCTGGGTCCTACTACATTTTATATGCATATATTCTTTTATAGCTTCCACATCAATTTGGAAGCAGAGTGAGAAGATTGGAAGTCCATTGCCACTGCATGCTATGCCTTTATTAAATATAATAAAGCTTATTTCCCATCATCTCTGATGAAATGGTCCTAAAATCTACCATCAAAGGATTTAGAAACTTAGTATTTCTGTCTCTTCTTTGCACACTCTCCTTTTAAATGGGAGTGAGGGGTGTCCCTTGCTTTTAAGCATCATTTTGTTAGCTACAGAACATAGCCTCATTGTCCTAGTTCTTCTATTTTCTATCTCTCAGAGAAATCTTAATGATTGCATCTTCAAATTCACAAATACCTATTTTTAAGCCTAGAACTGCTTTGTTATTTCTTCATATCATCCTTTTTGATATTCTAGTTAGATTCTTATGCCATTTGTTTTTGCCAAATCCTTTTCATAATTTTTCTTTTCTGATATGACTTTTTTTCCTGTTCAGGAGAATGCTTCCCTTCCCAACAGTCTTTCTGCATGAGTAGGTGGCTTTGAATTTGTTTCCAGTTGCAGCCATTCTTTCTTCTTAACCATAAAATAGAACAGAACTCTGACTAGATCACCTTCCCCTAGTGGCAGATACACTGGCTGTTGGATATGTGTTTGATTTCTTTCTCTATGAGACTATAAAAACAGTTCTTCTCACTAAGACTATATACAACATTATCAGAAACCATATATAAATTTGGTTTAAGAAGATTTTTATCAGAAATGGTTTTATTTGTATTATCCTGTTTTCTAATGATAGTCCAGTTTCTCCTAGAGAAAGAGAGGAGGGGGATGTTAGAAAGGAAGGTCTATCAGGGATTAATGAGGGATTTGCAGGCCTTGTAAAATAAATAGGTCTGTGGAAAATGGGCTTTGGTCCAAGCTCGGATCCCAGCAAGTAACTGTAAGCTGTTCTGAGGTTCAAACCAAAAGACAGTGGAGAATTTAAGGGCTTTGCTAGAAGAATATGATCTGAGTTAGAAAGAAAGGTCTGAAAGTGTGTCAAGGTCTTCAAGGAGTAAAGTCAGAGAATTCCCAGGGAGGGTGGAGGTTGGGAGCATAAGTGAATGGCAGCTTGTCTCACACAAAGATTAATAGGGCAACAACCTTTAAAAATGGCAGCATGCTGGCTGTCTCATCCTTTCTTAGCTGAAGGTCATGTATTTATGGAGGAGGAGTGCTTGTTTCTAGAACAACTCCCTCATGGGGAATTTGTTTCAAATTAGTTCTGTTGGATAAATATCTTTCAACTCCAGGGGATGTGGGAGAAACACACCCAAGTCTATAGCAGGTCTTGCCCCAAGAATGGGAGACTCAAACTCTGTACAATCAGAAGTAAAATAATTTTATTTGAAGTAGAGGAGGTTTATGGTGGTATAATAACTACTAGAATATTGTGGGGGATAATTAGGTATCCTTAGGGCTGATGGATAAGCCCAAGAGCTAGTAGAGTAGCCTCTTTGGAGCTGATGGTATGGAATAGCAGTTCTGCTGTAGAGTGGCAGCTTCCACACCCTGCCATTCAGGGTTGGCATATTTATTGGGATCTGGTAGCTTAACATTTCCCTTTCCTCATATCTCAGGTGGAGGTACGTTTTGGGATTTGTTGCCATAGCGAATAAGGAGCATGGTCAGGTTCCATGTTCCTCCATTGTCTAACTTGTCATCATTTCTCAATGCAGGGAAGGTCTTACTGTCCTTCTAGAGTGGGAACATGGAGGGGAGGAGATGCTGCACATTAGAGGACCACAATAGGTAATTAATTATTTCTAATAACACAAAGCCTATATATAGTACAGAATGTTGCTTTTCAGTACAGTTACAGATTCAGTACACTGAGTGGGTAATTAAACAATCTAAAATATATCCTTGATTAATGCTGAAACTACAGGTTTTGCAGTTGATGTTTAACCACAGGGAAGGTGAGAAGCACTGAGTGCTGGTTCCTATGCCATTTCTCTGTGTTCATATAGTATCATCTTCAAGTCTCCCAGTTATTAGAAATAGCCCAATCACATTTGTTGAGTTCAGAATTTCTTGGAATATATATTCATACATATACACATATATATATAATATATATATATGTGAGTACACATATAGAGATATGTATAGAGACAGATTTGGATAGACAGACAGAGAGACAGAGAGATGGATAGATAGATAGATAGATAGATAGATAGATAGATAGATAGATAGATAGATGATATAGATATCCATATACTTTGGTTCAACCAATTATTAGTAGGAATAAGTGAGAGCCTGGTGGACTTAATTCAGATTCTACATGGGTCAGTTGCAACAAGAATTGGTGAGAAGTAGGTTGGGGATAAAAGAGGACAATAAGTCAAAAGAATCACTGACTATATGTTTGTAAGGAATCTTTGCTCAGCTTTCTTTTCTCTTGTTGCCAGGTTTTCAGATCTGTTGATATGTAGAATTCAGGAAGTTAGTCAGTCTTTATCTTCTATATATAAAGGTTCTTTGAAGATGCCAAGTCAGACTTTCTTGTGTACATAATTTGCCTCCTTATCGGCTGTACTACAAGTTCATCCAAAAAGCTTTCAACTTGCCTAAGTAATTAGTTATGAATTGCTGAAACTAAAAAATATAAATGTGGATAGTAAGAAAATCCAGAGGTAGGAACTTAAGTTCATGTATTAATGTGTATTTTGATTTGATGGGAGAATGAAGTGGTTATAGCAGATATTTATCAAAATGGTATAGTAAGAATACACACACACATTATATATGGATAGACACTCAGAAAGGAGGGAGTGAGCAAGGGAAGGAGAGAAAGGAAGAGAAACAGAGACAGAGAAATAGAGAAGGAACATTTATCAAATATTTATTGTTTTCTAGGAACTGTGCTAAGCTTTGAGAATACAAATAAAAAGACAAAAACAAATGAATAAACAAACAAACAAAAAAAACAAGATGTTACCTAATTTCCAGGAGTTCTTATTCTAATAGAAGGAAGATAAAATACAGAGAATCGGGAAAACTGAGGAGGGAAGAATACCTGCATAGGACAAGGCAGGTGGTAAGGTGTTAGAGAAATCTGGTAAATGGGTTAAGTGAAGGGAGCAGCATTGTTGGAGATTCCCTAAAGAAATTATGAATGAACCACTTCCAGGTTCATACTCTTCATAGTCTGTTTCATCAGAGTCTGAGTTTCTCAAGCTTTCCTACCTTTAAAAATTGTCAATATATTTATTTCCTACTGCTAGATTTGCTTTCAGACTCAACAGTCTAAAAGGGTAAAAAATCTTAATATTTCATTGTCTCTGTAATCTGCCCATTACATACTTTAATTTCATTAAGTAGTTTGGGGGTACATATTTGATCTCGGATTCATTAGCAAACTTCTTGCTATAATTACATGCATCGGTATATAGTAAATAGATTTAAAGTTATTTAGGGTTAAGACTCTCAACTAGGGGATTAGAAAGTCTTTATTACACTTGAGAGTCCACTAAGTACTTGGTATCTGTCAAGAGGACTAGTAATGAATATGTAAGACCAGAACTGATTCAGTCTAACAGTGCCCCAGGTATTGATGATATCTAGGGAATTGGAGGTATGTTCCCTCTCTCCCCCAGTAGCACTCTCACCCTGTCATCATATCCTTTTGCCTAGTCTTCAAGCTTATACATTTTATGTTCCTATGATCATCAGGCTCTCTTCCAGAGAGACATATACAGAAAGCAAAGACATGTCTGCTAATATTCCTGTGCTCATTCAAAAGAAAAAGCCTTGGATGTAAGAGAAAGAGATGAAGGGATTTGGATAACTATATAGGAGTCCTTCAAAGAGATAATGCAAAGAAAAAATATCACAGGATATGGGTTAAGAAAGGCAAAGGAGAAATTTAAGGCAGCATTAGTAGTGGCAGTTACGTTTTTGTCACCAACTCTCCCTGCTTTTTCCCCACTAATTTGTCACTGAGTGGCATTGGTCCATAGATCAGTTGGCACCTGAGAATCATTATTCATTAATATAAAGGCTTCCTTTGAAAAACAGATCTCTTGTCACTCTAAAGTTTGGCTGTCCTTTTTCTCTTACACCCTGATGCACAAAGTCATTTTGTACTTTGTGTCTCCTACTAATATTTTTAGTATTTTTCCTTCACTATTTTCACTTAGAAATTACCTCTCCTCTTTTAAAGTTTATTCTTTCCAGATCCTCATTGCTATCACCTGTGGGTCTTCAGAAGCTATTCTCCTTTCTCCCCAGTAACTTCATTTCCTAGCTTGTAGTGTCCTTCCCTAGTCTAATTGATTCTCTTGAATTAGTTTGTCCTCCAAGTTTTTCTTACCTCTTCATTTCTTGAAGCCTTGCTACCAGTCTACTTAAATCACACACAGGATAGCTCATGCTGTAATTTCCTTCCCTATAGCACATCTATTCAACAGAATTTGTCCTGGCTGTCATAATTTCTAGTTATGACTAGTGAGATTGCAAATGAAGGTGATTTTTTTTAACCTAGAGATCAGTGAATAGCAATGTCCAGAAGTCAAAGATGGATTGGGGACCGAATAAGAAGTGATGTGCCAGGGGAGCTGGGTAGCTCAGTGGAGTGAGAGTCAGGCCTAGAGACAAGAGGTCCTAGGTTCAAACCCGGCCTCAGCCACTTCCCAGCTGTGTGACCCTGGGCAAGTCACTTGACCCCCATTGCCCACCCTTACCAATCTTCCACCTATGAGACAATACACTGAAGTACAAGGGTTTAAAAAAAAAAGAAGTGATGTGCCATTGGAGATTAGGAGTCAGAAAATTTCTTTGAGAAATAAGAATGTGGTTTTAAAATAAATAGCAAATCGAACACAGGGGAATAAAAGGATGATCTTTATCAGGATTATTTCAACCATTATGATGGCTAGCAGGCAATTGAAAGAGATGTGGCCCTGTTAATGACATCTTTCCCAAGAATCTGGGTATTAACTTTTCTGGATGAGCCTGTCTCAGAGGGGCAAACAAATAAATAATGTTTACCATATCTATGGATTTACTCTTTTTTGTTTGAATTATGTTACAGGTGGTAGAGCAGCTGATGGACTGAATGTGGTGAGTCCAAACTACACAGACTTCCTGGGGCCAACTATTATACTACTAGAGGTTGGGAAGAGAGAATGTTTATGGAATCACAGCAGGGTTGGCAATGACTGAAAGCAAGACTATTTGAACACATTTTGAAAGAATGAGGGGAGACTTGTTAATACCTCAACCAGAGAAAATCCAACCTAAATAGGACTGAAAAATCCTAAAAGTTCATTGTCCATGTCAGCAATTCCAAGATATACATTGCCTGAAATTCCTTCAGTTGGTGCATTTTAATATAATCTCCTTCCCCTTTCTGAGCCAAAATATCTGGCTACTGGTAGTTTGGCCCCCAAGAGACTATCAGTATTTTACTGGACTATTTGGCGAATGACCCTTTAACCTTCTTTATCAGGAGATTATTTTCCATGAGATTCAGGAATCTAGATGGTACCTATTTCAATAGTTATAACACTTCAAAGGCTATCTTGGTCCAAATTATAAAGAATTCTCACCTGTCAGATTATATACACATGGTTTGTACATCCAAAGAAACTCTTTTGTTCATTGTTTATTGTAGGTAACTTACTAAGTTGCTAATAGTTGGGATAGACTTGTATCTCCTGCATCCATTTGCTGGCTTTTGGCTATTGTATCATTCTCCTAGACCAATCTTTCTCACTGGAATATATGTTCTTTAGAAGTAGGAATTGTTTCATTCCTTTTTGTTGTTGTTCATCCTTCATTTTTGAAGAGGACCTATAACATCATAGATGGTGTCTTGCCTTGGGTGTGAATTGGATTTAAATGAAATGGAGTTGCATAAAGTCATCAGTCTCACTCTCTTCCAGAGTCACTGAAGTCCAGAGGCAAGAGAAAAGTCAGGATAACTAGCAATGTCCTGGGATACAGTGGAAGACCTTGTCATCTTGAATGTCTAACCAAGCTCAAAGCACTCCATAGTACCTGCTTCAGCCACATTTATGGCTATTAGAACAAATTGCCCTCATCCACTCATTTCATCTATGAAAGACTTCACATGCTTGGGGTAGTCATCCCTATAACTGACCAGTGGTCCTGAGGCCCATCAGTTATCCTCAACCTGGTTTAGTCCATCTGCCTAAATTATTTTACCAGGGTGTGGCTGCATTGCACGCTACAACTTCTTAGAGTCACATTGAGAGTTGGGTGATAGGTAAATACCAAAAGTAGATGAGCAGCTCTGGAAAGGTCTCTGCCAGTTCTTACACCAGAGGTGCTAGTCTTGCCAGCATACCTAATACACTCCTTCTCTTCTAATACCATACATTTATGGTATTAGTCTTTTCAAATAATTGGATGATTTATTTGGCTATTCCATTAATCATTCTTGAATTCTTATAGTTCTTAAAAGGACTATATCATATATGAAGATTAATTCCCAATTAATCTGCTCCAAATTCAACTTCTTCACTATATTAAAAACATTTTTGATTATTCATTTCATCTATCACTTGGTTGGTTTATCTGTAATGATTTCTTTATAAGTATTTCCTACTTCCTTTCAGTTGCTTTGGTCTTTTAATTAATTTGGTACATTTCTCGCTGTTTTGAGGTAAAGAAAGGGTGAGGAATTGGGAAGTCCCTGATATAAAACACTACAGAAGAGAAAAGAGAAAGGATAACTGGTTGGGGAGTTATTTCTGCCTCCTGTATATGATAACCATGTACCAACTCTGCCGATAGCCCCTATTAGCAATTTTCCTTTCATACATGAATAATTCTGAACAGTGAACTATATAGGAAGAAAAGTATGCCTATAACAACAGAAGTAGAATCTGGGCCAACAAATTCCTCCTCCCTGCCTTCTTCCCTCCTACATGTATACTTCTCCTGGATAAATGATCCCAATTTCTTCCAACTTTCCCCAGCAGGCTTATTTTACAAATGTTCATAATTTTGATCACTCTCTTCTATGTCCTTTTAAACTTTCCATCTTCCTCAAGTTATGAAACCAAACCACACTCTTCTAATAAGGACTTGACTGAACAGATCTATCCTTTCATTTAAATGGCATCTTCTCCTTTGGTGTCCTCAGATATATCTCTTTATAATGAGCTTATTCCTATATATGAGTTTCATTTCCAAAAGGCTGACTCAGTTTCTTCCTGTCTTAAGGGACCAGAAAAAAAGCAACTAGAAGTCTTATTCCTTTAATAGGCATGATTTATTTAATTGGTCCCTGCTGTATTAACCAAATAGCAGGGTGTTTCATGGTATATGAGCTGAAGTAAATCGCCCTTTTGGCTGGATGAAAATTATAGAACTGGATCCAAGGTTTATCTTAAGGGCTAAATGAGGTTCACAGAAGCCATGGAATATTTTGCATCTGGTAATTGCAAAAGCTGCCTAGGTCATTTTTCAACCTCTGGTTCTTGGCTCCTTGTTAAATGTTGCAAATAGAGTAGGTAGGGTTTTTTCTATCATTCAATTGAGACTTTAGTGTTCCTTGGAAAACGTTTTTTTAAAAGTAAGATGCCTTAGTATATTTTTACCTATTGTTTTCACTAACTAGCAGAAAAAAAGCAAAGCTAAGCAAACATAAATGTCTAAGTTGCTTCCATTTTACTACTAGGTAATTCTGGAATGGGAACAATATGCAGCTGGGGCATTATATTGATCATTATATATGCCCATCTCACAATGTCACAAACAAAGAAGTTTATCTGAAAAGTATCTTCCTTTAACAAGTCATAGAAAATATATATAACCCTTACCTTCCACCTTAGAATCAACACTATATATTGTTTCCAAGGGAGAAGAGTGGCAAGGGCTAGGCAATGGGGTTTAAGTGACTTACCCAGGGTCACACAGCTAGGAAGTGTCCGAGGTCAGATTTGAACCCAGGACCTCCTGTCTCTAGGCCTGGCTCTCAGTACATTGAGTTACTCAGCTGCCCCCAAATGCATAATATTTCAATCATGCTGCTTCTAAACTTTGGAATAGGGTTCCATATGTGATAATTGCAAATCTGGGAAAACACTGTTTTCAAGACTCTTCTAGCATTTTCTAAGACTATACCCTTTCTATGCCAAATTGGAAAGGGGAGTGGCTTTAAAAGGAAAGAAATTAGGGACATTACAGGAAATAGTTAACTCCAAAATTGATCTCTTTTTTCTTAGCTACTAAAAACTTCTTGCCTTTTTGCCATGCTGCTCTTCTGTGCCCTACTATGTTAGTCATCACATTTTTCTCCAATTAGTATTACCAGAAGTTAGTAGAGCTTTTTTTCCTAAAAAATCACTTTAATGTTCTAAGACAATCCACTATCATTTTGAGCACTCCTATCTTATTGAATGAGGAAACAACCTGGTAATGTATGAAAGGTTAGTACAGTGAGATTCTGAACCTGTTTTTTGAATATAGATAGTAAAGTCAGACATGGTATAGTGGAAGAGTCAATGACCCCAAACCCTGGGCACCTGGGTTTCGATCCTAATAAATAATTTTGAGTGATTTATTTATTTCCCTTCTCTGGGATTCAGTCTCTTCATTTTTAAAATGAAGAACTGGAACAGGAAATCCTTAAAGTTCTTTAAAGCTCAAACATTCTGGGACTCTGTAAGGTAAGTGTTTTAAACCTTAGTTTTTATTTGGCTAGTGTAATTTATAAGGACCTTTTTAAAAATTTTTTTCCAGGTAAAGGATATTTGGCATCCAGAATAAGAGATATTTAATGAAACATAACAGCAAATGGAATGGTAAGAGATGGTAGCCCCATGTAAACTTGGGTTACACTTAAAGCTTAGAATACAACCAGGCAAGAGGGTATACGTAACCAAGGAACACTCATGAAGAGAACATGCATTGGTAATATTTATGCACAGAGATCATGTATAAAGAAGAAGCAAATAGCCATGATCGTTGTGGCAAGAGTACAAAGTCATATTACACTAATGAAGATGACATATGTATGTCAAAGCAAAAAATATATTTGAAGCTATAGGACTACCAAGTTTCTCTCAAAGGGTAGTCACCAATTTTTGTAGATCTCTACTGGGTGTCATTACTCTGCTCTTCATTGGGCAGATTCACTCTTCTGGTTGTATTATTTCTATCTCTGTTAGAATTCTATTATATCTGCTAGGGATTTATACTTGATTTTGGTCACTGAATTTCTCTCTGCTAACAGCTTCTGCTAGTGCCACATATTTGCCATCTCAGCCCTAAATAACTAAAGTGTATTAAATACTAAGCCTCTTCCTGAAAAGAGTAGAATGGAAACTTTTTAAGGCATAATTCTGTTCTTTTCAGGGAGAGGCTTAGTATTTAATACACTTTAGTTATTTAGGGATGAGGTGGCAAATATGTGGCACTAGCAGATATACTTTAGGGCAATTAAACAAAAAGTAGGCAAAATTTCCCCAGACTAAATACATTTTCTGGCTTGATTATGCCAGGCATTGGATTAAAGTCCATTGTTCCAAAGAACCCTCTGACAAAGGGTTCAAAATTCCAAGTAAATTCTGTTTAACCACTTTGAGGTATCCTTCTGCACAATACTATTTTAGAAGATCTCTGCCAAAACTAAACAAAATAAAAAATTAAATAAACCCACAGTCACTGCATAGAAGCTCTGAATAGCACTTTGCTTCCAAGATCGTTCCTAATTTGCCATGCAAGAAATTGCAAGCAAGAATAATGTTGAGTAAAGAAGGCATCATCATTTCTCTACTGCTTGCTAACCTATATTCCCTTCACTTTATATGCATATCTGTTAGCAGGAAAAATAAACTGTGACTTGTACTGAATTCTTTTTAGAACATAATCTTAATACCTCCCTACATGCAGAATCATTTCGTACCATTTAAAATCCTGTTTCAGTATCAAACAGCAAAGGGTTTTCCACCTAACTTGGGAGCGAAATTAACCCAAATAATACACTCAGTAAATAAAACAAGGATTCATCTACCAAATTAAGTGATTCAGTCTACTTTGACTGTACAAATTCAGAGTTTCCACACTAATGCTTATATTCACCTCTTTCTTTCCACTGACAAGTCATCCAACCTGTCTCAGACCTTCATGATCTCTTATCTAATTGATACCCCTGAATCTATTCTCTCTAACCTCCACACAATTGTCCAACTTGTATCCTTTAAGCATAGTTTTGAACATATCTCCTAAGAAATTCCAATGGCATATGATTCTGATGGTGGACTACCGTGTCATTAAAAATGGTGAGCAGATAAATTTTTAAAAATAAGAAAAGACCTAAATGAAATTATGAAGAGTGAAATGAGCAGAACCAAGGGAACATTAGATAAAGCAAATGAAATATTGTTTGGTAAAAGACTTCTTGGAGTCAAGTAAGTCGCTCAGTGCATAGAATCAGACCTGGAAACAGGAGGTCCTAATTTAAAATATGGCCTCAGACACTTTTGACCTGTGTGACCCTGGGTAAGTCTCTTAACCCCCATTGCCTAGTCCCTACTGCTCTTCTGTCTTAGAACCAATATGTAGTATTTATTCTAAGATGGAAGGTAAGAGTTTAAAGAAATGATCTATGTATTTCCACTTCCAGAGAAAGTACTGATAAATACAAATAAATAAGACATAGTTACATATATATACATATACATATATATATATGATATAGTTTTATGTATAAATATATTTTAATCAAATGATGCCTTCTTTATTATGGGGAAGGGAAGGAGGGAAGAAGATATCTGGAAATTTTCATGTATCAAATACATTAAAAAAAACAAATTAAAAAAAGAGAAGAAAAGAAATGACAGGAGCTCTCTCTTACCTGTAGGATACAATATAAACTCTTTCTTTTTAGGATTAATAAATAGTACTCACCTTCATAGACCAGCTGGTTTCATTGAATCCATGTTCCTGTCAAAGCTCAAGCCAAGTTGTATCTCAAATAGAAAGTCCATTCTAATTCTCACTTGTTTTTCTTCCTAAAAGTTCCTTTTTTATCAATGTAGTAGTAAATAATCTACATATTCCTATATACAGAGATACATCTTTATATAAATACATAAGTATATATACACAAGCATTTTATGCATGTATTTATATGGATTTTTTTGTGAGTGTACATATATTTCTCCCAAGAAATAGAATAGAAATTCCTAAGAGCAGGGAGAGTTTCTTTTATCCACTCATCTGTACTGCCCACTTCTTTTTTGGTATTTGCATCCCTAGAATGAAGTAAAACACCTGGCAATAATAAGTGTTTAATAAATGCTTGTTGCAATTAGATGAAGAAAGAGATTCATAAAACTTGCTATGCCTACATAAAAAATAGAAAGATTCAATTCAATTCAAGACTTACCTAATAACATTAATTATCCAAACAAGGTGTTGTACTGGCCAAAAGGGATACAGAGAGCCCATCAAAAAAATCCCTCCTTGCCCTTAAGGAATTTGTAGCTTACTGAGGAGGAGGGAGAACATAAATTTACACAAATAAGCTAATAAATATCAAATACTTATGAAGCAATCATAAGAAGTAAATATTTTAAGCAGGTAGAAATCAGAAGATACTCTTGACAGAAGATGGACATTCAGATATGTTAAATGAAGTGGACTAATGTTCAAAAAAAGGAATAACTATTAACAAATTCATTAGGTTTCTACTTATTGTTTATATTATGAAGTACAATTTTCTGGCTTAAATGAGATCCTTCTTGGTCCCTGCTAGTAAATCTAAACTCTGGGCAATTCATTCATACCTGAACAAGTAAAGTACTTAGCTCTTACTGACAGACCTTACGATCATAATAAAAAATAAGTAGAGTTCAGTTTCAGACGGTGTAGTTATTTGGTAGTAAATAGCTGCCAGAGTAAACATTTGTAAACATTACCATCATAAGGATAATTTTAATATACTTTCTACTCTTAGACTCAATTTAACTTTTATAATCTTCTCTATTAATCATTTTCAGTGTATCACGGCTATCTTTAGATTCTTTCTCTTCAGGGTAAACCAATGTGTTTTCTTGCTCTTTGACTGTGGAAAACAGGTGCTGTCTATGAACTTGGATGGAACCTGGGTGCAATTTCCGGTGTTTTCTCATTTTACTTCTCATTTTGAAAAAAAAAATTGATAGATTTCCCCATCCTATCCCCAGTCATGCCTTGAAACAAAGAATTAAAGGGAGGACAAACTATTATACAAAAGCAAACAATACTAAAAGAGGCACCCAGTATGTGCAGTTTCCATGTCCATTGTTCCCTATGTCCTCAAAAAAAGGTGGGACAATTAAACACCATGACATTCAATGTAATTCAACTTTACAAAGCTGGAGCCTTTGACTATTAGATATTTGGGGCCAGTTTAGAAGTTTTGGAGACTACTGAACAACATTGTCCCTTTGTGGAGCACTTAAAACACAATTTTTAATTTTGGAAATTGCTTAGAGATTGTTCCAACAGATCCATGTGTTAATATATGTCTCAAACTTAATTCTATATATTGATATATTCATACAAATATTTTGTAAAAATGTAACAAACGTTTACATGCATATGAACATAAATGTATACATATATTCACAAAAATTTTTAGAAAACGTGGGGTTATTAAAAGCCCTATAAAATATGTGAAATACAGACTTTTCTCTTCCTCCTTAATTTTATTGTTATTCAGTCATATTATTAGCCATGTTTAACTCTTCATTAGCCCAATAGGGGTTTTCTTGGCAAAGATACTAGAGTGGTTTGCCATTTCCTTCTCCAGTTCATTTTATAGATATGGAAGTTGAAGGAAACTTGAGTTAAGTGATTTGCCCAGGGTCACAAAGCTAATAAGTTTCTGAGGGCAAATTTTAACTCTAGGCAATGAATCTTCCTGACGCCATGCCCAGGACCTAGTTGCCTTCTTAATTTAGATCCAAGTTAAGTCATTGTTTAACTGTAATTGCTGGACAGTTTCATTCATTTCTTCCAAAAGATCCTTTACAGGTGGACTACCCAACATGCATGATTTTTTTCCTGATTTTACAGTTATACTACTGGTTACCACCTATCATCATTTGTGCTTTCCATATGATAGACCCATCTTAATCTCTGTCATGCAAATTTTGGATGATATAATTTACTCTTGTTCTTTGGAGTTCCTTGATGTTTTTATGTTGTAGTCTGTTCACTTTTACTATGTGCTTATCTGTTCTCCTCTGTATGACGTTTAAGTCTGTTTCTAGATCATGGTAGTCCATGACGTAATGCTATATAGCAGCACTGGTAAAATATTTGTATTAAAAAAAAAAAAGAAAGACCTTTTTTGTTCTAGGAATTTCTAGGTCAGTAAAATACTTTGCAATTTCTCAAAAGCAATGAAACCCACTCTTCCTCCTCAAATTGGGGTCCAGCTCATTGCTCATCTGTATTATCAGACCTAGACACTCTCTCTCTCTCTCTCTCTCTCTCTCTCTCTCTGTTGAAATCTAGGCAATAGACATTGTTCCCTGCAAGGATGTACAGACAAAACTCTTTTGAATGGTTATGCATCTTTTCCAGGTGGCTGTGCAATGTCTTGGGGCATTATATAATTAACATGACATCATCCACAAATAGGAGCATATGGAGGACCTTACCAGCTTTAGTGAAACCCTCCTTTACCTTGACCCTGTACTGGACCTCCTCTAAAATGTGGTAAATAATTTTGGTAATCATACATCTACCTTTTTTAGGCTTAACTTCACATTTATTATTAGAAGGTCATTGAATAGAGTTTATTTGTTTTGTTTTGTCTTTGATTCAAATTCCAGGAGATCTTAAATGATCTTGATATATGGTTATGAAAAACTTTTTTTGTAGAAGACCCTATAAGGTGGCCTTTTTTGAATGCTTTTTTTTTGTAATCAATGAAAAGTTTTCACCTGGACTTTTCTATTCTCTATAATTTTCAGTCAGTTGTGAGAAGGTAAAGATGCAGTTTATTGTTGAATTTTATTGGCAAAAGTATACTCATTTCCTATTAAGACCTGAAGGGAGGATTCACTCAATTTCTGTAATAGATGACTCAAATATTTTGTACAGATGGGAGAGTAGGCGTCTGGTTTGCTCATTGCTGAGAATATTTTTAGTCATCTTTTTTTTAATTAGAAAGACATGTGCTTTTTTCCCACCCATTTAGTGTCTTTCCTTCTTTCAGATTCCTTATACATTGGTCCCTCAGTGCTCTCATGACAATATTGCCTCTGTCATAGATCACCCTTCTTCATTTTTGAATTAATTTGGTAGTTTTTTTTAGTGTGATTTCTAACTTACTCTGTAACAATGTGAAAGACTGTGATGCTGCAATGAAAATGTAGTGAGTCCATTTTCTTCATGGAGAAAAGTTTGCGCTAATAATATTTGCATTTTTTTTTACATTTGTCTTCCTTTTTATTTGTTCTCTTTATATTTTTTATACTTGGATGCAATTAGGAAGACCATTTAATTAGCTCTGTAGACAAGATTTTGTTTTTTCCCTCTACTGCTTCTTTCTCCTTTATAAGACACTATTATTCACATATTGAGATTTTTCAGATGAGCCTACATATGAACCTATCATTTTGCCTTTGGCAGCCATCTCTATTTGGCAAGTAAGTTAAGTGTTTTCAGAATTTGATGCTTTCTGGATTCTTTTGGTCTCTTTATTGTAGCAATTAATTTGCACTGAATTAAATTCTGGGGTAAATTAAAAACTCCCTCACATATATGTTGATACACACATATATAGTTATAAATACATACATACTTAGGCATATATTTACTCATACTGATGGACAAAGTCTAAGAACTCTACATTCAACTGGATTTCAAAGAATCAACAATAGGAATTCTTAATCCACAAAGTTTATGTGTACACATTGAGACTTAATTGATGATAGATCTCATTTAATAAGTTATGCAACATTTAGGCCATATTGAAATCTATCAGCACAATATGAACAGTTAGTCTTTCTAAAACAAAGACTCTCCATTGAATGCCAATATTCTTTTAGTGATGTTCTATGACTACAAATTATTAAATAGTATATTTCCCAAAGAATTAAAAATGTAGGTTACCCAAAGGACAATGAAGAATATATGGTGATGGGCAACTATATTATAATATAGTATTTTAAATAATATTTTATTCCCCCATACAGATAAAAACATTTTTAACATTAATTTAAAAAAATTGGAGATTGCAAATTCTCTCCCTCTTCCCATCCTCTCTCCCTCCCTCCTACCTATTTCCCTCCCTAAGATGGTAAGCAATATCATATAGATGTTACATATGCAATCATGTAAAACATTTTTTTATTATTCATTTCATGGAAGAGATCACAAACCAAATAAAAGAAGAAAGAAAGTGAAACATTGCATGTTTTGATTTGCATTCAGACTCCATCATATAATAATAAACAGGGCCAGTTACCAATGTTAGGGACGGAGGGAAGATAGAGAGAGTCTATGAGGGGGTGAGACTCTCTTCTAGCTCTCCCCTCCTGCCGATTATACACTGCCTAGACTTCGAGGGGGTGTCACCCCCAAAATGGGTTCTTTCTCTGAAGGGACATGGCATTTTTCATCAAGAGTCTCTGGGATGAACTTCCTGGCTAAGATGGCAGCAGAGTAAAAAGCAGCTGCTTAATCTCTCCTAACCAAAACATACAGGACTCCTCAAGAAGACATAAAAACAAATCCAGAGGAACAAAGGGACCCCGCAACAGGGCGCAGCATTGGAGGTACGTGGACTCGGATCATTTCCATGCTATAAAGGGGTGAAACAGCTCTCACTAAAACATTAGCTGAGCAATCCCCTCCCACACCCCACACCACCTACAGTGCCAAAGCCAGCACACAAGAGTTAGAGCAAGTTTGGGGCACGGATTAAGTTCTTGGCAGCTACCTGGGGTCACCAGGGCCTGCTCTTGAGAGCAGCAAGACTTAAGACCCCAAGAAGCTAAAGAAAGAGTGTGGACTTTAAACACAGACCCTGAGCGCAGGCACGAGTGCCCAGACACAAATCCATATGCAAACCCAGACACGAATCCTGAGCTCAGGCGAGGACTTGGATCTTGAGTACAGGCACAGACCTTG
Source organism: Gracilinanus agilis (assembly GCF_016433145.1). NCBI lineage: Eukaryota > Metazoa > Chordata > Mammalia > Didelphimorphia > Didelphidae > Gracilinanus > Gracilinanus agilis. The sequence goes on from NC_058132.1 coordinate 160,397,649, forward strand.
AGTGGGGACCCAGTGCAAAAGGGGTTCACAACTGTGGAAGCAATGCCCTGAGACTGTTAAAGGAGCCTTGGGCAGAGGAACGTAAAGGGGACCACCAGGAGGCTTGATCCTGAGAACAACTGAGACCTCAGGAGCCAAAAGAGCTCAGACAGACCCTGAGTGTGAGGATAAACCTGAGAGGGCATAGGGCTAACAATAGCAAGCCAGAGACAAGAACCCCAAAAGAGAAAGATCATCAAGAAGAAATCAGTAACACTTGACAACTTTTACACAGATAAAATCCAGACAAAAGAGCAAACAGCAGAGGAGAATAAACAAGTAATCATATCCAAACCTTCCCAAAATAATGAAAACTGGCCACAAGCTATTGAAGAGTTCAAATCAGAGATTTTGAGAATGATGGAAGAGATTTGGTGAGAGAATTGGGAAATAGCTCAAAAGGAAATAAACAGATTAGAAGACAGAAACTCTCACTTGGAGAAAGATTCCCAAAAATGAAACGAAATGGCAATCAAATTGGAAACCAAAATCTGGAAAGAAAATAACAGTTTAAAAGGCAGAATTTTGCAATTGGAAAGTGAGAATCAGAAATCAAATGAACTGATAAGCAAATTGAACACCAGAAATGACCAGATTGAAAAGGATAACCAAAAGATTATAGCTGAAAACCAGTCCCTAAAGCCTAGAATTGAGCAATTAGAAGCTAATGATCTCTCAAGGCAGCAAGAACAAATAAAACAAAGTCAAAAGACTGATAAAATAGAAGGAAACATGAAATATCTCAATGAGGAAGTGACAGACCAAGAAAACAGGTCTAGAAGAGACAATTTGTGAATCATTGGTCTCCTTGAAAAAGCATAAATTAATAGAAATTTGGACTCCATACTAAAAAAAAAATTATTCAGAGAAACTGCCCTGAAGTTCTACAACGAGAGCTCAATATAGACATTGAAAGGATCCATAGATCACCCTCTACACTAAACCCTTAAAAGACAACACCCCAGGAATATAATAGCCAAATTCAAGAGCTTCCAAGTAAAAGAAGAAATATTACAAGAAGCCAGAAAGAGACAATTTAGATATCAAGGAGCACCAATCAGGATCACATAGGATCTGGCAGCCTCCACACTAAAAGACCTCAAGGCTTGGAATATGATATTCAGAAAGGCAAGAGAACTGGGTCTACAACCAAGGATCACCTACCCATCAAAACTAACCATATACTTCCAAGGGAAAGTTTGGGCATTCAACAAGATAGAAGATTTCCAAGTATTTGCACAGAAAAGACCAGGACTAAATGGAAAGTTCAATATCCAACCACAAAAATCAAGAGAAACATGAAAGGGTAAATAAGAAACAGAGGGGAAAGAAAGAAAACTCGTATTTTTTAAATTTGCCTCTTTAAGGGCTTCAATATGATCTAATTATTGGTATTTCTATGTGGAGAAATTTTATGTATAATTCTCTGTAAAGAACTCTATTCACTATTATAGTATTCATTATTATAGTAATTAGAAGAATTATTCATAGGGAGAGGTTGGAATACTAAATGGTCTAAGATGATATGGAGGTGGGTAAGAGGGAGGTGAATAGTAGAGGAAACCAAGTTGAATGAAATGTTGAATGAATGAAAGTTGAATGAATGAAAAAAAGGTAATTCTATTACACAAAAAGAGGACATGGGAAGGGGAAGGGATGAATACTATTATAAGAAGGAGAGGAAGAGAGCATTAAGAGGTAATAGTTAAACCTTACTCTCAGTGTAATTAACCCTCAGAGGGAAGAGGAACTTTATTCATTGGGATATAAAACTCTATCTAACTCTACTGAGAAAGTCAGAAGCAATAAACCAAGGGGAGCAGGGGAGTGGGGAGGTCATAAAAGGAAGGGGAGAAAAAGGGGGAGGTAATTCATTAGGCCTTAAAAATAAATAGAGGGGAATAATAAGGGAGGGTATAGAAAGGGTAGTAAATCAAGGGAGGAGACAAGGGTTACTGGCATAAAGCAAACCACTGTTTTAAAAGGAAATAGTGTAAGAAGAAGGGGTAGAACTAGGAGAGGATACCAAAATTTTGGTGAATACACAACTGATAATTCTAACTCTGAATGTGAAAGGGATGAACTCGCCCATAAAAAGGAAGCAAATAGCAGAGTGGATTAGAAACCAAAATCCTACCATATGTTGTCTACAAGAAACACATATGAGTAGGGTGGACATACACAGGTTTAAGGTAAAGGGCTTGAGCAAAATCCTTTGGGCATCAAAAGAGAAAAACAAGGCGGGAGTGGCTATTATGATTTCTGACAAAAGCCAAAGTAAAAATAGATATGATTAAAAAAGACAGGGAAGGTCAATACATCCTGATTAAAGGCAGCATAGACAATGAGGAAATAACATTGCTCAATATGTATGCACCAAATACCATAGCAAGCAGATTCATAAAGGAGAAACTGGCAGATCTCAAGAAGGAAATAGATACTAAAACAATACTAGTGGGAGATCTAAATATCCCTCTTTCAGATCTAGATAAATCAAATAAAAAAATAAATAAGAAAGAAGAGAGATGAATGAAGTCCTAGAAAAATTAGATTTAATAGATATGTGGAGAAAAATAAATAGGAACAAAAAGGAATACACCTTCTTTTCAGCTGCACATGGTACATTCACAAAGATTGACCATATAATAGGACATAGAAACATTACAATCAAATGCAAAAGAGCAGAAATAGTAAATGTAAACTTCTCAGACAATAATGCAATAAAATAATAATTAGTAAAGCACGTGGACAGGCAAATCAAAAACTAATTGGAAATTAAATAATATGATTCTCAAAAACCGGCTAGTCAAAGAAGAAATCATAGAAACAATCAACAATTTCATTGAAGATAATGACAATGATGAGACATCCTACCAAACTCTGTGGGATGCAGCCAAGGCAGTACTCAGGGGAAAATTTATATCCTTGAGTGCATATATTAACAAATTAGGGAGGGCAGAGATTAATGAATTGGGCATGCAACTTGAAAAATTAGAAAGTGAGCAAATTAAAAATTCCCAGATGAAAATTAAATTAGAAATACTAAAAATCAAGGGAGAAATTAATAAAATTGAAAGTAAAAGAACTATTGAATTAATAAATAAGACTAGAAGCTAGAAATTTTGAAAAAAACAGATAAAATAGACAAAGTACTGGTCAATCTAATTTAAAAAAAGGAAAGAAGAAAACCAAATTGACATTATCAAAGACGAAAAGGGAGACCTCACCTCCAATGAAGGGGAAATTAAGGCAATCATTAAAAACTATTTTGCCCAATTATATGGCAATAAATATAGCAATCTAGGAGATATGGATGAATATTTACAAAAATACAAATTGCCTAGATTAACAGCAGAAGAAATAGAATACCTAAATGATCCCATATCAGAAAAAGAAATTGAACAAGCCATCAAAGAATTCCTTAAGAAAAAATCGCCAGGGTCTGATGGATTCACAAGTGAATTCTATCAGATATTCAAAACTAATCCCAATACTATACAAATTATTTGATATGATAAGCAAAGAAGTAGTCTTACCAAATTTCTTTCATGACACAAATATGGTACTAATTCCAAAGCCAGGTAGATCAAAAAGAGAGAAAGGCAACTACAGACCAATCTTCCTAATGAACATAGATGCAAAAATTTTAAATAGAATATCAGCAAAGAGAATCCAGCAAGTGATAAAGAGGATCATCCACCATGATCAGGTGGGATTTATACCAGGAATGCAAGGATGGTTCAACATTAGGAAAACCATCCACATAATTGACCATATCAACAGTCTAACAAACAAAAATCACATGATTATCTCAATAGATGCTGAAAAAGCATTTGACAAAATACAGCACCCATTCCTATTAAAAACACTGAAAAGTATAGGAATAGAAGGGCCTTTCCTAAAAATAATAAACAATATATACCTAAAACCATCAACAAGCATCATATGCAATGGGGATAAATTAGAAGACTTCCCAATAAGATCAGGATTGAAATAAGGATGTCCATTATCTCCTCTATTATTTAACATTGTACTAGAAACATTAGCAGTAGCAATTAGAGAAGAAAAATAAACTGAAGGTATCAAAATAGGCAAGGAGGAGACTAAGCTATCACTCTTTGCAGATGATATGATGGTCTACTTAAAAAACCCAAGAGAATCAACTAAGAAGCTTGTAGAAATAATCAACAACTTTAGCAAAGTTGCAGGATACATAATAAATGCATATAAATCATCAGCATTTCTATATATTTCCAACATATCACAGCAGCAAGAGGTAGAAAGAGAAACACCATTTAAAATCACCCTAGACAATATAAAATAGTTAGGAATCTAGCTACCAAAACAAACACAGGAATTATACAAAAACAACTACAAAACACTTTCCAAACAATTAAAACTATATCTAAACAATTGGAAAAACATTGAATCCTCATGGGTAGGACAAGCTAACATAATAAAAATTACCATTCTACCCAAATTAATTTACCTATTTAGTGCCATACCTATCAAACTACCAAAAAACTTTTTTACTGAATTCTGAAAACTATAACAAAGTCCATCTGGAATAACAAAGGATCAAGAATATCAAGGGAAATAATGAAAAAAAAATGTCAAGGAAGGGGGCCTAGCAGTACCAGATATTAAACTATACTATAAAGCAGCAGTCATCAAAACAATATGGTACTGGATAAGAGATAGAAGGGAGGATCAGTGGAATAGACTTGGGGTTAATGACATCATCAAGACAGTGTATGATAAACCCAAAGAGCCCAACTTTTGGGACATGAATCCACTATTTGACAAAAACTGCTGGGAAATTTGTAAAACAATATGGGAGAGATTAGTTTTACATCAGCATCTCACCCTACACCAAGATAAATTCAGAATGGGTGAATGACTTGAATATAAAGAGGGCAACTATAAATACGTTAAGTGAACACAAAATAGTATACCTGTCAGATCTCTGGGAAAGGAAAGACTTTAAAACCAAGTAAGAGTTAGAGAAAATTACAAAATGTAAATTAAATGGTTTTGATTATATTAAACTAAAAAGCTTTTGTACAAACAAAAACAATGTAGTTAAAATCAGAAGGGAAACAACAAATTGGGAAAAAATCTTTATAACAAAAAACTTTGACAGGGGTCTAATTACTCAAATATACAAGTAGTTAAATCTATTGTATAAAAAATCAAGCCATTCCCCAATTGATAAATGGGCAAAAGACATGAATAGGCAATTTTCAGATAAAGAAATCAAAAGTATCAACAAGCACATGAGAAAGTGCTGTAAATCTCTAATAATTAGAGAAATGCAAATCGAAACAACTCTGAGGTATCACCTCACACCTAGCAGATTGGCTAAAATGAAAGAAGGGGAGAGTAATGAATGCTGGAGGGGATGTGGCAAAATTGTGACATTGATGCATTGCTGGTGGAGTTGTGAACTGATCCAACCATTCTGGCTGGCAATTTGGAACTATGCTCAAAGGGCTATAAAAGAATGTGTGCCCTTTGATCCAGCCATACCATTGTTGGGTTTGTACCCCAAAGAGATCATAGATAAACAGACTTGTATGAAAATATTTATAGCTGCGCTTTTTGTGGTGGCAAAGAACTGGAAAAGGAGGGTATGTCCTTCAATTGGGGAATAGCTGAACAAACTGTGGTATATGCTGGTGATTGAATGCTATTGTGCTAAAATGAATAATAAACTAGAGGAGTTCCAGGTGAACTGGAAAGACATCCAGGAACTGATGCAGAGTGAAAGGAGCAGAGCCAAAAGAACATTGTACACAGAGACTGATATACTATGGTAAAATCGAATGTAATGGACTTCTGTACCAGCAGCAATGCAATGACACAGGACAGTTCTGAGGGATTTATGGTAAAGAAAGCTACCCACTTTCAGAGGAAGAATTGCAGGAGAAGAAACAAATAAGAAAAACAACTGCTTGAATGCATGGGTTGAGGTGGACATGATTGGGGATGTAGACTCGAAACTACCACAGCAATGCAACTATCAACAATTTGGAAATAGGTCTTGATCAAGGACACATGTTAAAACCAGTGGAAATGTGCATCGGTCATGGGTGGGGGGAGAGCGGGAGGGGGGGTGAAGTGGAAAGTAGAAGCATGGATCATGTAACCATGTTAAAAATGAATATTAATAAATGTTTTAAAAAATTAAAATGGTATGGTACTGGCTAAGAGACAGAAGGGAAGATGAGTGGAATAGACTTGGGGTAAGTGACATCAGCAAGACAGTGTATGATAAACCCAAAGAGCCCAACTTTTGGGACAAAAATCCTCTATTTGACAAAAACTGCTGGGAAATTTGGAAAACAATATGGGAGAGAATAGGTTTAGATCAACATCTTACACCCTACACCAAGATAAATTCAGAATGGGGGAATGATTTGAGTATAAAGAGGGAAACTATAAATAAGTTAAGTGAACATAGAGTAGTTTACTTGTCAGATCTTTGGGAATGGAAAGGTTTTAAAATCAAGCAAGAGTTAGAGAAAATTACAAAATGTAAAATAAATGATTTTGATTATATCAAACTAAAAAGCTTTTGTACAAACAAAAACAATGTAGCCAAAATCAGAAGGGAAACAACAAATTGGAAAAAAAATCTTTATAACAAAAAACTCTGACAGGGTTCTAATTACTCAAATATACAAGTAGTTAAATCTATTATATAAAAAATCAAGCCATTCCCCAATTGATAAATGGGCAAGAGACATGAATAGGCAATTTTCAGATAAAGAAATCAAAAGTATCAACAAGCACATGAGAAAGTGCTGTAAATCTCTAATAATTAGAGAAATGCAAATCAAAACAACTCTGAGGTATCACCTCACCCCTAGCAGATTGGCTAAAATGAAAGAAGGGGAGAGTAATGAATGCTGGAGGGGATGTGGCAAAACTGAGACATTAATGCATTGCTGGTGGAGTTGTGAACTGATCCAACCATTCTGGCTTGCAATTTGGAACTATGCTCAAAGGGCTATAAAAGAATGTGTGCCCTTTGATCCAGCCATACCATTGTTGGGTTTGTACCCCAAAGAGATCATAGATAAACAGACTTGTTCGGAAATATTTATGGTTGCACTGGTTTTATTTGTACAAATTTTAAAAAAAACTTAATGTAATCAAATTATCCATTTTGCATTCCATAATGTTCTCTATCTTTTGTTTGTGCATTAATTCTTCCCTTATCTCCAGATCTGACAGGTAAACTATTCCATGCTCCCCTTCATATCTAAATTATGTTGACCTAATTTTCATAAATAGTGTGAGATTTTGGTCTAGCTCCAATTCCAATTCCTAGACAATTCCTAGCACCATTTTCCAATTTTCCCAACAGTTTTTCTCAAATTGTTAGGTTTTATCTTTAAAACCTGTCTCTTTTGATTGATCAAATTCTAAATTTTTATGGTCATTTTTAACTAGGTATTGCATGTCCAATCTATTCCACTGATCCATCTCTCTATTTCTCAGTCAATATCAGATTTATAATATATTTGTGATGAAAAATTGTTCCTCTGAAACAACATTAATGATAACATCAAAACGTTGTATAACCAATAAGGGAAGTGAGCTACTTATGTGGTGAGAATAAGCTTTATTGGTCCTCATGAAATTTCATAATTTCTAAAGGAACTCTCCCTAAAATGTTGGGCAGACTCCATATGGAAGATTTGTAGGATGTGGGCAAGAGTCACACCAAGTGAGAAGGCATGTAGATTGTGATCCACATGGAGTATCTGCATTGACTATATCAAAAATTCATATGAGCAATGAAATATGTGGCCATAGAAAGTATGAAATTGGCAGACAGTAGATATTTAATAATTACATGATGAATAAATGATATATTAAAATTTGTACATATACATATCTATATGTGTGCATTTATGTATATGTAAAGAGAGATTGATTATAACAATAAGTATAACAGGGATAGCATCTTGTGGAATAATTGCAGAGCTGGCTAGCCTGCCTCCATCCCAAATTATGTAGCTGAGGGCTGAAATATTTGGGTACTTTGGGAGGTTGAAGCAATTTCCTTATTGTTCCCTTCATCTGGAAATATTTGCAGAATAGGGACTATACCAATTTAAGAGGGAGAAAGAGCTTCCAGCTCTATATTTTTTTTCATTTATCTCTCTGGAACATGTTGCTGATATTTCACTTGCTCTGGGATTCCTAGAAGGAGAAGGGATGGGCAGTTCTCTTTTCTCCCAGTCAAGCAGAAAAGGTAAACTATGAATACATGGCAGTTCAAGTTCATATGTTGGTTTAGGCAAGCTAGAAATTGGATTTCGGGTTCTGGGTACCTTTTCAATTTTATGTTCTGTGAAAAGTTAACATAAAAATATTACTCATTAGCTGGCATATGCAAATTAAGGTAAGATGCAGAATGACAGTACAATTTCTGATTCCCTGAATGGACTGGTGGAAGCCCCCCTGCACAGGCTCTGACTCACAGTTATGTGCCTGGACTTCAGAACAATGATCCAGAGTGTCCAATCAAAAAACTGAGTTGGTGTAACATAAACAGGGGTATAAGAGCCAGGGAAAGCAGGAACTCCAGGTCTTTTTGCTTTGGTCCCTTGATGAACACAAGCTTGCTCCTTGGCTAGCCTTAATTTATCTGGCCAAACCTAAGGCCCTTGCCACAACTTTTAAAATGGGCCAGGGCCAGTTGGGAATCTAAGATCTGAAGAAGTGTATCTGGAAGACTATAGTAATTAGAAAGATCTGATAATATATTTCCTTCTATCTTTCTCCTTACTAATAAATAATTATAAACTTCATATAAAGTCTCCCAAATTATTTTTGTTTATAACAATTCTCTTTTCTGAGTAGAGTTGGACAAACAATGATCCTGAGATGGGCACATCCCAATCTGGAAGAAAATATTGTTCAAGAGATCAGAAGTTCTGAGTCACTTTATTACATATGACTGGTACCAAAGTGAATTTCTTTAACTGGGAGGATGACCACTAACAGAGTTGTTCCCCTCTTGATCAAGCTGATGAGAACATGTGGACCAAGAAAGTAATTATTTGGACAAATCAGAGCTGATATGAAATACAAAATTTTTTAGTAGTCATATAAACCATGACTTGATAACATAAAAGTCTTTTAGAGGAGCATAATAGCAATTATAAGTTATTGTGCCATGTTTTAAGTCTTCTATCAATGAACATTTTAGGGTCTTGTGTATATTAAAAATATAATCTGTGTAGAAAAATAAATAGCTCACCTATATACATCAGCAGTTTTCTATTCCCTCTTTTTGTGAGATTCCAGGAATGAACTAAAACCTGCCCTTTAAATGAGTTTTCAGTGAAAATCCATACAAGGTGAGGAGTAGGAATGTTAAAAGTGAAAGAATGTGAGAAAAGGAGCCAGGTAACTGAACTGATTTTCATGAATATATGGTCTAGGGATTAGAGGGGGCTTCTAGGAAAGAGACAGACAGGCAGACAAACAGTCAGAGTCATAAGTGCACAGTTTTTTAACTCCTCCAACCCATTAACAATTGCAATGATTATACAATTTTTTCTACTGTTGAACACCCCTTAACAATTTGGAATAATCAAAAACAACTCCTATTTGTCCTCTTTATATAGGTGTATGTTAAACATACAAACTAAAGAGCTTATAATAGTTCTGATTTTGATTCTGTTCTCCCTAATACTTCTGAAAAATATATCTGGGACACTTAGCAGGGAGCTAAATACATTTTCATGAGAAAAACCCCTTCCTAGCTGCTATGAAAGACTAGACTTCTGTTGGAATTTCTACATTTTTCGGCCTGAACATTTCTGCTTTAATTGTTGAAATATTAATAAAATAAGAGAGAAAATAGTGATACAAATGAGGACCCAAAAATCAGAGGGAAGAAATTTGAGAGACCTGACTACAGATGTGTAAGGCATTTTGGAAAATAGTCCAAATTCCTTTCCAGTTAACCTCATGAATTTGGTAGATGGAGATTTTATGACCCTCGAATAATTTGAAAAGAAACATTTAAATGAGAATTACAGAGCTTAATACAGAGGTTAAATTCGATTAGCTCTGATTCTTGGGAATTGAACTAGTATTTAATTTGAATTCATAATTGATAAATGAATGAATGGATGGATAGATGGATAGATGAATGAATGAAAAGTATTTATTATGAGCCTCCTAAGTATCAGGTACTTTACTCTTAGATAGATATGCAAATACAAAAATCAGACAGTCCATTTTTTCAAAGATATCCATTGTAGGATTATCAGGTCTATAATGTAATGATGTACAGGGAAGTGTGTAATTTTCTGGGAAGACTCCAGTCACTAAAATTCTAGGGATAACAATAGGGCTATCCATTAGTTTACTCTTTCCAGAGGCAATAGTAGTGGTCAATTGATCAGTTTTCAGAGAAAGAGGTTAAAGAGGGTTGGAGATGAGGAGGGGATATATAAGCAGAACAATGAAGAAAATGGCCAGCAGGAAGATGCCACAGCCCCAAGACCTGTAAGTCTGTACAGACTGTGTGCAGCCATATTCATCTACTTGTATGACACCAATCCCCAAAGAACCAATTATAACCTTTAAATCTACAAATTAATTCATACTGATTCTAATTCCTGGGAAGCCTCTATCACCTTCATACATTTGCCCACTCTTCCATTTCAACTGCCCTTGATTTCATTAGTGCCTCATGTGAGCCCCATTACCTTTGCAGCTTTCCCTTCCATGAAATCTTAAGGGACAAGTGAATGAGTCTGGTTCCAGAATCAGTGCTCAAAGGAAATGAGAACCGTGAGACAATTTTCCTGGTAAGTTTTCTATTCACTACTTCTTTAAGCCTGTTGTCTCTCCTAATTAGAATTAAACTCTTTACAGGCAGGGGGTTGTCCTTACTTTAGCATTTATAATCCCAATAGTGAATCTGAGGCTAAAAATAATTCACTTTTCCCTTTATATCGCAATGTTCATTGGGGCCAGCAAAGAATTCACCACAAATGGGAGGGGAAGAGAAGAAAGGAAAGGTGGAAAAGGAAGAAAACAAAAGGAGAGAAAGAAGTGAAAGGAAGGAAAAAGAAGTATTTGTTAAAGGCCAGGCACTGGGCTTGGAGTAAGAATAGAAGGAAACCTGGATCTGCTCATATATGGAGCAAAAGGGGCTGCTTCCAGATCCAGGGCATTTTATCCTGTGGGCCTTTGAGGCCTCATTGGCAAGGGAAATCTGTATTTTAAGACTACCTAGTCCACAGAAATTTGGCAAGAGCTACAACATCAGGAGTCCAGGAATTGATCTAAGGCTTGGAGATGCAGAAGGATTTGGCATGAGATATAATCAGACGAGGTCTGGGACTGGAAACAACTATCCTTCCCTCATTAATGATTCTACTGGGGAAAGAGAGATGGCTACAGAGCTTTGCCACTAGAAAGAGAACATCTAGGTATCTCTAAAGATAGCCTATGGACCTTGATGTCCAAATGGCTATCTAGGTGTTGCACCTGAGAAGAAGATGGACCTGGTTGCTGAATTCTTCTTCCTTTTTATTCTACATCTTCAACATTTTATGCCTATATGCTCCTTTTATTTCCTGATGTCACTATATGCATTCGTTAGCACCTACTTTTTCTTTGCAAAAGGCCTGACAGTAACATTACATATTGTAAACATCATTGGTTTTGCAGCTAAAAGACATAGAATTGAATGCTGGCTCTAAGTTTTGTGTAACTACAGACAAGTCACTAGATTTCTTTACGCCTGTGCTGCAAGAAATTGTAGCATGTATAACAGTCATACTGCAGTAAATCTGTCTAGGCAGAGAGACTAAAAATGTCGAGGGGAACTGACAGGTGTCAAACACATCAGTGAGTTAGAGGGATGTCTACCCTGAGTATGTGCCAGACATGCCTAGAAGGAACAGGCAGATGTGAACCATTTGTTCCAAGGTGCCAAAAAGTCAGCGGAAGCAGGTGCTATGGGAGTGCTTAGAGCTTGGTTAGACATGGAAGACACCAAGGTCATCTACTGCATCCTGAGCCACTGTCAGGTATCTTGACTTTTGTCTTAGCACCAGACTTGGATGATGCTAGAAGAGAAAGAGAAACTGACATCTTACCACAACTCTTCTCACTATATGTCCAAGTCAAAAGACATTACCCATATCATTTTTTTAATTTTTTTTTTATTTTAAACCCTTAACTTCTGTGTATTGACTTATAGGTGGAAGAGTGGTAAGGGTAGGCAATGGGGGTCAAGTGACTTGCCCAGGGTCACACAGCTGGGAAGTGTCTGAGGCTTGATTTGAACCTAGGACCTCCCGTCTCTAGGCCTGGCTCTCAATCCACTGAGCTACCCAGCTGCCCCTTACCCATATCATTTTACCATTTTTTATCTTACCTTTTACTATTTAATTGAAATTGCTCAAAAGAAATGTGATGTGTGAAAATTTAGACTTAGGGAACAAAATGAAACATCAGTTTTTGAGGTAGGGCCAATATGAGAATTCATTTTGGTTGAGTTTGTATACTTATTGCAAGGGTTTTTGTTTTTCTCCTCCTATTGTTCACCCATTGTCTTTGAGGAGACCCAATTTATGATATCACAGGGTGATATCTTGACTTATAAGTTAAATTTAAGTAAAGCAGAGTTTCAGCCTCACTCTTTCTTCCATTGCCATCCAAAACTAGTGGCAAGACAAAAGTCACAACCACTGGTGATAAACCAGGATGCAGTGGATGACCTTGGCATCTTCCATGTCTGACCAAGCTCTAAGCCCTCCACAGTGCTTGCTTCAGTGGTCTTCATGGTCATGACAACAAATTATTATCATTTGCACATTCTCTTGAGGAAAGCCTTCACAGGCTTGAAGTGGACAACTCTCTCCTACTTTCTAACTCTGAAAGATGGTTTTCAGGTCTGTCAGTTACCCTTAATTTGATTCAGCCTGCTTGTTGGGACAGTCTCTCCTGGGTATGGCCACTATATAGGCTGTAGCTTCAAGGAGTCAAAGATGAGAGTTAGGTGACAGATGGACACCAAACATGGATGAGTAGCCTTGACGGCAGCTCAACAAACTTGGAAACCATAGGTGCTAGTCCTTCCTGAATACCCCCAAAATCTCTTTCCCCTTCTGAATGAGTGTGGAAAGGAGGGAAAATAGACTTCTCTCAATTGAAAAAAACTTAAATTGAAAAAATAATCATAGTTGCTTTTTTTTTTCTGATTCCCTCTAATATCTCTCACTCTTTGATCCCCCGGACAGATTGTTCTGCCTCCAAGATTTCATTCATCTATTTCATTCTTTATACTGTTGTCATATGGATTCATTATGAAGATCTTTTCTCTTATCACTCTTTTACTCAGAGCCCTTGAGTGATTTATGCTCTAAAAGGCTATCCAGTAATTAGTATGACGCCCTGTTTCTGACCTCATCTCATACTCTTGCCCTCTAATACTCAATGTATGTGGTTTGATTGTTTTAGATATTCCTGACTGTTTGTGACCCCTTTTGGTTTTCTTTACAAAGATATCAGAGTGGTTTACCATTTCCTTCTCCAGTTCATTTTCCAGATGAAGAAATGAGATAAAGTGACTTGCCTAAAGTCACTCAGCTAGTAAGTGTCTGAGGCTAGATTTGAACTCAGGAAGATGTGCCTTCCTCTCTCCAGGTTTGGTACTCTATCCATTATTCCATGTAGCTACCCACATACTCTATGTACTCTAGCTATATTAGTCCAATCAATATCCCTCATATTGATTTTCTGCTCTCCATTGCCATACCTTTATTCATACTGCCTAAAAAGCACAGGATATTCTTTCCCACTCTTCCTGAATTCCTTCTCATTCTTAAATATTAAATTCAAGTGGCATCCTGTCTATGAAGCTTTTCCTGAAATTCCCTCAAGAATTTCATTTGTTCACATTTCTGCCATGCCTTTATCATACAATAAATATCATATTTATCTCTGTTTATGCTTCAGGGGTCAGCAAACTCTGGATCATTTGGCCTGTGCCCTGTTTTGTTCTGCCTGTGAGCTAAGAATATTTTGTCTTGTTTTGTTTTTACATTTTTAGATACAATAATACTTTATTTAAGATGGGGAAAAAAATCTTTGCTTCCAGTACAAAAACAAGTGGTAGGAATTGACCTTGTTGGTCTTATGCTGTAAGCTTTATGAGGGTTATGTCTTATCTAAACTTTGCCTCTCCTCCAGAGATTAGAATATGCTCTAGGTGCTAAGCCAATATTTCTAGACTTGAAGTGATAGGAACATGTATTGTTAACTTTTCTTGGTTAGAGTGTAGAATTTATTATTATACTTCCTCAATCCTTTCTGCCACAGGGCAGATAGGAGTAGAGGGGTCAGCGACCACTTGCAAAAGACAGTTAAATCTGTGTTAAGCAGAATCCAAAGCTGACCACATAGACCTTTGGAGAGAGTGATGTAGACAACCAAAGAATGTTAAAATTTCAAAGGATCTAGTATATAAGGCTGGTATCTTTACTAATAGGACTGGCTTAATCTGGATAGCTAATCTTTGCATCAGACCTGAGGGGCAAATAACTGAAGTTAGATGTGAGAGTTTGAAGAACAGTGAGAAGGTGAAAGAATAAGCTTCACAGGAGAAATAAAAGGACAATTGACCATGATCATGACCATGTAGTAATCTTGAAGTTAGGTTACTGCTGAGATCAGTTGTTAAGCAACAATGTCAAACAGTTTGTGAAATTTTTTTTTGCTGAAAGCCTTCAGGCATCATATCTGTGCCTATATGATATGCTTTGATTTTTTATGGTGAAATGTATGAATTAGATTTTGTTTTGTTGAGATTTTGTGAAATTTCTATAACAGGAAAATCATAAAAATAACAAAATAAATTTTCAGTATTTTCTTCCCATTGATGATGCAAAATCCAGGAAAATATCGTGACCTATGTTGGGTGAAATTCCTATCATCTCAAATCCAGACTCACATCCAATTTAAATCCTTAGCTCTTCATATTAGATTTTTATAGACGTGGAAAAATAAATCAGTCAATGACTCTTCTGCTGGATTAAGAAAGAGAGAAGGAAACCAAGGAATGTCCTATAAATTATAAGCCCTCTGACTCTAAGAGTATTTGGATTTGAATTTTTATGACATGAATGGTAGATGAAAAAGGTATAGACATCTAAAGTAGAGCTTCTTAACCTGAGTTCAGGAAGTTATTTTGTTTTTTTTTTTTCCCCCAATATGTAAAGAACTGAATTTCATAGGTTTTGAACAATGATACATATATAACCCAGTAGAATTGTTCATAAGTTCCAAGAGTGGAGAAAAAGGGGAGGGAAAGAACATGAATCATGTAACCATGGAAAAATATTCTAAATAAATACATTTTTTAAAAAGAATTGAATTTCAATATAATTGATTTCCTTTTGTAAAGGAAAATACCTTTACCTATATTTATATGCCCTTGATCCAAATACTAATACATGTGTGCATATATAGAATTGATACATAAGAACCTGTTAAGAAGTTATAATCTGTTACTTCAAACACTGAACTATCCTGCCTACTCCTAATTTTTTAAATATTTTATCATGTTTTTATTTTCTTTTGTTTTTGCTTTTTTCTCTCATGATAATAACTTTTCAGTATTCTTTCCTCATATCCCACTCTAATGTTCCTTTTTAATGCTTCAGAAATTTTAACTAAAGAATAATATTCTAAAAGTGCATAGAATATTCTATACACACAGCCTATTCCACCTCTAATGTTCTTAATGCTATGTATTTTTGTGAATTCCCAGTCTCTATCTCTATCATATCTATTTCTTTTGCTCTTTCATCCATCCATATCAGATACGAGGGTTTTAGCAGAAATATTTAATTTATTTATTTCCCCCATTTATTTTCATCTTATTCTAACCACATTGATTTTCTTCTGGAAAATTAGTGTTTAAATTTTACATAATATAATTTACCTATTTGATCTTTTCACTATTACTCCTATTTATTTCTTGTCAAATAATTCTAGCCCTAAAAACAGAGCTCCTTTTCCCCCTCTATTTTCTCCCCTACATTTAATTCTGTGACATTTTACTTTTAGGTTGCATATGCATTTAGAATATATTTTTGTATATATCATCAGATATTAATCTAACTAATTTCTGCCAAACTCTTAATTTTATCAGCAATTGTGTTCAACAATGGGCAATTCTAGTAGCATGAATTCTTAGGTTAATGGAATATTAGGTTACCATCTTCCATTGCTTCTAAATCCTACTAACCTAATGTGTCCCCTTAATCCTCTTTTCCATTTAAGAAAAATAGTACCGACTGATATATATATATATATATATACATATATATGTGTGTGTGTATATATATATATATATGTATATGTATATGTATATGTATATATACACACTGTAATGAAGCAATTTAGGGAATAGAAATTTATAATGAGTAAGAAGTGCCTAGGAATGGGAGCTTGGCTGTCAGCTTTGAGCATTCTGTATTGGAATGCAACTGAGGTAGGAGTGAAACTGTCAGTGCTGGTGTGAGAGGGTTTGGAGCAGAAGTCCAGCCAGCATTGACTCCATGAGCTTGGGATTTGGGGGATTGAAGAAGCTTGAAGACAACATTTCTCAAGGCTGGTGGGAGTGTCTATTTTTGGTGGACAGTTTGCAGGCATTTTTCCTACCTGGTATCTCTTGGATTATTGGCCATGAAAGGAATTGGTTCCTGGTTTCCTGAAGCCATCAAAGAAGCAATCTGGACCAGTTGTGAGAATCCCCACAACCAGCTCTTTCCCTCTAGTCTTCAATCAAGGCTGTCAGCCTGACTGAAGTTGGGTTGACAGAGAAACTCTCTTTTAGGACTCCATTTCTTGTCAGTTAGCTAATCCTAGTTATAGATATACCTCTCGCACTCTCCTTACCCCTTTTATACATTAAACTATTTTGTTTTCCTTCCTGTTTGTTTCCTCTCACCTCAAAGAACCCATAGTGTGTGAGTAGTTAATTTTGTGTTATTCCCTGGTTTGTGATAGAGGCTAGTAATTCCAACTGTCATTCCTTTAGGGAAAGTGTTATCAGATTTACTCTGCCTCTGATACATTATCCTTCTTTGTGAGCTTAATCTGTGAGTGGCAGTTGCCCAAAACACCTACTAGTTTCTCATAGATTAATTTATATTTATATATTCTTTTAAAAGCCTCCTATGTCTTACAATCTATACCAAAGTTCTTCAGAAAGATCTTTAGAGTATCCTCAATCACTTCTGACCTTCACGTAAGCACTGGTTTTGTATGAGTTTTTTTGTTTTTTTTCTATAGAACAATCTCTTGAATGGGACCAACCCACCAGAGTAGTACTCTCTATAGTAGAGTTTGAATACTTGGCAGTTCAGTTCAAGAAAGTACCAAAGTGTATGGTATCTTATCTTGCCAGGGGATCTTCAGAATTTTCCCAAGACAATTCAGAAGCGATTCTGACGTGGCA